>NW_024070186.1:161907621-162280786 GCF_014754425.2 Oryx dammah | reverse complement strand
CTGAGCCAGCACACCACAACCAGAGAGAAGCCCTCACACACCACAACCAGAGAGCCCACGTGCTACAACCAGAGTGCAGGCCTCACACACCAAAACTAAGACCCTGTGAAGCCATTAAAAAAAAAATAAAATTAAAGAATAGCAGTAAGAGGAATCCTTGGGCTTTCCCTCCATGTCTACCAAGAGTGTTTAGAGACGGTAAGAAACAAGCAACTGGCTGGATAAAAAAAATAAAATTCTTTATGTCATTTTGGATGCTGGCCTGCCAGAGATCCATGACATAATAGCAGAGCTGATTCCATGTTGAGCCTCAATATGACTTTTCTGCACATTTGCACTCTTGAATCAGGTACAACCAGATTATACAAGTGAAAAAAGCACCAATCCAACAGGAATACGGTTAGACATTTCCTTTAGTTCAGTTCAGTCGCTCAGTCGTGTCCAACTCTTTGCGATCCCATGAATCGCAGCACGCCAGGTCTCCCTGTCCATCACCAACTCCCGGAGTTCACTCAAACTCAGGTCCATCGAGTCGGTGATGCCATCCAGCCATCTCATCCTTGTCGTCCCCCTTTCCTCCTGCCCCCAATCCCTTCCAGCATCAAAGTCTTCTCCAATGAGTCAACTCTTTGCATGAGGTGGCCAAAGTACTGGAGTTTCAGCTTTAGCATCATTCCTTCCAAAGAAATCCCCGGGTTGATCTCCTTCAGAATGGACTGGTTGGATCTCCTTGCAGTCCAAGGGACTCTCAAGAGTCTTCTCCAACACCACAGTTCCTTAAGAAAGCTCTAAAGCTGCATCCTGACTTATTTGTGAAACTGCCTGTAACTTGAGAAGTTCTTGAGAAGCACTCTTCTCCCTCTAACTCAGTGTCCTCTTTTACAAAACAAGCAAGATGAGCCGAATAACCTCAAGACTCCTTTAAGGCTGACATGAAAATCCCAAGTCAACAGGAATGACAATAAATGATCCAATCACAAGGCGGATCTCTCAGAGCTATCCAAAATCCCTAGACAATGTTTGAGTGTTAGAATAAATTTACATCAGGGATATATATTAATGCATGAGGCAAGATCCTAAAGCAAACAAGTCAATCCTAAAGGAAATCAACCCTGAATATTCATTGGAAGGGGATGCTGAAACTGAAGCTCCAATACTTTGGCCACCTGATGCGAAGAGCTGACTCTTTGGAAAAGACCCTGACTCGTTGGAAAAGACTCATTGGAAAGACTGAGGGCAGGAGGAGAACAGGACAACAGAAGATGAGATGGTTGGATGTCATCACCACCTCAGTGGACGTGAGTTTGAGCAAACTCCAGGCAACAGTGAAGGACAGGGAAGCCTGGCATGCAGCAATCCATGGGGTCACAAAGACTCAGACACCACTTAGTGACTGAACAACAACAGGTGAGGCAAGACACCACTGAGACACACCTCATGTGAAAGTTAGGTTCCCCATGAATGTGTAAAGCAAAAATGCACAATGAAGGTACTTCCCTGGTGGTTCAGTGGTTAAGACTACAGTGGAAGCAAGGTTCAATCACTGGTCAGAAAACTGAGATCTCTCATTCTGCGTAGCCAAAAGAAAAAAAAAATAACGTCCAGTGGAATCAAAAATATATCTTTGTTTGGAAAGGACCACACTGGAAATTACTTAATGATGGGACACAGCTATGTTTTTCTCACAACTCAGGACATACTCTTTTTCATTCAATGGAGCACAAGATGAAGTGGTTGACTTGCACTTAAGGTCACGGGGAATCGTATGTATTCTTGGTCATATGAACTCCTCTGGGATGTTCACAACAGAGAACTGAACGCCCAGTATTTACCTCCTATCCCACGGTCCCTCTGACAGTCAGTTCTATTACAACGTTCCTTCTGAAAACACACATGCATTCCAGCACAGAGACAGAGCCGGGAACAACTGGAGCATAATTCGGATTTCACATTTGCTCACGCTTGGTTTCATCTGCAAAAAACACTAGGTTAACACAGAAGACTCCACCCAGCCGGAAATACATACATACACACACACACACACACACACACACACACACACACAAGCACACAAGCACACACCGAGAACGAGGCGTGCCACCCCAGTTCACAGCCTGTGCTATGAGTCACAACTCATTTACATCTGGCACAATAACTTTCCAGCCAATTTCAGATAACTCTCTGCCTCTGTCACTTCACAACAGCTCATGAGCTGCACCCCTTCCGATGCTCACTTACTCAGAAAACATCGAGTCTTCTTCAAGGTGAAACGTCACATTTATCGTAACATTTACGTGGCTTCCCAGGTGGCGCCAGTGGTAAAGAACCCGCCTGCCAATGCAGGAGACGGAAGAGATGCAGGTTCAATCCCTGGGTCAAGAAGATTCCCTGGAGAAGGGCACTGCAACCCACTCCACTCTTCTTGCCTGGGAAATCCCATGGACAGAGGAGCATGGTGGGCTACAGTCCAGGGGGTCGCAAAGAGGCAGACACTGAGCGACTCGCTTAACACATATAAGACTGCCACTGCTGGTGTGTGTACGTTTTGTGTCACTGATGCAGTTACCCATGGTCCCATTCTCCCCATAAGCCCTGTGGTTTTTACTGTGAGACTTTTGCACAGTGCAGTGATTTAGGAACACAGATGTCATGTTATTGGAAAACTGATGGTACGTGTTCTCAAGGAGAGAAAGGGTAGGCAGCATCAACACCATTTGATTGTTTTTTCTTTCTCTCCAATCAGGTAACTTGACTACATTTCAGTCTCTTAAAATTGCAGTCTTTAGGGGCACACGGTGAAAACATTTGAGCAAAGGGTTTCAGCAAAGGAACACAGAGAGACCACCTGCCTTATCGTCATTAGGGAAGGGTCTGCTATTCTTGATGCAGCAGCTCTAATATAAATATACTGTATTTATCCTTCCAGAAATATGAGGTCGCCTCCTGCTCTTTCACTGTCTTTCAACATCAAGGTGTTCCCTGAGATAACAGAAACCATTTGGCTTCCCTTCAGAGGGCGTCCTCACAGAAGCTCACTGCCAGCACCTCTGAACATCTTCATTTGTATTTTCCGAGTGGTGCCATCTCTGGGCCTGGCCGTGCCCATCAACCCAGGCTGTTTGTCCAAGGTCAAACACCTGGGATGGCTGGGTGTCGGTGAACATTCCAGCTATAGTTTATGGCTGTACTCAAGACTGTTTGCACAGTCCAGGACATAACTTATGTGCTTTTGTTCTAGCCTTGATAACCTGCTGATAGGGAGCTGTGGCTAAGGGTACTAGCAGAGCAGGATATAAATTTGTGCTAGCAAGCATTCCATACAAGGAAAAAAAAAACAAAAGTAAACTGAGACCCCAAGTCTTCACTGACATGCAGTTTTACTTCTTTGCTGGTTTCCACAGATTAAACCCACCCAACCCACATGCTGCTGCTGCTGCTGCTGCTAAGTCGCTTCAGTTGTGTCCGACTCTGTGCGACCCCAGAGACGGCAGCCCACCAGGCTCCCCCGTCCCTGGGATTCTCCAGTGCAAGAAACTGGAGTGGGTTGCCATTTCCTCCCCCCAACCCACATATCTCCCCACAAAAGTCTGAGATGCACAGTGCCAGGTGAATAAGTAGCCAGTGTAAATGATCTCCATCAGGTGAGGATTATTTAGTTAATTTACACCTATTATATTATTACAAAGATTAAAGACCTTTTGGTCCAACGTGCTAGAAAAGCAATAAATCTGAATTAGATCTACCATTTCAGTCACTCAGGATTAGACCTTTTGGTGATGTGATCCATTAACGTGCTTTAAATCTATTGATTCAGCCTAGAAAGACACAATTTAAACTCAGAAGTCACAAAATGAACTTTCCATTAAGTTTGGGAGACTCTGGTCACAGCTCATTTGACTTTTATGAACTAGAAAATGTGATGTAGACCACAATGGCATTCTATTAGGGGAAATCATGCATTTAACCATGTAGCAAAATACTGTAGTCAATTATGTGAACACACACCTATTTTACACATGACTGGTTTTCTGACTTTAAATTATTAAGGATGTGCATTTAGTTTGTTTTAAGGACTATTTACTCCCAAGGAAGAGATCCATGATAAAACTTGGTGCAAAACAGTAAATGAATATTTTTCATTTATATTACACTTTTTTCAATAAGAAACTGAAATTGAGCACAGAAACTTTTGTTGTTGTATTTCTTTGCCTCAGAAGAGAAAACACGTCATCTGTTGGCTTTTCATAAGTGAAAAAACAAAATTCTATCAAGGAGAGGAAAATAACGCCACCAGAAGCAGATTTTGAGATTCATCAGCCAGTCTGAAAAATATAGTGATAGTGTTAAAAAAAAAAAAAAAAAAAAAAAAGGTGGCAGTGGTTGGGGGGGTACTATTTAGATAAGATTTAGTTTCTCTTTTCTGGAGTTCATCTTAGTGGTGTACTCTATAAACATCATTTTCTCTCAATATAATTTTGTTTATATTAGTATTATACTTAAGCCAGACTATATTAATACTAGACTCATTATTATTCTATATTTCAGCAAGGGTACACTTTAGTTCCAAATATAATTCAACACAGTTCTTCCTTGAATCCATCATCACCAATTTTTAACGGTTACACTTTTCTCCCAGGCTCACAGTCATAAAACTCTTACTATTCAAAAGCTTGAAATGTTAGAAATGAGCGAATTCAAATCCCCCATTTTCAGAAGATAAATCCCACAGAGGTTAACGGACATGCTCAAGGCCACACAGCCAGCCCCACAAAGTCAACCCACTACTCAACCACTATTTCTACCTCTTAAAAAGCGGCTCTCTCTTCATTTTTCTCAAATAAGATCTCTCCTGGGCTTCATTCACAAAGGCACAGACAAAACTTGTAATATCCTAAACAGGTCTGGAGATTGTTTCTATCTACAAATTATTCCTTTGAATCTAGCTTGTCATCAAGACTCCATAATTCCTCTATCTACTCAAAATAGTTTTATTCCCCCTTCGGTAGAGTTCGTGTCCTTGTCTTGGTTTTCACCTCCCCGAACATCTGTCTGGAAGCCCAGTGAAAATCAGTGTGGTAGTTTCTTGTCCCACAAATCATCCAGCATCAAGTAAATAGACTCTCTCCCCCCTGTTATCAGGCGTTTGTCCCTGCAGGATATACATAAGCCAGGCTGAGTTCAAGAAATCATACAGAAGTTACCGATAGGAATTGGTAATGAATTGTGCTCGGGTAGGGCTGGGATCGGAGAAGGCAATGGCAACCCACTCCAGTACTCTTGCCTGGCAAATCCCATGGACGGAGGAGCCTGGTCGGCTGCAGTCCATGGAGTTGCTAGGGGTCGGGCACGCCTGAGCAACTTCACTTTCACTTTTCACTTTCATGCATTGGAGAAGGAAATGGCAACCCACTCCAGTGTTCTTGCCTGGAGAATCCCAGAGATGGGGGAGCCTGGTGGGCTGCCATCTCTGGGGTCGCACAGAGTCGGACACGACTGAAGCGACTTAGCAGCAGCAGCAGGGCTGGGATGACAGAGTGAACAGTGCTGGCCTGCAGAACATGGGTGACTGGAACACATATATGATTTGCCAAGACGGCAGAGCCAAGACAGACTGGGGTACGGCAGGTGGGATGAGGGTTTTGATTTCAATTTCAGACATAATGAATGAAAGATATCCATGGACAATTCACAGTCAGGGAGTAACTGGATATATGTGTGAAGAAATATGAGTCTCAAGTTCAGAAGAAACATTTGGTACTAGAATTAATATTTGTGTGTGTGTGCTCAGATGCTCTGAAGTGTCCAACTCTTTGCAATCCCATGGACTGTAGCCCACCAGGCTCCTCTATCCATGTGATTCCCTAGGCAAGAATACTGGAATGGGCTGCCATGCCCTCCTCCAGGGGATCTTCCCAATCCAAGGATCATGTCCTGCGTCTCCTGTATTGTAGGAGGATTCTTTACCTGTTTGAGCCAGCAGGTAAGCCCACTAGAATTAATATTTGGGGGAGCCATAAAGATATTTGGAGCTTAAAAACAAAGATTAAAGGAGGTTATCCAGAGAGAGAGAGAAAGAGAGAGTAGGGAGTAAGAAGAAATGAGACCATGAATAGTGTCCATATATTCTTTTTCAGTTTTTTCAAAATAAAAGCAATTATTAGAAGCTAGTAATGGCATCCCACTCCAGTACTCTTGCCTGGAAAATCCAATGGACAGAGGAGCCTGGTGGGCTGCAGTCCATGGGGTCTCGAAGAGTCGGATACGACTGAGCGACTTCACTTTCACTTTTCTGCACTGGAGAAGGAAATGGAAACCCACTCCAGTGTTCTTGCCTGGAGAATCCCAGGGACAGGGTCACACAGAGTCAGACACAACTGAAGCAACTTGGCAGCAGTATGAATAATTACACACCAACAAATCAGAAACTTCAAAACCAAGTATAAATTTCTAGAAAGGTACAACCCACTTAGATTTTAGCATGATGGAATTAAGAAAAATCAGAACAAACCTACAACTTACTAAGTAGACTAAAACAGTACTTTTAAAGAATTCCTAACAAAGAAGATTCCCAGAATAGATGATGTAACAGGATAAGCCCCAAACCATTAAAATAAAAAACACTAAGTCTAAACAAATACATTCAAAATTTCAACACATCTTTAAACATATATGCATTTAATCAAAACTATTTCAAAAGCTCCCAATATAAATTTCTATAGCTGTGATACATTTATAACCAGATACGTTTATAACCAATGGATTTAATTTATACCTGGGTAAATACATTTTTTCTTCTCTTTTTCTCTACTCCAATACACACAGTACCAAAGAAAGCACAAAATTGATGCTTTAAAAATGCTGTTGGATAGTATTAAACACCATTTCAGCTTTTGGAATCCAGTGTAGGCGAAAAAGAGAGATGACCTCAATGCAGAAAATGCAATAAAAGACAGGACAGGGTGGGAAATCAATGTCTCCATTTATAAAGAGAGAGAGAGGAAAAAAAAGGATGAACCAGACATTATTAGCATGATATATAAGCTCCGCATAGCCCCATTTATATCACTTGTATTAAGGATAAATTGCCTGAATAAATTCTATTATTCTAAGAAACAGCACAAATAACAACCTGACAGCATCAGGGAAAAAAATGAAAATAATAATGTTGATATTGCTAGAATTGTGTGTTATTTCTCCATTTCCAGTTTCATGGATCTCGTTAGGCAATAATTCAAATTTGAAGATGGGTTCAGTTTTTAAAGTCAAATTCATGTATCCAAATTGAAATCTTCCAGAATGAAAAACTAATTATTTTTTATTTAAAAAAAAAAAAAGGCCTGGACTTACTGTCTACTGTGTTCCATGTAACATGTTAAGCACTTTGCACAGTTTGAAACACCTAAGCTCCGATAATTTGGCCACCTGATGTGAAGAGCCGACTCACTGGAAAAGATGCTGATGCTGGGAAAGACTGAAGGCAGGAGGAGAAGGGGTGAAAGAGGAGGAGATGGTTGGCTGGAATCTCAATGGGCATGACTTTCCAAACTCAGGGAAATAGAGAAGGACAGGGAACCCTGGCGTGCTGCAGTCTATGGAGTCGCAAAAAGTCAGACATGAGTTAGCAACTGAACAATGACAACCACCCACCAAAACTGGAAAGATGGTATTATTACACCTATTTTATCGACTATGGAACCGAGGCTACATCAGATCACTTAAACTAACACAGCTAGTGACCTGGAAGAGGTGAAATTGCAACATACAATTTTCTCTACTGACTGGTAGTGACATATGAGCTTTGGAATCCTGTGCTTATGCTTTCTTAACTTGAGTGGCTTAACTGAGGCTTTTTTGAGCTTTGGTCTCCTTACCTGGTGCCTACTTTAGACAGCTGTGTGAAGCACTAAGTGAGAATGTATGCGGAGCACTGAAAGCAGGGCTAAGTAACCGCTCAATAGAGGGTGGCTGATCGTTAGGAGGAAACAGAAGACCAGGAGACGGAGGTCACAATCTTGGAGGCAACTTCACTTAAACAAAAGCAAATTAAGAGGAGACACTGAAAAAAGAAGAAGAAACCCAACAAAACAACAATCTTAATCTTCCTAATCTTAATCCTAAACTTCCTAGAGCTTACTTCCTAATATCCTTCTCAACAAAACCTCTATTAAAAAAGTATGGACATCATTCTATGTCAAAATTCTCACCTTCCACGAAGAGCTAGTCTGATTGGCCAGCCCCATTCATGTGTTTCCTCAGTCCAATCAGCTATTACCGGTGAGTGGCAATCAATAGATCTTTGATCTACTGGGAGATACACTGAAGCCTTGAATGAGGTTTTCTAAGAAAAGGTGAACAGGTGGGGTGGACACACAGCCTCACCAACAGGATTCATAAACACTGAAACCCTTAGCAAGTTAGAGATGAACCGTAAGGGGGTAACTTTTTTATATGGCTCTAATCATACAAGGAACAAAGGTAAATATTCCAAATATTTCATAGTCAACACTGAATGGAACTTTTCCTGGCTATTAACTCCAATGCCTGAATTCAGATAGGATATGCTGTTTAAAGATTGCTTTTCTCTAGTGAATAGTAGCTTTGATCCTGCATGTTATGGAATGGAGTCCAATGAAAATGCTTTCTATTAGTGATAATACACAATGTTCAGATTAACATGTATATACTGCTATATATAAACTAGATAGGAATTCCCTGGCTGTCCAGGGGTTAGGACTCTGCATTCCCACTGCAAGGGTCACAGGTTTGCTACCTGGTCAGGGAATTAAGATCCTGTATGCCTCAAGACATGGCACCCCATCTCCCAAAAAGAATAGTAATGGATGTGGGAGCTGGACTATAAAGAAAGCTGAGCACTGAAGAATTGATGCTTTTGAACCATGGTGCTGGAGAAGACTCTTAAGAGTTCCTTGGACTGCAAGGAGATCAACTAGTCCATCCTAAAGGAAATCAGTCCTAAATATTCGTTGGAAGGACTGATGCTGATGCTGAAACTCCAATACTTTGGCCACCTAATGTGAAGAACTACTCATTTGAAAAGACTCTGATGCTGGAAAAGACTGAAGGCGGGAGGAGAAGGGGACGACAGAGGATGAGATGGCTGGATGGTATTGCTGACTCAATGGACATGAGTTTAAGTAAACTCCTGGAGTTGGTGATGGACAGGGAAGCCTGGCGTGCTCCAGTCCATGGTGTCACAAAGAGTTGGACACGACTGAGTGACTGAACTGAACTGAATGGCACCTACCTCATAGGGTTGGTATAACTTAAAATAGATAAACAGTTAGGACTTACTGTATAGCACTTGTTGTATTCAGTTCAGTTCAGTCCAGTCGCTCAGTCATTTCCGACTCTTTGTGACCCCATGAATCGCAGCACACCAGGCCTCCCTGTCCATCACCAACTCCCAGAGTTCACTTAAACTCATGTCCATCGAGTCGGTGATACCATCCAACCATCTCATCCTCTGTCTTCCCCTTCTCCTCCTGCCCCCAATCCCTCCCAGCATCAGAGTCTTTTCCAATGAGTCAACTCTTCGCATGAGGTGGCCAAAGTACTGGAGCTTCAGCTTTAGCATCAGTCCTTCCAAAGAATACCCAGGACTGACCTCCTTTAGAATGGACTGGTTGGATCTCCTTGCAGTCCAAGGGACTCTCAAGAGTCTTCTCCAACACCACAGTTCAAAAGCATCAATTCTTCAGCGCTCAGCTTTCTTCACAGTCCAACTCTCACATCCATACATGACTACTGGAAAAACCATAGCCTTGACTAGATGGACCTTTGTTGGCAAAGTAATATCTCTGCTTTTTAATATGCTATCTAGGTTGGTCAAAACTTTCCTTCCAAGGAGTAAGCATCTTTTAATTTCATGGCTGCAGTCACCATCTGCAGTGATTTTGGAGCCCAGAAAAATAAAGTCTGACACTGTTTCCACTGTTTCCCCATCTATTTCCCATGAAATGTAGCATAGTCAATACCTTATAATAACCTATAATGGAAAAGAGTCTGAAAAAGAATACATACACATATATATGTGTGTGTGTGTGTGTGTGTGTGTATAACTGAATCACTAAGCAGTACACCTGAAACTAACACAGCATTGTAAATTAACTATACTTCAACTTTAAAAATGGTTTAATAAAACCAATGTTCACTGAAAGCTTTTAATGCAGCAGACCTCATGCTAAACACTTATATATATAATTTAATCATTCAGCAACCTGACAAGATTGGTATTATTATCATTCTAGATTTATATATGAAAAAACAGACACAGAGAGACTAGAGTATATGTCCAGAGTCACCAAGTTAGTTCGTGGTGGCATCCAGATACAAATTTGATCTCCTCTACGACATCTCTGCAATTTGGGTACCAGACATTTTCTGCTGTTACGAGAAGATATTTAGTGACAGTCCTCACTAAAGATACCAGTTCATGGATGGGTAAAATTGTGAGTGAGCATGTGTGTCTATGACAAAGAGGACAGGGAGAGAAGGGAAGGGAAAGAGAGAGAGACCCCATAGAAGAGAGAGAAGGAAGAAGAAATAAAGGAGGAGGAAGGGCTGAAATGAAGACAGGAAAGGGGGCTAAGACTGGAATTAAGAACGACATCACTCATCTTCATGGTTGTTTCTCTAGAAGACAAACACCAAGCCCACCTCCACCCCACTCATTAGTCAGCCAGGAATGCCTATCTGATGCGACACGGGTAAGGGTGCAACCATCCTCCAGTTAATGAGGTAGAATGTCTTCACAGCATCCAAAGACGGGTCTGGAGAAGCATCTTGGGAAAATCTCACTGCACTAAATGGCCCTGACATCCTCTCTCCTAAGGCGCAGTGGGGAAGAAAACACAGGGACTTAATAGTGATTGATGTGGGCGGGAGGTAAGGCTGAATTGCTCAGGGCTAAAAGACATGCCCAGAAGGAACTGCATGTTGTCATCTCATGCTTCCTGACTCAATCCACTGGCTGCTGTTAAGGCCATTTTGTCCCAAGAAATGTGTGCAGAATTCCAAGTCTGAGATGGATTCCTTTGTTACTACGTCAGCTTAATGGTGCCTTCATTACAGAAGACGATTCTTTCCTCCCCCAAATCACGATGTTTCCTTTAGGGGACCTTATGATTTAGTGGAAAATTCTCAGAACCGAGAATCACAGCTCTTGGGTTCTAGGTAAAGCTCTGTTGTGGACTTCTGTAAGAACTTCAGTATGTAGTGAAAACTCTCTGGCATGAGCCCCCACTTTGTTAAACAAACAAAAACCTCTTTTAAAACTCCAAAGTACCATCAGAGGCATCAGAAATTCAATTTCAGACCACGCAAAATATGACAGGCTATTCTTGTTCTCTTACTTTCATCTCAACCAAGTACCTTTTCGATACAATATTAGCTTTTTTACTATTCAGGAAAGAACGTATTAAGTGGTACACCCATAACTGTAAAAATAAACGGCCCCTGGGCCTTCCTTGGTGGTCCAGTGGTAAAGAATCGGCCTTGCAATGCAGGGGACATGGGTTCAGTCCCTGGTCCGGGAAGTTCCCACGTGCCATGGGGCAATTAAGCCTGTGGCCATGACTATCGAGCCCTCGTACAGCGGCCACTGAAGCCTGCGTGCTCTAGAGAAGCCACCACAACGAAAAGCCTGCGCACCGCAACCAGCCCAAACACAGAGACGAAAACCCAGCACAGCCAAAGACAAATAAATATCCAAAAAATTAATAAATGGCGACTGTACAGCAGGGCATGGTTAGTATTTCCTACCGTGATACACTTGCTGAGAGGCACTGCCACGTGTCACCTCTACCTTCTCGAAGTCAAAACCGGGCCTCATTTTCCAGTGAAAGTAAATGTCACCCCTCCCCCTCCTCGGCAATAATTTCAGCTGCAGTGGAAAGCTTGAAACAATAGGTCATAATTGCAGGCAGCACAGTAGCAGGAGCGCAATGTTAACAGCCAATTAACAGAATATTTTCAGGTAAGACGCTGCTGGAAAATCCCACTCTAGCCTGATACCCACGCTCACCAGTGGAGGTGACTCCAGTCTAGCTCGGGCTTGTATCAGATGAGAAAACACAGGCACATTACTCAATCCGACCAAGCTGTCTGTTCAGGAGATGCTTTAGGAGTGATTAATGACAGAAAGCGAAGAGGAACTGCTCAGACCTTGCCTGCCAAGGTCAAAGGCACAGGCAGACAGAACCGGGAGAGGCAAGGAGGCTGCCCGGATCTGGATTTCGGCCGTCGGCCTCAAGTTTTGGCTGGAGCCCCAGGTATGTTGTCATTCCTCCTCCCTTGCAGTGGGACCACACACAAGATGGAGAGGCATATGGTGCCTTCTCCAGACTCGGCGTAAATGTGGGCTCTGATTTAAGCTTTAAACCTTTTAGAATCCTTCGCCAGCAAGATAAAATATATAAGCCATGATATTCCGAGCACCATATTTTGTGCAATATGCCGAGTAGCACGTGGTTCAGTGATTTTGAGGGCAGAGCCAACAGCAACTAAGTCAAGCCACATCTTTGATGGGGGAAATTGACAGGTGTGCGTTCACTGGAAGGAAAACGTTAGGCCAGTAATAATAATGACGCCATTGACCATTCATCGAGGGCTTGTATGTTACAGGCAGAGTGCTGACAGCTTTATACAGATTTTCTCATTTAAACTGCATAGCAGACTTATGGGGAAGATCTTTTTATCATTCTAATTTTCTGAAGGAAGCAACAAAGGCTTAGAAAATTAAATCATTTGCTCCAGGTCATCTGGTTAGTTACATGAAGGCAGGACTCAAACACAGGTGATGAGACTCCAGAACCTGCACATCTAACATTATAATATTATAGATTATATTATAGATACTATACAAATACTATACAGTATAGTACCTACATTGTATACTGAACATTACTCGCCTTCTGTTTGATTTTGATATATAAATTCTGTACAATCAAAGACACTAAATGATACATCAAAGCAATGTGAACTCATTCAGATGACTGTTCATTCATTCATTCGCTTATTCAAGCGCTAATTGAACATGTGCAGACTATGAAGCACAGGAAAATGCCTGGAGGACTTTATAAACATATATTCCAGGTCTATCCATGCAGCAGACTTGTGATAGCTTTCACTCTATTCTTTGAGCTTGAGTGGGAAAAAAAAAACCATATATTAATGGGGCTCCTCCGGTGGCTCAGATGGTAAAGAATCTGCCTGCAGTGTGGGAGACCCAGGTTTGATCCCTGGGTTGGGAAGATCCCCTGGAGGAGGAAATGGCAACCCACTCCAGTATTCTTACCTGGAGAATCCCACAGACAGAGGAGCCGGGCAGGCTACAATCCATGGGGTCACATATTATTAGTATCAACTCACAAAACATTCCTCTTCTTCATTTCATAGGAAGAAAGAACATGGTACATCAGTTTGGAGCAGGGGTATATATAAACTTCAGGAGTGAGATTTTCTTAACCTTAACCACAAATGGCAAGAGAAACTCCTGGAAAACAGGCGAATTAAGCTTCTGAGTAAATGCAACAAGCAGTGTTTTGGACCCACTTCCATCAGTACAAGGTAATGGTTTAAAATGATCCCAGACAATTCAGCAAGTAGGACAGCGAGCCACATTCCTGAACTTTGAGTGCTCATTCAGCCAGGCTGTCTCCCAAGGCTTCAGCAGGCCTGATGGGTGCAGGTGGATTAACAGCACCAGAGTCCTGGATACCAGGTCAGAACCACAGGCACTGCCCAGATCCTTCTGCCTCCCTCAGGGCTCAAACTTGCCCTCCTGCCCGAGAGGGTAGCGGGGACTATTTGGCAGTGCTTGAGAGAGTCTGCTGGTGCTAACTGCACTTTTCCCTGTGGGCAATTCAAAAATAAATAAGCAATAGAGGTACACAGAGAGAGCACACAGGCGCAAGCAGGACTCTTCCAAGGGTGGTTTTGCTACAAGGGCATCAAGCAACTGGGGGAGATGGTTATTAAACTCCCGCATTCCTAACACCCCACCCCAAGCCGACTCAGGGCCAGAACAATGAGTCCCCACCCACCCTGAGACTTAAGAATATACACATTTTAGCACATGCAAAAAGAGACTTGTTTGCATGTGAAAATATGCACACGCTTGACTAATCCACGTGCACAGCACCCCCCCCCCGACCTTTTTTTTAACTCCAAAAACATTTGTATTGGGGTATAGCTGATTAACAATATTGTGGAAGTTTCAAGTGAACAGCAAAGGGACTCAGCTATACATATACTTGTCTCCATTCTCTGCAAACCCCCATTCTGTCCAGGCTGGCACACAACATTGAGCAGAAGTCCATGTGCTATACAGTAGGTCCTTGTTGGTTGTCCATTTTAAATAAAGCAGTGTGTACATGACCTTCCCAAAGTCCCTAACTATCCCTTCCCCCTGGGCAATTACATAAGTTCATTTTCTAAGTCTGTGATGCACAGCCCTTCTGAAAGGGCTAAATGACAATTACTCTGAGAAACCACTGAAGTTCCCTGTAGCCAGGTAGCAAGCATCTCTGCATCAACTAGGGAAAGATTCATTCTGAGTTGGCAAACACAGGTCCTTGTAAACCAGCCTGTGAGACACTGTTTCAAGCCAGTTTCCTGATGCAGACTAGAGAGGCCCATTTCCAGTCTCTTTGTAAGCACCGTGCTGTCGGCTTCATCCTGAGCACTGGTTATATTCGGCTTTATAACATTTGCTATGAACGCATTCATTATAATACCCATCTGACAGCTGCTGGTGAACAAAACACCGGCATGACAACAGATGGAAAATGGAAGCATTCCGAGGTGTAGGGTGCCACAGGCACTTTTCAGAGGTCATCTGAAACCACACACAGCATGGAAGACTGAGAATCTGCGCCAAGGTCCATCGCAGGTTAGATAAATAGAGGTGTCTGAATATTTCAGAACTGACTGGCTTCATGTTGCATTGTGCTTATGTGTGCTCAGCCTCTCAGTCATGTCCGACTCTTTGTGACCCCCCCAGCCCCGGACCATAACCTGAAAGGTTCCTCTGTCCATGGAACTTCCCAGACAATAATACCGGAGTGGGTTGTCATTTCCTTCTTCACAGAATCTTCCTGACCCGGGGATCGAACTTGCATCTCCTGTACTGGCAGGAAGATTCTTTACTACCAGTACCACCTGGGAAGCCCTGCACTGGGCTTGAGGTCTCACTAACTTTTGGTTCACCAAATTTCCTCCTAATTCCTTTTATTTCAGATCCCTTGGT
The DNA here is from genome assembly GCF_014754425.2 of Oryx dammah. NCBI lineage: Eukaryota > Metazoa > Chordata > Mammalia > Artiodactyla > Bovidae > Oryx > Oryx dammah. The sequence goes on along the minus strand of NW_024070186.1, from coordinate 162,265,518 downwards.
AAAGAAAATCAAATTGCACTTTTAACCCAACATGTTGGGTAACACAAAACTGATATATCTGGCGAAGAATGAACTGGATGTACTTCACATCTCAGCATCAGGCAAGTGTGCAACATTTTTATTTGCATTTAAGGATAAGAATGATGAGGCATACCATAATCCTATGTTCCTTATATATATTTCTTCCTCTACTTCATGCAATGTGGGCTCATTACTTGCAAGATTTCTTCGTTCACAGCTTTATAGTTTTTAATTTAGTTACTGAAGTTGATGGCACTCGGGTAGCTGAGAAACAAGGAGTTAGCAGAAAATACTAGCAGGGACAAAATATATTGCTCTCTGTTTTGTTTTCTTCACAGCTGAAGGTTTCTGGGATCATACACCTCTTTTCTTTGTCTGAAATAGACAATAACCTCAGGGAAGAAATTGCCAGCCAGGATTATAAAGACTGTGTTTTGTGTTATGCCATCTTCTTTCGCTAAAACAAAAGTCAGTAGTGGCAGATATATTTCTTCTCAAACCTTTAATTGTTTCTTGGTCTTGAAGAGTAAAAACTTTAATTCTCATGGTAGAAAATTAGACAAACAGAGGGATGCATTAAAATAAATCACTGACAGTCTGCCTCCTTGAGATAACCACTGCTGATGCTTCACTGTATTTCATTTCAGATGTGTGTGTGAGACAGAAAAGAAAAAAATACATATACATATATATTTCAGGCAACATATGTGTTGAAAGCTTTTTTATGGCATAATAAGAATAGTTCAGATTAAACACACATACACACACGTACCTAAAACCCTTAATATTAGTAACATTCTAAAAGGCACCCAGATCCAGGGACTTCCCTGGTGGTCCAGTGGTTAAGAATTTGCCTTTCAATACAGGGGACTGGGATTTGATCTCTAGTCTGGGAACTAAGATCCCACATGCCTTGGGGCACCTAAACTCGAGAGCTCCAGCTAGAGAAACCAGCGCACCGCAACAAAGACCCAGCAGGGCCAAAATAAAACAAATAAATAAAAGGTCCCAGGTCCAGACAGGAAAGCTCTCTCCATCCTCAGCGTGTGCCCACGAGTTAACACTACCGATGTCCTCCTCTTCCTCCGCCCACCCTTCCACTACTGCCCACTTTGCCAAAACACCCAAGCAGGCCCCAAGCAAGGGACCCCTCACCTCTTAAACGTGAATCAAGTCCATGTGCTGTGCACGTGTGCATTGGCACCTCTCGTCATCAGGTTTCCACCTGCATTCCTACAAACGTCTACCCACTGATGCATACACAACTCCCGTTTGGGCTCTTCCAGTGCTTTTCACAAAACAGCAGGTGGAATCTTCTAAACGCATGCAGGATCACACGACCCCTTTATTCACAGGCACCCCCAAGACTCCCCCATTTAAGGTGGCTGAGATGATGCCTGCCGTCCGCCTCCTGCCTTCCCGTTTCAGTCTCCCCACCCTCCTCCTCCTCGCCGGGCACACAGGCAGGTCGCTGCAACGCTGTCACCTTAGACTGAACACCATTCCTCTACTGCCCTTCTCTCATTGCCTAAACCGACCCTTCTCTCGACTGAAGCTCCTTCACCCAGCTGGAGTGGTTTCACTGAGAAGGCAGAGTACCTTCCTTGACCTCCTATCAGTAGCCCCACAGCATCTTATGTTTCCCCCACCAAAGCACTTAGGCCAAAGTATGAGAACAGTTTTTTCATTGTGAACCAACCCTAAAGGTGTTTCTCTGCTGAACTGTGTGTGTGCATGTGTGTGCGTGCGTGTGTGTGTGTGTGCGCGTGAGCAGTTGTGTCCAATTCTTTGCGACACCATGAACTGTAGCCCGCCAGGTTCCTCTGTCCATGGGACTTCCCAGCCAAGAATACTGGAGTGGGTTGCCCTTTCCTCCTCCAGAACATCTTCCCCACCCATGTCTCCTGCACTGGCAGGCAGAGTTTTAACTGATCCATAATAACGGGTGCATGCCAGATGGCTATTAAATCAACATAGTTCACCTGTAACACTTACTAGCTGAAGAAGGAGAGCTGCAGAAACATCCAACGACATGCCAGGATCTTGACTCATGACAGTATTAGAGTGGAGACTCAGCTGTCCCGATTCAGGGCTGTTGCACACCCAGGCTACCCCACCTTCACCAAGGTATAATGCTGCAGCCTGATATCAAGCACTCGGAAGGCCGATCTGTCCCGGATCTCAGTCTCCATCAGCACTGACAGCTCGGAAGGCCGATCTGTCCTGGATCTCAGTCTCCATCAGCACCAACCGCGCCACACGCACTGCTCCCATCATCTCGATCAGCTCAGCACCATCTCCAGACACAGCCATGGCCACGGCAGCTTCCTCCACACCTCCTGACTCCAGTCTGCCCTCACCCTCATCCGTCCAGCTGCAGCCCAGGACCTGGTAGGCACCAAGAAAATCTCTCCATCACTCTGCTTTCAACAAGAAACTAGAGGCAAGTTCCAGTTCTGCTCCTGGACCTCAAATCCCCTACTCACTTGCCCCATCAAAATCATCTCTATTCTCAGCATCTCTTCACGCAGTCCTCTCTTCAACTCAGTAGAGATCCTAATAGAATCTCATGGACAATGTCTTTGATCTTGCCTCCGAGCCTCTGCATGTAGCAGCCCCTTCCTTCCAGATTTCTCTTTGACAATTCACACCCTCTACCTCCTCAAACTCAGTCTGAATTCCCTTGTGGAGAAAAATCATCCCCTAATATCACACTCTAACCCCAAGCCATCACTCAAATCAATTATTTGAACGAATTCATCTATACAGGACTGGTGACCTACCACAAGGAACTGATGAACAAGAAAAAGCATTTCACCACATTTGATCGCTAACGCATTTCTCCGTCCTGTGTACAGGATCTCAGAACAAATGAATGCCTACAAAGACATGATCACGTCAGGACAAATGCATACAAAGACATGATCACGTCAAGACAAATATTTTTCAAATCCTCTGGGAGAACTTTCCCCTTCCATGGCAAGTAATGAATATCCAAGGAAGGCAGAGAAATAATAATATGAGATCGACTTTAAGTCACAGCTATTTAGGCCAGAAAGAAGATGTGGGTCTGCCTGTCTGGGACTCCAAGGAAAATAACACATCCTGCCATCCTTCTCTGAAAGCCTCTTGCTTGCCCTATTCTTCAGGATGTCAAGGAAAGAATTCTAACTCCTACTCTCATATTCTCCAAGCAGGCCATTATCATACATTGTCAAAAGATTAAGTGATTTCTAAGAAACTATCATGTTTTAAGGCAACACAGCAACAAGTCCACAGTCTTTATACAAGCTTTATTTCTTACAGGAGAATAGACATGAACCATTTAAACGCATACATTTATCAGGGTGAGATGTATTCTAGTTACATAATGATGAGGGATTTTTAAAATGTTCAGTGTAAATTGGCCATCAAGCGTACCTTCCAAGGTACTGTTTGCAAACACCATTCTATTTTGTCCTCAAGACCTAGGATGTAGTGACAAAAGGCAGGCTGGGGACAGGAAAGCGAGGCTCTGGTTTGAGTTCTGTTACTGAATACTCAAATGGCCTTAACCTCCCTGAACTTCAGTTTCTTCATTGTTAAGTGGAGATAATCAGCTTATTGTCAGTATCGAACGCCTGGTGATGGGATAAGATCACCCAGAAGCTGGGCAGGAGGGAGGCCTCTTTGGAATGAAGTCAAGAGAGACTGGAAGGAGAAGAAACTGAGAGCAAATACAGACACATTTTATTTCAGGGTTTCGTGCAAAGGAGATCAGAGAAACTGGGTGGCAGATGGAGGGGAAGTGGAGTCACAGGAGATTTTTTTTTCTGTCGCATATATTATGGAATGTGCACACAGGGATGGGTGTGAGGGTGTGATCTTGTTCTGTCTAAAGGTGTCAAACCCCATCTCTAGGATGGAGAGTCACAAACTGCCATCCCGACCCAAGCTCCGTCCTTGTCCTCCAGACTCAAAGAGCCAACGGTCTCTTTGACCTCTGTGCTTGAAAATCCAATAGGTGACTTACGCAGAATATGTTCAAAAATGAACTTCCAATATCTCCCATTCTTCAACTCCCTCCCCTCCCTGCCTTCTTCCCTCCTTCCCCACCCCCTCCCCCTCTAAAAATCTGCTCCTCTTGCAATCCATCTTGGAAATAGCACTTCCATTTTTGAAACGAACAGGCTAAAATAACTGCAGTAACCATCGATTTCTCTCTTTGGCATGCACTACCTAAGTAGACGTCTCTGCTTTTAAATACATCCAGCCTCCAACCAGTCCTCACTCCTGGACTGCCACCTCCCTGGCGATCTCTCACCTGGATGGCTGCGAGGCTCCCTTTGCTGGATTTCCTGCCTGCATCTTGTCCGGCATCTATTCTCTACCCAACATCAAGAGTCTGACTTTTCAAATGTGCGTCATGTCACACTGTCCCTCTGCTCAACACCCTCCAGTGACTTCCTGTCTAGCTTACAGCAAATTCCCAAGTCTATCCCATGACCTTCAAAGCCCTAGAGGATCTAACCCCCACCCACTGCTAACTCTCTGATGCCACACAGGACCACTCCCGTCTCTCTCATTCCCTCTGCTCCAGGTGACCCCATGCTAACCTCTTTGCTGTGAATCTGACAGTCCATCCAGGTGTCTTTGAACTGGCCGTGCCTTCTGCCTGTTCCTTCCAGATACCCACAGGGGCACTCTTCCTCACTACCTCCAGATTTCCACACACATGTCACTTATCAGAGATGCATTCTCAGATACACACCTCTGTACAAAACAGCATCCTTCATCCAATCCGTCACGTCCTATTCTCCTTGAAAGTGAAAGAGTTAGTCACTCAGTCGTGTCCGACTCTTTGCGACCCCAGAAACTGTAGCCCACCAGGCTCCTTTGTCCATGGTATTTTCCAGGCAAGAATGCCGGAGTGGGTTGCCATTTCCTTCTCCAAGGGATCTTCCCAACCCAGGGAATGAACCTGGGTCTCCTGCGTTGCAGGCACATTCTTTACCTCCTTACCTTGCTTTATTTTTCTTCATGGTACCATATGTTATTTCTTTTTTATGTATATGTCTGTGACCCCCACACCTCACCCCTGTCTCTAAAAGAATGTAAGTTTCTTGAGAGAACTTTGCTTTTTGGTTCAGTTTTGGCTTTTGCTTTTTCACACTACATCTTTATTTTCTAAAAGACTGCCAAGACTTGAGTAAGTGCTCAACAATATCTGTCACTGAATTCAATTTATATATATATATATGTTTATATATAATAATGTATATAAAGTGAGATTATATATAATGTGACATTTCTGGGTTTCCTTTCTTCCTGCAATCCTCCTTGGTAAATTAGCAATTAATATAAACAAATTTCAATGAAATCTTATACTACATGGCTAATAAGATAACAGAGAAGGAAATGGCAACCCACTCCAATATTCTTGCCTGGAGAACCCCATGGATGGAGGAGCCTGGCAGGCTACAGTTTTTGGGGTCACAAGAGTTGGACATGACTTAGCAACTAAACTACCACCACCAATAAGATGACCCTGGGCTTCCCTGATAGCTTAGTAAAGAATCCACCTGCAGTGCAGGAGACACTGGTTTGATTCCTGGTTTGGGAAGATCCCATGGAGAAGGGAAAAGCTACCCACTCCAGTATTCTTGGGCTTCCCTTGTGGCTCAGCTGGTAAAAAATCCACCTGCAGTGTGGGAATCCTGGGTTCGATCCCTGGTTTGGGAAGATCCCATGGAGAAGGGAAAGGCTACCCACTCCAGTATTCTGGCCTGGAGAATTCCATGGACTGTATAGTCCATGGGGTCACAAAGAGTCAGACACAGCTGAGCCCCTTTCACTTTCAAATGACATTAAAAGGTTCATTCAGATCTGCTAGGTGCCATGCAGGCTCTGCCTGGGTGAGGCAGGCTGTGAGTCCTGGAAGCTTTGCTGTCATGGCCAAAAGGGCTCACACGATTTGGGATTGAGGGCAATGACTTATGCATCAAGTCACATCACTGGTAGAAGTGATATTCTCAGTAGTGGAAAATGTGGAAGAGGCAGTGACTTTCCTGGCCTGAGGTTGCGGCTAAGGCAAGCATGTTCCAAATTGTGACTGTATACATGGTTATTAAGACTGGAGAGGGTCCAAGCTATTTACATATTCCCGATGGATCCCAAGGCAGTGCGCGGAGGAGGTGATACAAAAGGGCCCAGCAGAATGTAAACACTCGGGAAGAATTGCAAATGGTCTGAATGCTGGATTCACTGTCTTTGATCCATACAGACTTGTCAGCAGAGGACAAGAGCTTTCTTAATGCTGTTGCAGGTATTCAAACACAGCCTAAGCTCAAGTGTTGGTGGGCCATTAAGCTACATGGACAATAGAGAAACACCTTGGAAACCAAGGTTAAAAACAAGAGAAGCAGAACACGAAGAAGAACTGAAGGAAAACATCAGTGGCCACCTATCATGGGGGGGACAGATGTCAGAGCATTAGTCCAGGCAAGTTTATATAAACAAGAAACACACAAGAGAATAAGCAACCACAATAACTATCTGGGGAAAATCAATTCAGAGTGACTATAATGTTATCTAATTATCTACTTTCCAACAAAAAATTATAAGACACGTGAAAAATCAAGAAATTAAGACTAATACTCACCGAAAAAGTAGTTAACAGATACCATCTGTCATTAGATGTTGGACTGTTGGATTTAGCTGGCAAAGATTTCAAGACATGATTATAAGTATGTTCAAAGAACTAAAGGGAAAAAACTCTAAGAATCAAAGTATGCAAATGAAAAATACAACAGAAAATCTGAGTAAGGAATGAAATAAAGGGATATAGGAATACTATGAACAATTGTGCATTCAAAAAATTAGATAGCCTAAAATATAAAAATTCCCAGAAAGATATAAACTACGAAAACAAAGTAAGAGAAACTCTGAATAGATCCATACCAAGTAAAGAAATTGAATTAATGAGCAAAAAAATTTTCCACAAAGCAAAACCCAGGTCCAGATGGCTCCACTGGTGAATTTTATCAAAATTTTAAAGAAGGATTAACATCAACACTTCTCAATCTCTTCAGAAAGAAGGGGAGGTGACACGTCCCAGCTCATTTAGTGAAGCCGGCATTACATCAACATGGAAAGCAAACAAACCACAAGACAAGAATACTATAGACCAAGATCCCTTATAAATACAGATGCAAATATTCCCAAGAAGATAGTAGCGAACCAAATCTAGCAACACATAAAGAAGAATTTTCAACCAACCACAACATATGAAAATTTGTCAGTGTATCATGTGATAGCAATAGAATAAAAGACAAAGCCATATGATCATCTTGACAGACGCAAAACAAAAGGATTTGACAAAAGCCCAGATCCTTTCATGATCAGAAAAACTCAACAATCTAGGAAGAGAAAGAATTACATACATCACCTTCATAAAGGATATCTACCAGAAAACCTAGTAGTATCATACAAAATGGGAAACCCAGGTCAGCAGCTCCCAAATTCCTGACCTACAGAAACTATGCATTTGAAGCTGTTCTGTTTTTGATACATCAAGTTTGGGGCTAAACTGATTCATAACAATAGATATCTGAAAATAATAACAATAATGATACAAGACAGTAGGGGAAGAGGAGGAGAAGTAATAACAGCTGCAATAATGGTTGTTGCTGTTGTTGTCCTACAAATGCACCTGCCTCTTGGCAGAGAGTCAAAGAGTCAGACTGGACTGGCTCCTTGGCCATGGGATTCTCTAGGCAAGAATACTGGAGTGGATAGCCATTCTCTTCTCAAGGGGATGTTCCCGACTCAGGGATGAAACCCAGGTCTCCTGCAGGGCGGGCAGATCTTTAATGTCTGAGCTACCAGGGAAGCCTCACACGTGGTGAAACTGACATAGTACTAGGTAGTAGACCACAGCCTCTCAGCCGGAAGGGCTCTGAGTTGGGGCTCCAGACTGTCAGATAAAAGTGGATGCTGGGGTTCAGCCTCTAAAGGAGGGTCCATGTCCAAGGCACCAGAGAGTCCCAAGATGGGATGAGGCCCCAGCACTTAAGATTCTTCCTAAGGTCATGGTTGGTCCTTCCGAGGACTAAACCTACCAGCAAAACCACATGACCCCAGCTGTGGACACAGGTGACCTGAGAAAAGGGACCGGGCTCCAGCCCCTCCCAGGAAGTGAAGTGGCGGAGCCACCAAAGGCAACCCTTGTGTCGTAATCACAGAGCCTGGGTGCCTCAGCCTTGAACACGTGAAGGGGTAAGCAGCTCCCAAGGAGTCCCCACTTCTCATCTGATGATCTGAGAGCTGCCTGAGGCTGGCTTTACTGGAGCCCTGCTCTACTCGGGCCTCTGCCTGCAGCTGCAGGCGCTGCAATGCCTTGTATTAATAGTAAGTCAGCCACTCTTCCAGTGTGTGCCCAAGTACACAGCACCATGTCTCACCTGACCCCGATTTACGACAATGTCCAGATGGCTTCTTGGGGATAGCACATCTGTGTTTCTTCAGTCCTTCTCAATCAGGGCAATTCATGCTCCAAGTGAGATATTTTGGCCCCTAATTTGCTGTGGGTTTTGTCCCTTTTTATAAGATCGTTTGTTTAAATTTTTTTTTTTTTTCCCCTCACTGCATGGCTTGCAGGATCTCAGTTCCCTGACCAAGGATTGAACCTAGGTCACAGCAGTGAAAATGCCAAATCCTAACCATTAGGCCACCAGGGAATTCCTGTTTTGTGTCCTCTTTATGAGAAGGTGTTCAGTCATGAAAACTGAGGGCTCCTTAGGACAGAAAATGCCAATCTGTATCTACTTTACTTTCATTCACAGATGAAAAGGGACAAGTCATTGCTCAAGAGTGCAATTAAGGTTAGATCTGGGAGTTATGTAAGTAAAACACAGATATTTTAATCCAGCATGACAACTAACAAAAGTACATAAATAAACGTCTTAAATAAGACTTAAATGAGAAGGGAGACTAGACACCCTCTATGATCCTTATGACTCAAACATTCTATATTCACTGAAAACCCTGTGATCAATACAAGGGCACCTGAAATAGACATATCCCCCCTTTAGCATTGCTTTTTAAATGTGCTTGCCTTTGTAGCAAGCCATCAACGATGGGGATTCTAAACATGTTTGGAAAATAATAAATACTTAATTTCCTGAATTCATAAATGCCAGGAAGAGAAGGTAAAAAAAGAAAAAGTAACCTCTGTAAATTTGGGCAAGGTCACAGGCTGATGTCCAGATTTTCACGCCCATAACCAAATATTCATAACACTCTTATTTCTGTTCATTAGGAAAGCAATCATCCTATTCAAGGGAAAAACCAGGTCCTAAAACATTACAGTCTCAAAGTGACAAAGTTATCAATTTTAGAATCATAAAGTATCCAAAGTGTTAAATGGCTCCATCTTCAGGGTAAATGTGAAACAGCTCTGTTTCTTTCGAGTCCTGAAAACGCAGGAGCTATTTCAAGTCCTTCCTGAATTAGATGGATGTAGCTGGGGTCGCCAATCCCCATGGCTCTAGGGATTGGAGCTGCACAGTGTTGCCTGTGAGTAGTGTCCACAATGAGTCTGCAAGTGTTCTTAGCCGATTACGTGCTTGGGTGTGCTCATTCGTAATTCAAACTCTCATGATATTCTAAACACCAGCGAGTAAAATAATGCTTTCTCTCCAAGGGCATCTGTCGAGTTCTTTCACAAATGTTCTCTTGAGCATCTCTATATCTTACTGGGATGACGGGCCCAGGGAGGGGAGGAGAGCACGGGAACAGGTCTTGTTTTCCTTCATCCCTGGAAGGAGAAATAGGCCAGGAATTGACTTCCCTACATTATCTTAGAAGACTGCTGCTGAATTTGAATATGACAAATATTCGTTATGGAACAATGCGAAAATTATTGAGCACTTTTATTCACATGATACTATAAGAAGCTAAAACCACACAGATGGTCCCTTCTGTCCCCCAAATTACACACAATTAGCTCAATATGAAAGAGATCAGCTACAGTTAGAGCCAGGACTTATATAAGCAAGCCGATAATGATTACCAACCAAGTGGGAGTAAGGTGTACGTTGGAAGGCAAAGGAGAAGGAACCTAGACAGGGAAGAAAAAGAGAGAGCTGTTTAGTCTGAGAGAGTATATGAGTGGAATAGTGGAAGAGGGCAGAGAACATAGTTGATTTTAAACAAAACAAGAAATGAGATTCAGTCATGTAGTTATAGAACCAAGAAAGGAAACCAACACTTGATAAAAAGACTAGAGTAAATAATCCAAAATATGGCACCACTCAGTTCTTTATTGTGACTATCTTGTCATTTTCAGGCACTAAAATAATCCAGTGGGTGCAGGCAGAAGTTGATGGATCTCCACTTGGAATAGTTACCATCAATTACTCAGTTCAAACACCAAAAGCACTGGGGATTCCACAATAAACAAAATCAGTAGGTTCTTATGGGGATTACAGCCTAAGTGAGTGCCTGTTGGAGCAGCTTGGGCTACAAACAGGCTTTCCTCAGGTAACGACATGTGTACCCAACAGACATATAACAGTGTTAACACTGATGAAGAAAATTAAATATGTGTTTATTTGGTTTTAGCTTATGACCAACACAGTATCTCAGGCAGATTTTTAAAAAGGAAGAAAATGACCTAAAACTCTCCATTACCAAATAACAGTAATAATAGTCAACTACTGCAGTCATAAAATAATAATTAAAAAAAAAACCACTTGTTTCTTTGAAGGAAAGTTATGACAAACCTAGACAGCATGTTAAAAACCAAAGACATCATCTGGCCAACAAAGGTCTATACAGTCAAAACTATGGTTTAACCAGTAGTCATATACAGATGTAAGAGTTGGACTATAAATAAGGCTGACCACTAAAGAATCGATGCTTTTGAACTGTGGTGCTGGAGAAGACTTTTGAAAGTCCCTTGGTCTGCAAAGAGATCAAACCAGTCAATCCTAAAGTAAATCAACCAACACTGGATACTCATTGGAAGGACTGATGCTGAAGCTGAAGTACCAATACTTTGGTCACCTGATGCAAAGAGCCGGGTCACTGGAAAAGACCTTAATGGTGGGAAAGATTGAGGGCAGGAGGAGACGGGGATGATGAAGGATGAGACGGTTGGACAGCATCACTGACTCAATAGATATGAGTTTGAGCAAACTCCAGGAGATAGCGAAGGACAGGGAAGCCTGATGTGCTGCAGTCCATGGGGTCACAAAGAGTCAGACATGAATTAGTGATTGAACAACAACAACAATAAGCATTACAATAACTATTATTATAGCTAATATTCATTGGGCCCTTACCATGTGTTAGAAACTCAGCTTTTAGTTCACTAACAGATCATTTAATTCTCACAAAGACTGTTTGAGGTTATATACCATTATGGTCCCTTGTACAAATAGGGAAATGGAGACCCAGAAAATTTAACTAAATGACTAAGAGTCCCATAGCTGATTTGGAACTAGGATTTAGAACCAGGCTATCTGACTCCAAAATAAACCCCTTCCCACTAAACCAGCAGTGTCCCACCCTGCCTTTCATTAGATTTACTAGGGAAACTTAAAACAAACAAACAAAAAACCACCTGGGATCCATCTCCATACTGGTTAAATCAGAATGTCTAGGGATGGGGTGCTAATAACAGTTTTCCTTCCTGAATCATCCATGTAGTTCTAGTGTGTAGTCAAGGCTGAGAGTTCTCTCCTCCAATGCTGCTACTGCTGCTACGTCGCTTCAGTCGTGTCCGACCCTGTGTGACCCCATAGACGGCAGCCCACCAGGCTCCCCCATCCCTGGGATTCTCCAGGCAAGAACACTGGAGTGGGTTGCCATTTCCTTCTCCAATGCATGAAAGTGAAAAGTGAAAGTGCAGTTGCTCAGTCGTGTCCTACTCTTAGCGACCCCATGGACTGCAGCCTACCAGGCTCCTCTATCCATGGGATTTTCCAGGCAAGAGTACTGGAGTGGGGTGCCATTGCCTTCTCAGCTCTCCTCCAATAGATAACTATAAACACTTCTGATGGTCCCCATACATGTCCACTTTGTGTCATCTGAAATTCTTTTAATTCAATGTGCCTTCTCTGGACCAGCAGCATTAGCATCTCCAAGGAACAAGTCAGAAATGCAGACTCTCGGGCCTCATCCTAGATCTACTGAATCAGAATTGGTGTTTTGTTTTTTTTTTTTTAATTTTCTGGCCACTGAACAGCATGTGGGATCTTAGTTCACCAACCAGAGTTTGAACCCATGCACTCTGCATTGGAAGTGTGGAGTCCCAACCACTGAACCACCAGGGAAGTCCCAGAATCTGTATTTTAATCAGATATCCATATGCTCATTAAAGATGGGGAAACAGTGGATACAGTGTCAGACTTTATTTTTGGGGGCTCCAAAATCACTGCAGATGATGATTGCAGCCATGAAATTAAAAGACGCTTACTCCTTGGAAGAAAAGTTATGACCAACCTATTCAAAAGCAGAGACATTACTTTGCCGACTAAGGTCTGTCTAGTCAAGGCTACGGTTTTTCCAGTGGTCATGTATGGATGTGAGAGTTGGACTGTGAAGAAGGCTGAGCACTGAAGAATTGATGCTTTTGAACTGCGGTGTTGGAGAAGACTCTTGAGAGTCCCTTGGACTGCAAGGAGACCCAACCAGTCCGTTCTAAAGGAGATCAGTCCTGGGTGTTCTTTGGAAGGAATGATGCTGAAGCTGAAACTCCAGTACTTTGGCCACCTCATGCGAAGAGTTGACTCACTGGAAAAGACTTTGATGCTGGGAGGGATTGGGGGCAGGAAGAGAAGGGGACGACAGAGGATGAGATGGCTGGATGGCATCACGGACTCGATGGATGTGAGTCTGAGTGAACTCCGGGAGATGGTGATGGACAGGGAGGCCTGGCGTGCTGTGATTCATGGGGTCGCAAAGAGTCGGACACGACTGAGTGACTGAACTGAGCTGAACTGATCCTAAAGCAGGCTCTAAAGCAGTGGTCCCAAACCTTTTTGGCAGCAGGTACCAGTTTTGTAGAAGACAATTCTTCCTCAGACCAGAGTTGGGGGGGAGGATAGTGTGGGGACAATTCAAGTGTGTTACATGTATTGTATACTGCATTTCTATTATTATTACATCAGCTCCACCTCAGATCATCAGAGATTAGATCCCAGAGGTTGGGGATCCCTCTCCCACAGTATGCCCTAGAGAGAAAACCCTAGTTTCTAGATTATTGGTGCTATGAACAAGAAACACACAGCAATAACAATCATCTTCACCGCCCAGCCTCCCAAGTCCCCACTTAAAAAAAAAGAAAAAAGAACAAAAACCCACAACAAAAGAAAAAACAAAAACCCACCCCCACCATGGGTTCTGTGGTCAAATACAATTGGGACAAGCTGAATTAAACAAACTCAAATTACTTTCTCTACTTCATACTCTAGCAGAACCTATAATGTTAAAATACGAATGTGTATCATAAATCTCCAAGAGAAGAAGTTTCCTAAATATTTATGACTGTGGTACCCTGTAACTCAGAACTCCTATTAACATCTTTTGCAGACAATGTGTTTCTAGGGACATATTATAGACAATATTTATTCAGAAGAGACGATCTTTTTTCTTACCTCAATGGCTACCCTGAACACCTTCTTTCAGTTAGATGTTGGCTATCTGAATACTGGTAGTAGTCATGGAATTATAGGAAAACTTTATCAAGCTTTTACTATGTATATCAGACATAGTCCTAAGTGCGTCCACTGTGTTGACTCATTTCATCTTCATAAGCATTCTAGCAGATAGGGATGGTTTGTATTATCACTTTATGGTGAAGGGAACAAGAAAAGATTGGGTTATGATTAGTTAAGTTGCTTGCCCAAGGTCACACAGCTACCATATGGCGGGGGCAAGATTGTAACCCTGTCCTTGTGGTCCCAGAGCCTTCCTTTTAATCACTAGACCTATTGGAAAAGTGATTACCTCCAACTATTTTCAGAGGCATCCTAAGGTTGGCTGAGAGGGTTTCTGAGCTTAGCTCATCAGTTTGAACTTTTAAACAAAAGAATGCAAAAAGAGAACAAAACTGTAGCTCACATACTCACATGAACTCATCCACTAAGAGCCCTAGGTGCTAACATTCCAAACCTTTTTTATTCTTTTTTTTAAAAAAATCATATTTACTTATTTGGCTCTGACAGGCCTTAGTTGTGGCACACAGAGTCTTTTCCTTACAGTGTGAGAGCTCAGTACTTGTGGCGTGAGCACTTTGTTGCCCCTCAGCATGCAGGGTCTTAGTTCCCTGACGAGGGATTGAACCTGTATACCCTGCATTGGAAGGTAGATTCTTTAACCCCTGGACTACCGTGAAGTCCCCCAAACCATTTCCTGAAGGGAATAAAGTCTCAGAGTAGACCTCCAATGCTGGCGCTCCTGTGGCTGATCATCTGTCTTGATTCTGAACACCTAACACACTCTGCTTTCCGATTGGGTAAACCAGTAGAGACTGCAAGGTGTGGTCTCTCATTCTCTCCACCCTCAGCCTGAAACAACAAATCAGCAAGTCCAAGCAATCAAGGCAAAACACCAACAAGATGGTACCCACTCAAGGATGTTCAGACCGAGCCAGGACATCCCAGTGGCCTGTCAGGTGGTTCCCCAACTACGAGCTGATGGACGCCAGTGAGAGGGAAAGTCAAAGGGAAAGTTGCTCAGTCGAGTCCGACTCTGCAACACCGTGGACTATACAGTCCATGGAATCTCCAGGCCAGAATACTGGAGTGGGTAGCCCTTCCCTTCTCCAGGGGATCTTCCCAACCCAGGGATGGAACCCAGGTCTCCCGCATTGCAAGCGGATTCTTTACCAGCTGACTCACAAGGGAAGCCCAAGAATACTGGAGTGGGTAGGCTATCCCTTCTCCAGTGGATCTTTCCGACCCAGGACTCAAACTGGGGTCTCCCGCATTGCAGGCGGATTCTTTACCAACTGAGCTATCAGGGAAGCAAGAAAAAAAAATGATGCGGTCTTGAGAGCCCACTGCTGCCAAGCCAAAAATCTACACGGTTTTTAAAGCTTTCCTAGGCTTGGAGCTCACTGTGAATCACTCCATGGAAGGTTAATGAGTCAAAAAGGGGCAGAGCTTTCCTCAGGCACATAATTAGTGAAAAAAAAAAAAAGCAGACTCTGATATGAAGGCTAGTTAGGGTTCACTCTGTACAACAGAGATAACTGCTGCTCTATGCCACGGCAGGAACAAGAGATCTGGGTAACCGAGAAGTAAACATCCAGAAAGAATACCCACTGCAGAGCCAGTAAAGAAGCCATTTGTGGTTTGTTGTTGCTTTGCTTTGTTTATTCCCCCTTCAGTGTTGGGAGCATGCGTTTAAAAAATAAAATGCATAACATAAACCAAGATCTCACCCACCTGCTGGGTGTCCTGATCCACATTTTAAAGACACGTGATCTTTAAATACTCCCAATTCATTCCTTCCACAAATATTTGAGAGCTGACTCTGTGCAGGCGCTCTTCTGCTGTTGGCAGTTGCAGTGGGCAGGATCACGTGCCCCTTGCTCCCCAACACCCATCTTTTAATCCCTAGAATCAGTGAACATGTTACCTGACACATTCAGAAAGGACTCTGCTGGGGATTCCCTGGTGGTCCAGTGGCTAAGACTCCACATCCCCAAGGCAGGGGGCCCGGGTTCAATCCCTGGTCAGGGAACTATTGCCCACATGCCTCAACTAAAAGATTTTGCATTCCCATAAGGAAGATAGAAGATTCTGTGTGCTGCAACTAAGGCCCAGCATGGTCAAATAGAAGCAAAAGAAAAAAGGTGAGCAAATCAAATTAAAAAAGAGTTGATTAAAAAACAAAGAAGCAAAAGGGACTCTCCAGCCGTGGTTACGTTGAGGACCTTGAGATGGGAAGCTTATCGTGGAATGTAACACGATGTAATCGCCTGGGTTCTTGAAAGCGGAGAATGTTTCCTGGCTGGGGTCAGAGAAAGACGTGACTAATGAAGAAAGGCACAGAGAGATGCTATTAATATATCCTCAGTTGTGAAGATGGAGGAAGCAGCCACAAGCCAAGGAATATGGGCAGCATCTCTAGAAGCTGGAAAAGGCAAGAAAAAGTATTCTCCTCTAGAGCCTGGAGAATGGAAAGGAGCTCTTCCGACACACTGGTGTTCGCTCACTGAGACCCATGTTGGGCTTCTGTCCTACAAAACTGCGGGAAAATGAATTTTTGCTGGTTTAGTCACATAGTTTATCCACAACGAGGTGGGACAAGCTTTACCAACAATAAGAACACCAAGACCTTCTGCATAACGCAGGGAGCTCTGCTCAACGTCATGTGGCAGCCTGGATAGGAGGGGAGTTTAGGGGAGAATGGATACATATATGGACGGGTGAGTCCCTTCGCTGTTCACCTGAAACTACCACAACATTGTTAATCGGCTTTACCCCAATTCAAAATGAAAAGTTTAGAAAAGAACACCAAGTTACCTACTCCCTCTGGTTCTTGGATTTTTTTTTTTTTCTTTGCCTTTCATCCTAAAATGCAGATAGCTTCTCTCCTATTCCAACAGGCAGGCAGCCTCTCTGCTATTCCAAAAGTTGGTTTTCTCTTTTCCAGAATTTCCATAAGCTATTTATGCTCTCGACTAGACTGAGGTCTAAAATCTGGGCATCCTTGTTACCCTTGCTCCTGAGCTTCAAGCACTGTGCAGTATGTCTTTTTCAAAGACATAAAGCAGGATATTTCCAAAGGCACCTTGAGTTGAACTGTTGGGTCAAACAAGTCAATTAACAAGGGCTCAGGGCTCAGCCAACTCTTTGCGACCCCATGGACTGTAGCCTGCCAGTCTCCTCTGTCCATGGGATTTCCCCAAGCAAGAATAACTGGAGTAGGTTGCCATTTCCTCCTCCAAGGATCTTCCTGACACAGGAATCAAACCTGCGTCTCCTGTATCTCCTGTACTATAGTGGATTCTTTATCCACTGAGCCATCAGGGAAGCCTTCCCATCAAAAGGCAGCGATATTTGTTCTAAGTTTAACCTACTAAGCCACCATCTTTGCAGAACCACACTTCAAGATTGAGTCCAAGGTCATAAGTGAGGCAGAGCTCTAAAGAAGGGCTTGAACCACTTACAGGAGCAAAGAATTGGAAGCAACCTAAATACCCAATAATAGGGGATGCTTTAAATTTACTGTGATGCAGCTGGACTATAAAGCCTTGAAGTAAATGTTACACATTCATATGCTGATGCAGAAATTGTCCTTAATATGTGTATAATTGTTATGAAAGAGAATATACAGAATAATCCCCCATATGTTTTGCCTATTGAGAGAGAGAGGGAGGGAAAGAGAAGGAGAGAAAAAGGGAGAGGGAAGCTAACAGCCCTATACCATAGGTAATAAGCACCACATGCATTAGTATTACAGCGTTTTTTAAATTTGTTTTTAATTTTTGCTTTGACATATACAATGCAATCAACAAATGTTCGTTTCATGCTGACTAGGCACAGAGGTGCATGCAACGGGTTCAGAGGAGAAAAAAAAAGCCCATAATTCCTAAATGACCTTATTAACCCTCACCCAGCAGCTATTTACTGCAGATTTATTGCATGCTGAGTCCTGGCGTAGGTGCTGGAGAGGAAGCAAGGAGCAAGGCTGACCTGCCTCGGCTCTCCAGGGGCTTGTGCTCTGATGGGAATTGAGGGAAGGACAATAAACAAGCAGACGGCAAATGCAGGACTTTAGCACCAGGCTCAGAGCCTCTCCAATCATCTCATGGGCTTCAACCCTGCAGTGACATCCTTCCTAATACCCTGACCCCACACATAGGTCTCAGCAGCCTTGGACTCAGCTAGTCCTGACATAGCCCGTCTAAACTGTCATTGGTAAGACTTCCAACATCACTCTCCACACCTTCCCATCTTTCCCCACAAAAATACTAACGCATCTTAGTCCTTAGTGGTCAAATTGGAGAGACTGGTCTCCTACATTTGTCAAGTCCAACTCTCGCATTCAAATTCCATCTGTCACCCTAGCTGAGAATTGGACCATCAAGAAGGCTGAGTGCCAAAGAACTGATGCTTTCTAACTGTGGTGCTGGAGAAGACCCTTGAGAGGCCCTTGTACAGTATGGAGAGCAAACCAGTCAATCCTAAAGGAAATCAGTCCTGAATATTCATTGGAAGGACTGATGCCGGAGTTCCAATACTTTGACCACCTGATGCGAAGAGCAGACTCATTGGAAAAGACCCTGATGCTGGGAAAGACTAAGAGCAGAAGGAGAAGGGGACGGCAGAGGATGAGATGGTTGGATGGTGTCACCGATTCAATGGACATGAGTTTGAGCAAACTCCAGGAGACGGTAAAGAACAGGGAAGCCTGGCGTGCTGCAGTCCATGGGGTCCCAAAGAGTCAGACACGACTTAGTGATTGAATAACTGTCCGACAGCTAAGGATGAGCCCTGGTTATCACATATGACCATGGTCTGGGGATCAGTGGTCTCCTTGGCATTATTCATCTGCTGTGCATCATCCCTACTGTCCATTTCCCTCCAAATAAGAATGCAGCTAAAGAAGATGATAAACACAGTTTTTACGAGGTCCATTATGACATCAGCAGGCTTCTCTGCTGTTCAGGCACTTTCCCCATCTCTAAGTTTACACTGGGGCATGCCACAGTGGTTCTCAGACTCTTCTAGTGTCCACACCATCACCCCACTCCTGACTCCCCAGTATCATCAGATGCCCAGCCATCTTCCTTTATGAAAACATCAAGGTCATAGGAGCCCAGAGGGAGTTAAACAAGACAGAGAAGTCAAAGAGCCAATGAAAGTGCAGAAGAGTGAACAAACCGAAACAGGACTCTCCCAGGGACACACTCTCCATCCAACATTTAATACACCATACACAGAAAGGACACTGTCTTCCCTCGGGAGTGACAGAGAAAAGAGAAACAACATGCAGAGTTGCAGGTATCAGAAAGACATAAAGATCTTAGCAGATTTCTTAGTTCCACAAGGATAAAATTATTGATTACTATCTATTATCTGACAGGTCCTCTGATGGGTAATTTTTATACCTACTCTGTAGTGATCAAAGCCCATTTTGAAGGTGGTATTGTTATACACGTCACAGATAACAAAACTGGGCTCGAGTTAAGTAATGCGTACATAAGCGAAATACATGGGAGCTGGACTTTTGAACTCGAGCCTGTCTGAGCCTGAGTAAAAGCCAGGACACCTCTTCCCTCAGCTTGTTAAGACTTTATTTAGAAGGAGAACTATAAGCAGAAAGGAACTGTTATGGGAAATCCTCAAAAAAAAAACAAAAAAAGGGTCCTGAAACCTTCTGCATCATGCAATAATTTTTTTTCCCCTTCTCATGTGAACAGATTAAACTAATAGATTATGAGCATTATTCTTAAGCAACTTATATCAGGGTTGATGGAAGCCTGTTCTTGAAAGATAAGCTGCATATCAGCACTGAGGGAAAATGAATTAAAATGCAAATCTGAGTGTGCTCCCATTGTTAGACTATCTTTAATAGATATGTCTTCCTGAATACATCACAGGCACAACTGTCAGCTTGCATCTCAAATAAAGCAAAACCAACCTCTAATGGCATTTCACTAAGGGTAGAGTTTATAATTGGATTTTGCCATGGGTGGAGTTTCAAGTTGCCCTTAACCTGGACCTGTGTTTTTGGCCTCATGGAGACGGATAAACAAAAGGACAGTGCTTTGCCCTCTCTGACCTCTTTCTGGAGCAGCGGTTTGACTGAACACCCCAAACCTCAGCTGCAAGGTGTGGGGCATCCCTTACATCTTCTGCTGCTCAGTCCCAAAGGGAGCACTGTCCACAGGACCCTGTGCCCATGGCGAATGAGACCCACCCCCAGGCAGACTGCTGAAAACAGTTTCATCAAGAGGTGAAGGCTGCACTTCATCTTTCCTGATGCTGGGAAAGATGGAGGGCAGGAGGAGAATGGGGCGACAGAGGATGAGATGGTTGGATGACATCCTGGACTCAACAGACATGAGTTGAAGCAAACTTTGGGAAATAGTGAAGGACAGGGAAGTGTGGCGCGCTGTAGTCCATGGGGTCCCGGTGAGTCTGCCATGACTGAGCCACAGTAAAAAGTGACAGAAAGGCAGGAGAAAATCACTGAATGGCTTTGGTCTTCTGATGTTCCTCAGATTCCCATCTCATTAAGATCATGAGTCAGCGCTGCCTGTACTAAAGAAGATACACATCCAAAAATTTATCAGTGCCCACAAAAAAGAGTCATGGGACATTTCAATACTAAACAAAAAAAACGGAATGTCCAAAAAATTGTCTGAAGACTACAGTAACAGTGGAAATAACAATAATGGCAATACTAGCTAAATGAAAAAGCCAAATGAGAAGTCCAGGTATGTGCTACTGACTTAAAAAGGAAGGGAGTAGAAATCGGGCTGGTGGAAAAGTCTACAGAGGAAGTACAATCTCAACCACACCCTGAAAGGTGCAAGATCATGGGAGAACAGCTCTATACAAACCTGCAGAGACAGGTGTATGCTCTGGGAACAAGGAAGATTAAACACATGTTTTGGCTTTTTTCCATCCAACACCCCTCTTGTCCTTTTAGTAACAGAATCACACTAGTCTTTGGGCTTCCTGGGTAGCACTAGAGGTGAAGAACTCGCCTGCCAATGCAGGAGACATGAGATGTGGGTTCAGTCCCAGGATCAGGAAGACTCCCTGGAGGAGGGCATGGCAACATACTGCAGTATTCTTGCCCGGAGAATCCCATGGACAGAGGAGCCTGGAGGGCTACGGTCCATAGGGTCACAAAGAGTGGGACACGACTGGAGCACCTTAGCACACACGCCCTGCTGCTGCTGCTGCCAAGTCACTTCAGTCGTGTCCGACTCTGTGCGATCCCATAGACGGCAGCCCACCAGGCTCCCCCGTCCCTGGGATTCTCCAGGCAAGAGTACTAGAGTGGGGTGCCATTGCCTTCTCTGCCCTAGTCTTTAGCAAAGAGCCTCCCTCCCCATCTTAGGACCCTTCCTCTGAAAGCACAGAGTTGGGTATATGACTCTTGAGAGAAGTCAGGCTCCATCCAAACTGGGACCTGGTCCAGGGTCAGGCAGTGAGACAGGCAAGAAGACTTCTTCAATATTCAAGGACTGACAGGGTACCAAGACGGAGGGGTCCTTTCCTGAAAACAAAGACACCGATAAAGTCAGAAGTCTCCAGTTTCAGGGTCGTCCTGGCCCTACATGAAGACAGCCTGTCTGAGAACAAAACCCTAATAGAAAAAGAAATTTGCGATGAGTGATGGAAAGACAGAGAGAGAAAGAGAGAGGGGCCCTGATGACATTATTTGAGCTGCTCACTCTGGCCACTCAAAGCTAGATAAACCAATGGAGCACCCAGGTATGTGAGTCAACCTATGTCCCTGATATTACTTGTTTGAGTTGAGGCCCTTTCATTTGGACCCTAAAGAGCCCTAAAGGTCATGGAATCAAGTTCAGCAGGGGAGGAAAGGCCATGAGATGGAGGAGGCTTCAGCAGTGCATGGGCGCCATATTTGAAGGTCAGTTAATTTGACCAGGTGGCGCTAGTGGTATAGAACCCGCCTGCCAGTGCAGAAGATGCAAGAGACTCGGTTTGATCCCTGGATCATGAATATCCCCTGGAGGAGGAAATGGCAACCCACTCCAGTGTTCTTGCTTGGTGAACCCCAGGGACAGAGGAGCCTGGCGGGCTACAGTCCAAGGGGTCGCAAAGAGTGGGACATGACTGAGTATGCACCTTTATTTCTGTATTTATTGACAACTGAAAGGTTTTCTACCTTGGAAACCAGAAGCCACTGGAAGATAAGTGCCTCTATTTACTCTTTTTTCCTTCTTTTTTTAATCATTGTGAATAGGAAAATAAGACTATACCCTAAGAACTGAAGTCCTTTATAGGAATAATTTCCACTCCACAGTGAGGGGGTAGGGGACAGGGCACACCCTGTATAGAGGGGGAAAAAAAAAAACCCAAACATTAAAAACCTCTTTCCCATCAAATCCAGCAGCCGGTATGTGAGTCTGACATCTGCCTTTTTCTCCTGAATTGCCCCACTTCTCCACTGGCCTCTCCTATTCCCTGCACCTTAAATCTCTCATTTACCTTCCACAGTTGAATGATCTGGCAGCTCGGAGTTCTTGTAAGTAACCCTGAGCAGCTGCTGAGTCCTGACGGGTCTGAACAGAAAGGAAGAGTCTCTCTGCGGCCATAAACCATTCCACATCCCCACCCACGTCGTGCGTTTCTATGTCCACCTCCACATTCATCAGAATCCAAGAGAAGCGAGCAGTGCTGTCGTCCCAGCCACACAATTCTGGCTTTTTAGGGAGGAGATGGGAAATCTGAATCTCTCCAGAGAAAATCCTAACTGGTTGAAATGAAGATCCACCAGAGGGCAGGCTTGTTATCTTTACTGAGTTTGGAACTCTCAAATATAAAACTCTTTGGTGAGGCTTCTGCAAATAGCTGCCTACTAAGAAGCACTGCTGCTTGTTTGGGGTTTTACTGTCTCCATATAATGAACCCTTGCGACTCATACCACC
This sequence comes from Oryx dammah, assembly GCF_014754425.2. Taxonomy (NCBI): domain Eukaryota; kingdom Metazoa; phylum Chordata; class Mammalia; order Artiodactyla; family Bovidae; genus Oryx; species Oryx dammah. The sequence continues at coordinate 162,242,867 of NW_024070186.1, read as the reverse complement.
TGGAGAAGCAGATGACGTGGTTGTTTCTGGTTGGCAGCTGTTAAGGTAGTTTAGACGATTAATATTCTCTACCCATAAATAAGTGAATATAAAACAATAACAATGAGCTCTCATTTATTGAGCACCTACTATATATCAAGCCCATCATTCAGCACTTTGCATTCTGGACTTCATGTTATCTTCCGAATAATAGGATCAGGTACAAATGTTATTATTACCTTCATTTAAAAACTGAAGAAACTGAGGCTTAGACATTTCATTAATATGTCTAAAGTGTCAGTTGCTTAGTCGTGTCCAACTCTTTGCTACCCTATGAACTGCAGCACACCAGGCTTTCCTGTCTTTCAATGTCTCCCAGAGTTTGCTCAGATTCATGTCCATTGAGTTGGTGATGCCATCCAACCATCTCATCCTCTGTCATCCCCCTCTCCTCCTGCCTTCAATCTTTCCCAGCCTCAGAGTCTTTCCTAATGAGTCAGCTCTTTGCATGAGGTGGCCAAAGTATTGGAGTGTCAGCTTCACCATCAGTCCTTCCAATGAGTATTCGGGATTGACTGGGTTTGAACTCCTTGCTGTCCAAGGGACCCTCAAGAGCCTTCTCCAGCACCACAATTGGAAAACATAAATAGCAATAGCAAAAACAATACAGTATTTTTAATTAAATATACATATGTAATGGTAATAACCTTCACATGTTTAGAACTATTTAGCTAATTACATAATTTTTCTTCAAAATCTAACCAAAGATCCTTTTTTAAAGGTTTTTTTTTTAATGTGGACCATTTTAAAATATCTTTATAGAATTTGTTACAATATTGCTTCTGCTTTATGTTTTGGTTTTGTGGCCGCAAGGCATGTGGGATCCTAGCTTCCTGACTAGGGAGCGAACCGGCACCCCTGCGTTGGAAGGTAAAGTCTTAACCACTGGACAGAAGGGAAGTCCCTACCAAACATCTTTTAATCTAAAAAATTCATCTGTAGCAGACTCCAGGATTTTTAGATGGTATCTAGCATTATACAGAAGTAAACATTTCAAACATGTTGTCAGTCTTGGGCTGAGTTCCACTGAGTGTGTTTATATGCAATTAAAACATTTTAATAAGAAAAGTTTCAATACAAAGGGATTTTGTGGAAAATGTCACTTCTTCCTGATGTATAAATTTTAGAAATGTAATACTCCCAGAATACAAATAGATATGCAAAGAACAATCTTGCCACCTGAAGAGAGAAATTTTAGAACTCTGATTTATAATTATTTATATTATTACCAGGCTTATGCTATGAAAGAAATCTAGTAATTGACATTAATTATAATGCAAAGATATATAAGTACAAGTATCTGCCTGACTATGAATGCCTAGACATAATATCACAATAAACAATTCTTTCTGGAGCTCACAGTCTTTGGATGATGACTAATACCACAAAATCTCTGGTTACAGAACTTAAAGCATCATGAAGCAGGCAACGTTTGATAGGCAGGAGTTGTACTTCTCGCTTCCTCCCCAAATTGGCACTTTCACAATATGCTCCCTGTCCCTATACTTATTTCATTTAATTAAGGTTTAAGGAAAGTATTCCTATCAGCCCCCCCATCAGCTGATAAACACTGCTATTGTGCTGTGCTTCATCACTTAGTCATATCCAACTCTTTGTGATCTCAAGCACCATAGCTCGCCAGGCTCCTGTGTCCATGGGGATTCTTCAGGCAAGAATACTGGAGTGGGTTGCCATGCCCTCCTCCAGGGGGATCTTTCCACCCTAGGGATCAAATCCAGGTCTCCCACACTGCAGGTGGATTATTTACCAGCTGAGCCACAGGGAAGCCCACTACAGATTTAGGTTAAAACGTTAGATGGACCTGGCATTTTTGTGTATCAGTAGTTTTCAAACGTATTTTAAAATATGTTCTACTGAAACATATGGAAAGAAGATAAAATAACCACTAAAGGCTTTCCAATCTTGAGGCTAAGATACCAAGATATTTCTCAAGCTCAGAGAACATCCAGTGTTTCCATGAAAATCCCATTGTCAATGCAAACAAATGAACATACCAACTCAACTAAAAAAAAAACAACTACAACTCCTCTACCATTTATCTGATTTTTCAAGCCCCGGAAACCTTCGAATGTTAAGGTATTTAGTAGAGTCAATGGCTGCAACAATAATGAACTTACTTCCTTCCCTTTATGCTCAAATAGGGTCCCCCCTCCACTCACAATGAAATGCCTAAATGAAAAGTCTTTATCATGCTACCAAAAGCTGTTTAGTTCAGAACTTCTCGCAAAAAAAGTATAAATGGGTCTTCCCAGTGGCTCATTGGTTAAGAGTCTGCCTGCCAATGCAAGGAACACAGGTTCAGTCCCTAGTCTGGGAAGATCCTGCATGCCAACTAGCAACTAAGCCCGCAAGTGGAAACAAAAGATGTCACCTCAGTGAGAAGTCCACACACCACAACACAGAGTAACCCCCACTTGCTGCAACTAGAGAAAGCGCGTTCACAGCAAGGAAGACCCAGTGCAGCCAAAACCAAATAAAGAAATCTTTAAAAAGAAAAAGTATCAATGGACTTCCCTGGCAGCCCAGTAGCTAAGAGTCTGTGGTGGTCCCAATGCAGGCAGCCCAGGATGGATCCCTGGCCAGGGAATTAGATCCTATATGCTGCAATTAAGAGGTCACCTACCACAACTAAAGATTCTGCATGCCACAGCTAAGACCCGGCACAGCCAAATAAATAAAAGAAATATTTTAAAAGTGAAAGCACAGCTGCCTTGACAAGCATTTCATGATGAATGGTCTTTCCTTCCCCACAGAGTTGATTCTCAGGAGACTCTTTAGAGTCCCGTGGACCTGCTCCCCTCTTCTTATCATTGTGAAAGTTCTCCTTTTAGGCAGGATGTCTCCCAGTGAAGAGGGCTTTCCAGGTGGCACTATTGGTAAAGAATCTGCCTGTCAATGCAGGAGACATAAGAGATGCACGTTCGATCCCTGGGATCGGGAAGGTCTCCAGGAGGAAAGAATGGCAACCCACTCCGGTACTCCTGCCTGGAGAATCCCTAGGATAGAAGAGCCTGGTGGGCTATAGTCCATGGGGTCACAAAGAGTCGGACAGGATTGAAGTGACTTAGCACAAATGCACGTGCCCATTGAAGGGGTTCGCTTACACAGCAACATTTCCTGCAGCCCTTTGTCCAAAGGGTAATTCATCATTAGCCTTCCCAGGGCACCACTCGATGCTGAGTTACTGTTTATAATCAGAAGCACAGGGCACACCTGTTCTCCTCCAGCCTCAGTGTCCCAGCATCCTGTGAAGCACAACCCTTTAAAGTGAGCTTTATCTGGGCTTCATTTCTCCCTCCAGTTTGTCTTCCCTTGAAGACATCAGTATCACTGTTTCCCGAGAGAAGCAGGAGGGACCACCTCCCGGAGCTCCTGTTCTCATGCGGCCTCACTCTCATGAGGCTGGGAGTGGTGCACGTTTCCAGGTCACGCACTTCCTTCCCCTGCAGGAAGCAGCATCTCTGAAGGGTGCACTGACTTCAACATTAAGCCACAAGCACGCCCAGCACTTCCTGTCTAAAACACAAACCCTGTCCTCTGGAGATCTGCATTGGATTCTGAGAGGCCTAGCGAAGGAGTTCTCCTTTGCAGAATGCTTTTGCAGCTAACACTGGTTCATAGCAAGTAAAAAACTCAAGACTTTCCAAGAGGAAGACAATTAGATGGTTGTGAAGGACTGACAGGGCTCTGCAGCTTCCCCTGCTTCTGAAAGCTTATTTGGCTAAGAAAGCATGTACTCTGACACCTAATTTGGTTCAACCTACTCAAAAGTTTGTTCCCAGTGATTAGGGGGGCTGGCTAGATGATTCACAAAGGAAAAGTATCTGCTGAGAGCAGTAACACAAAGCAAGGCAATTTCAATCTTGAAAGAAGCCCAAAGCCAGATGCTTGGTGTCTCCAAACGTAAGCCAGGGATGCATAGAGGACAATGACTTCTTGAGCGAGATGGAAATCATCAGCTTCAGCCCTTTCAAAGGCACTCTACTATCATAAATGATGCTGGGCATTTGTCCTTTGAAAGTCACCATGGAGTGAAGCAGATGACATTCAATTCCTTTCCACACATTTTCTGATGAGTGTTTATGTTCTGACTTGAACCTTAACTTTTGTAACGTGTTCTCTGCAGTGTACAATCTCTCCTCAATCTGTGTGAGATATTTCATTAGTTGACTTCCCTGGCCAGTGGGGTAGGAAAGCAAGTAAGAGGACTGATTAATAATCGCTTATTACTTTAAAAAATGATTTTTTGAGACCTGATCAAAGGGTAGGATTGCAGAATAAAGTCAGACAAGGCTCTGCTCTTAGAGAGTTGACATCCTAGTTATCAGTGGGAAGGAGGAGAGAGACAAAACCATGCAAATAAACAAAGAGGAAATATTCTAGTAATAAACAGCATCATTGGGGAGCACGTGGGGATACTCCTGCAGATTAAGTGGTCGGGGAAAGTCGCTCCAGGGATGTGACAATTGAAACATCAAGGTGTTCATGGGATGATGGTGTCAATCTTAAGAAGGTCAGACATAGAGTATCTCAGGGAGGGATCCGCAAGTTCAAAGTTGCAATATGGGGGCAAGCTTGGCTTACAGAGGGCCAGCTCGAGTTTAGGAGACAAGATCCTAATGGCCCCAGGAAGCAGACCACAGAGAGTCTTGCAGACCTGGCCAAGGACTTTGGAGTTTGTTCTAACCACACTGTAAAGCCACTGGGGCAAGACGTGATTTGACACACCTATGATGAGCATCACTTTGGCAGAATGTGAAAGGATACAGATGCAAGAGCCCAGTCACGATCAAAGCTATGGTTTTTCCAGTGGTCATGCATGGACATGAGAGTTGGACCACAAAGAAAGCTGAGCACTGAAAAACTGATGGTTTCAAATTGTGGTTCTGGAAAAGACTCTTGAGAGTTCCTTGGACTGCAAGGAGATCAAACCAGTCATCAGTCAATCCTAAAGGAAATCAACCCTGAATATTTATTGGCACAACTGATGCTGAAGCTCCAATACTTTGGCAACTTGATGCAAAGAGCAAACTCATTGAAAAAGACCTTGATGCTGGAAAAGACTGAGGGCAGGAGATTAACAGGGGCAGCAGAGGGTGAGCTGGTTGGATGGCATCACCGACTCAATGGACATGAATCTGAGCAAACTCCTGGAGAAAGGAAGGACAGGGAAGCCTGGAGTGCTGCAGTCCATGGGGTCACAAAGAGTCGGACACAACTTAGCAACTGAACAATGACAAGCAGCACCAGAAAAAGTGGAGAAGTGGCTGGGCTGGGGATATGATTTGGAGGAGAAGCTTAGAGGATGTATTAAGGCAAGGTGAGGTGTGGTAGATGAAGGGAAGCCCAGCTTCAGGGTTGATAGTTTGATTTCTGGCACCACTGAGGCATGGTAAGAACAACCTCAAGGTTATGCTATTGACCTGTAGTGGGGGAGGGGGTTAAGTGAGTCTCAGGTCTGTTACTAAGCATCTGAAGTTATTCCAACACCTGAATACCGACCGGAGAAGAGAACACACAAACCTGAGGAGATACCTATTCAGTGCTGATCACCATCTTCTCGACACTCTGAAGGAACAACTTTCCTTTCTCTGGCCACGCCAGGTCAGGCTTCTGTCTTGTTTGTGTGGGCAACAGGCAGAACCAGATCATATCCCTGCCAAATGTGTAAGGAAAACATAGGATGCCACTTTAACAAGGGAGCTCTCTGGAGCTGCTAAAAATCTAGGTCAAGAGCATGTTCACTGTATTCAGTCCCTGATATTAACATGACATTACATCATCTGTAAGAGATCTGAGAGAGCCAAGGGGCAGAGTGAGGAAGCAGGAGAGGACAGGATGCCCTCATTCATTTAACAGTATTGACTGGGTACCTGGTACATGGCAGGCCCTGAGCTGGGTGCTGGGATAGAGTAGCTTCTGCCTTCAGGAGTGTATATTACAGTCCAGGTGTGGACACAAGCTGTCCCCCTAAGATTCTCCACGTGCATGCGTGTGTGCATATCCGTCATATCAGTCAGAGCCAATTTTTTGCAACCCCGTGGACTGTAGCCTTGAAGGCCCCTCTGTCCATGGGATTCTCCAGACAAGAACACTGGAGTGGGTTGCCATGCCCTCCTCCAGGGGATCTTCCCAATCCAGGAACTGAACCCTTGTCTCTTATTACTCTTGCACTGGCAGAAAGGTTCTTTATCACTAGCACCATCAGGGAAGGCTCAAGATTCTCCACAGTGAAAGTCAAATTACAACTACATCAAGAATTGAAAGATGAAGATCTTGTCCCCCTGACAGCCTGTGACAGAGAATCCAGGCACAAATGACTAGATCACCAGCTTAACGTTTGATGGGGTTCTAAATCAATTCTCCTAGAATTCAAGGTCTCAAATGCTCCCCTCATCTCATTTTCCTTATACCTTTATAATTATAAAAAAACAGCATTTCAATGCAGAGAATTAGAACTTTTGCTTATATAACACACATAGCAAAATGTTATCAAGAAAGTGTCTCTAGACAAAGATGTCTGTCTGAATTTTCTTTATCATCTACAACGCCTAACTCATAGGAACTGCTCAATAACTATTTGTTTAATGAAACTAACAACTTGAAAGGAAGTAAAAAAAAATCCACCACTCCATTGGCCAGAACATTAGCGATGAAATGACAATAAGTTTCAGTGAAAGGTAATCATGTATAAGTATTCCAATAAAACTCTAATTTAGGTTTTATATAAAAACCAAATGAGATTCTTTATGGCTGAAAATCAAAGGAAGCCCCAAGGCATGTGGAGGTGGCTAAGAGCTGCCATTATTTCAGTCACTATTGACTAACAGGCTGAACCTCATTGAACTTCTGAGACGGAACTAAACAGCCTTATTCACACCATCTGATGGCTTTAAGGTACATTACCTGTGGTTCACAGTCTTCAGCTCAGTCTACCCCACTTGCAGCAAAACATTGACTCAGACAGGACCAGGGCCCCACCCAGTTCACTGCAAGCAAAGCATTCTTTCAGATCAGCCCTCTGTCTGAATGCCCAGTGACTGGGAGGACACTGTTGTTGGTTGTTCAGCATTCATCTCATCTTCCTTCTCAGTTTTATCACAAGGACCACCCTCCCTCATTTCCATGAGGTTTGACTTCCCACATGAGAAGTCAACCTCCAGTGTCAAAGCTGGTCACATGACTGGTACTGGTCAATCCATATACCCCATCTTATGTCTATGGTAAAGAGTTTAAGGGTTGATCTGAGAGTCAAGTCCGTCTGCTACAACCTAACCTGGTGGTTTCATGTGAAAGTGAGTTTTCAACCCCCTTTGGTTGTTTGCATGTCTCTTCTCAGTTACTTGATGGATGGGACATCTTCCTATATAAGCCTGTCAAGACTCAAAAGATGAGTATCCTCTTTTGCATGTCTCTTCCAAGATCAAAAAAACATCTTACGGGCAGCCACCAGCAGAAATCCTTACATCCTGTGGCCAAGAACGGGGTCACATGTTTACCTCATCAAATTATAAGCAAGGAAATGTTGTATAATTAATCAAAGCTCACCATGATTCAGGCTTCTCTGATAGCTCAGTTGCTAAAGAACTGCTTGCAATGCAGGAGACCCCAGTTCGATTCCTGGGTTGGGAAGATCCCCTGGAGAAGGAATAGGCTACCCACTCCAGTATTCTTGGGCTTCCCTTGTGGCTCAGCTGGTAAAGAATCCACCTGCAATGCGGGAGACCTGGGTTCAATCTCTGGGTTGGGAAGATCCCCTGGAGAAGGGTAAGGCTATCCACTCCAGTATTCTGGCCTGGAGAATTCCATGGACTGTATAATCTATGGAGTATAGTATAAAGAGCCTGTATAGTCTAAAGAGTTGAACAAGACTGAGCAACTTTCACTTTCACTTTTCACCATGATTCACTTCCTGAGGCCAGGAGAGCCTCCTGTGAAACACAGGGCTACCCAATCCTTTAATAAAATCAACATTCTACTAGCCAAGGGGTAGGAGAGTAACTGATGGAAAAGTTATCTACAGGGTCTGAATACTCTTGTATTACTTCATGTGTCCCAAGAAGTAACAAAAACTTTGGGGGCATAACATAATAAAATGTTGATTTTGAAAGATATTTTTAGCAAGTTAGACAGAATAATGAAATGAGCATGCACTCCAGGTAAAGAAAGATCTGGGCTAGAATCCTATCTGGGTTACTACTTTTGGAACTTCAGGCAAATCCCTTAATGTTGGTCAGCCTCCGTCTCCCACTGTGTAAAACAGAGAACAGAGTCCCTATCTGAAAAACAGTTGGAAGGATAAAATGACATTGTGCAGGTAAGGCATTTATCAGTGCATCCGGCACAGAATGAATTTCAGACATCAGTGGCTAATATCATCTTAAAATGACAAGAGAAGTAGTTTGTGAATCTCGTCCCAAGAGAAAAATAAAGTTGATTCTTTTAAATTGACGAGTTCCCAAGAAAGGTTGGCATTGCTGATTCCCACATGGATGTCTCCATTCTTAACCACCTGTTATCTTCCAATCAGACTCTTGGGAGACCCCTTCAAGGAGTCTGAGTCTGGGTCGTTGAAAGTGGAGTTACAGTTGGCTAGATAGAAATGACTGCTCGTTACACTTTGCTGTGAGACCTCTGTGTCATTTCATATAAGCCACTAAGCACTGGCAGATGGCAATGCCTTCTACTCACTACCAACTTGGGACATTCCTTAACCAGTAACTTGGAGGTTAAAAGCTCCTTCTCTCACCATCAAGCTCTTAAAATGGGTTACATGAACAAGGGGAAAATCTACCTTCTGGGTCATAACATTTACTCTGTATGTTTTAAGGTTTCCAAATACCCAACAAACAGCCCTTCTGGTTTCCCTCTAACTTTGTAGGCCAGACAGCCATGATAAATTTCTCAGTTGCCCTAAATCTAAAACAATTGACCCAGAATGGCAAGCTGTCTTTTGTTTAAACATGCAACCACCATTCCATGTCTTAGTTTCTTATTGCTTATCTCCCGGATACCCAAGAGGGACAGGTGACAGATCCTATTGTCTGAAACAGCCACTGTATGATCACACTGGATTTACTCCAGAGACCCAGGAATGGTTCAGTATTTGTAAATCAATCAATGTGATACAGCACATTAACAAAAGGAAGGATTAAAAAAAACAAATCACATGACCATCTCTATAGGCACAGAAAAAGCATCTGACAAAATTCAACACCCATTCATGATAAAAACTCGCATCCAAGTGAGTATAGAGGGAACATATTCCAACACAATACAGGCCATTTATGAAAAACCTGAAGCTAACATCATACTCAACAATATAAAGTTGAAAGCCTCTTCTCTAAATTCAGGAACAAGACAAGGATGTCCACTCTTCCCACTTTCATCTTTAATCATAGTATTGGAAGTCCTAGCCAAAGACAGTAAGACAAGAAAAAGAAATAAAGTCATCTATTTATTTTTAAAAGAACTTTCAACCATGAAACACCGGGTAGGGCCCATGGTCAAATAACTAATGAGAAACAAGTTCGTCTTCTATATATTCCAAATTCCTAAAGGGTTATTGAACTTATACTTCCTTTGCTCAACCCAGTACACACTTTCTCTTGATATTTATATCCATTCCCTTAGTGTATCCCTTCTGATTCCAACAGCAGCAGCAGGTGACAGCCACAGTCCTTGAGAACTAGCAGATTTAGAAAGACTTTTCAACTTCATCATCACTAATTCCCACTTCCCTTCTTCCCACTTTCCATTAACATCACTCATTATTAGAGAAATGCAAATCAAAACTACAATGAAGTATCACCTTACACCAGTCAGAATGGCCATCATCAAAAAAATCTACAAACAAGAAATGCTGGAGAGAGTGTGCAGAAAAGGGAACCCTTGTGGACTGTTGGTGGAAATGTAAATTGATACAGCCACTATGGAGAACAGGATGGAGATTCCTTTAAAAACTAGTAATTAAACTACCATATGACCCAACAATTCCACTACTGGGCATATACCCTGAGGAAACCATAATTGAAAAAGACACATGTACCCCAATGTTCACTGCAACACTAGGACACAGAAGCAACCTAGATGTCTATCGACAGGTGAATGGATAAAGGAGTTGTGGCACATACATACCATGGAATATTATCCAGTCACAAAAAGGAATGCATTTGAGGCAGCTGTAACGAGGTGCATGAACCTAGAGTGTATTATGCAGAATGAAGTGGGTTAGAGAGAGAAAAACAAATTATTGTATATTAACACACATATATGGAATCTTGAAAGATGGCACTGATGAACTTATTTGCAGAGCAAGAATGCAGAGAACAGACTTGTGGACACAGTGGGGGAAGGAGAGAGAGGGACAAACTGAGAGAAACATATACATTACAACATGGAAAATAGCCAGTGGCAATTTGCTGTATGACACCGGGGGCTCAAACCCAGCGCTCTGTCACAATGTAGAGAGGTGGGATGGGGTGGGGGGTTGCAGGGAGGTTCAAGGGGAAGGGGACATTTGTATACCCATGGCTGATTTATGTTGATATATGGCAGAAACCAATATAATACTGTAATGCCAGTATCCTCTGATTAAAAATAAATAGATTTCTTTTTTAAAAAAGACCTCAGGGAAAACAATTACCTATACCATAGCAGATTCACTCTCTGATTTACAGAGGTGCAATGCCCTGCAGCTTCTTCGGCCACCCAACAATTATATAGCTTGTTTGGCAGGGAATACCCTGACCTATGGGGCTTCCCTGGTGGTTCAGACAGTAAAGAGTCCACCTGCAATGCAGGAGACGTGAGTTCGATCCCTGGGTCAGAAAGATCCCCTGGAGATCGAAATGGCAACCCACTCCAGTATTTTTGCCAGGGAAATCCCATGGACAGAGGACCCTGGCAGGCTACAGTCAATAGGGTCCCAAAGAGTTGGACACGACTAAGCAATTAAGCATGCAGGTACCTGACCTATAAATATCATTACAGGAATCACTTAAATGACCTTGTTTGCCCCATCACCCTTATAATAGCCTTATGAGGTAAATATCATCAGCCTCATTTTAAAAATGACCAAGTGGAGGCTAAGAGATAACTAGTTCATACAATGTCACAGGCTTAATAAGGGTCAGCATGGGACTTCAATCCAGGAGTGTCTGATTTCCAAACCCTTGCTGTCAGTCACCAGATGATGCCCATTGGGTCTCCAGGAGGCATGGGTTTATGCTGATTTCTGAACCCAGCCTGCACCCAAACCAGATATAACTATGCCCTTCTTAAGAAAGATTTGCATTCAAATCTCCTAACAGCAGGAAATAGTCTTAGACAAGGACTGAATCCACAATGAAGGAGGCACTGAGCTAGTTTGTAAAACCAGCCATTTATCTTCTCTCTGTGTCTCCTTGTCAACTCACGAGCCTTCAATATTCCTCTCCTGTCGTCCAGGAAAGTTCTCTTTCCCCCACATCCCTAAGATGGTGAAATTTTGGGGACAGGTGCTCAGCAGCAGGGGCTCTCAAGTCTGTTTTCTGCTGCGAAAACATGGCCTCCCTCCTTGAGTTACGGGCCTGTGGGCCAGCGCGGGTGATGCTGTCCACAGGCCATACACGATGCAAGGGTGGGGGAAGACACAGACAGCACACAGCTTACCAATTTCCAGTCAAGCGCCTGTAGGAATGTTTCTAGGGTAATTAGATTCATGACCTGCCACAGGGAACAATTTCTTCCACTAACTTATCTGGACTACAGATACAAGCATAAACACTCCAGTGGGGCCTCTAAATTCTGACCCAAACTTGAGTGGATCTGACTTTCATCTCATGCCAGAAGCTGCTTTCTGAATTATGGCAGCTTTCCTGCCTCTACCTTGAAGTAAACAGGCCTCTGGGAGTTTCAGCAGCCACTTAAGACTTTTTCTATGCATATTTGGATGAGGAAAACAGCAGCCAGCAAAAAGAGAGAGCGAGAGCAGGACAGAAAATGGGGGGTGGGGGGTGGAGAGAGGGGAGCAGAGAGAGAAAGAAGGGGAACCAGGCTGTCCTCATCTTCCAACTCTTCTAAATTAATCCTCAAAGCCACTATTAATTATGCTATTCCACTGGATTGACTCAGACAATATTACGCCACCATATATTTCACATTTTAACAAGACATATGATTTCATTAGTGTATTCCATCAGCTTTGATGGAAACCTAAGTCTTCAGGATGTTCCCACCCTCACCCTCCCCCGCCCCAGCCAATAAAAGAAAACTATAAAGGACATTCCCTGATAGCTCAGTTGGTAAAGAATCTGCCCGCAATACAGAAGACCCCAGTTCAATTCCTGGGTCGGGAAGGTCCGCTGGAGAAGGGATAGGCTACCCACTCCAGTATTCTTGGGCTTCCCTTGTGGCTCAGCTGGTAAAGAATCTGCCTGCAATGGGAAGATCTGCTAGAGAAGGGAAAGGCTACCCACTTCCAGTATTCTGGCCTGGAGAATTCCATGGACTATATAGTCCATGGGGTTGCAAAGAGTCAGATATGGCTGAGTGACCTGCACTTTCACTTTCACATAAAGGACATTGGAATGGCAACCCACTCCAGTACTCTTGCCTGGAGAATCTCATGGAGAGAAGAGTCTATAGAGCTACAGTCCAAGGGGTTGCAAAGAGTCAGACACGACTGAGCGACTTAACACATGAAGGACATTACAAATTTGAATAAAGCTTGGGAAGTGTGAAAATCATTGAGAAATCCAAGAAATGGCTATTCACATTTGCAACAGTAGTACATTAGTATACAGCGGTTCAGTCCTCTCAATTACAGCATATTTTCTCTTTTTAAACAAGCAGCTTCTTATACCATCTTATTAATGCCCTTCATGAATTCCAAGATGCATTTCACCAAAGTTGCCACAAAACCATGAAAGGTAGACATGCCTTGTTAGTTTTTCCCTTCGTTCCCCAAGACCATCAAGGAAAGAAGTGAGACCTAGAAAACAAATCTTTTCTGTACTATCTGTACCCACTCCGTGTTTCCTGGCTCCCAGCAGTGCCTGTATAGCTTTATTCATACGTTCCCTTTTTCTAGCCAACAACTTGCTTTCTATTAGGAATGTGATATTTGGGCTGTGATCTACTAAATGCATGAAGACAGAGAACCTCATAAAAGACTGGTATTGAAATAACAACCTGATTCCTGAAAAGACATGGTTTATGCATTCTTGATGTGTGCTTGGCCACAAGCACAGATCACCTCTGATGAATGATCAATTCCTCTACTATATCTAGGAAGAATATGGGAGGGACAGAGATTCACTGGATGCATATTTACTGAGTGTTGATGAATATGGAAGCCAGACATATTCTGGCTCACATTCCAGTGGGATTTCATAGACTTTGCAGAAGACTGGTTACTGAATGTGTAAGAAGGCTCCATCCTGAAGAATAGCAGAAATATCAAACCCGGGAAAAAGAGTTCCAGGGGGCTAGCCTGAAGAGGGTGGGCAAGGTGGAAATCAAAGCATTGTGGAAGAGTGCAAATAATTCAGCCCCATGTCAGCACAACCAGAAGTTCACAATGGAGAATCATTTCCAGTGTGGAAAACTGATGCACTCATTCATTCCAGAAATATTTGAGGGCTCACTAAACAAGACTGACAAAATCCCCACTCCCATGAAGCTTACAATCCAGGGGTGAAGAGGAAGGAAAAAGATAATATATACCATCAACAAGATGATTTCGATGAGTGTGTTGTGCCCTGGATGAAATAAACAGAATAATAGAGAGGATAAAGGCAGAGAGAATCTTTTAGAAGGTGGCCTTAAAAGAGCCAGTGACCACTTGGAAACTTGGGTCTCCTGCACTGCAGGCAAATTCTTTACCATCTGAGCCACCAGGGACACCCCAAAGAGGGAACAGACACTATCAATACAGACACTGATTTTATTACTAGTATTTCCAATGGGAAAGGGGCCAGAAGGAATTCCAGGTCCCCTCCTTGGCTCTGCTTTGTGGTTTATATGTGCCTTGAGACTCTCTTAACTTCACTCCTCTCTTCTGGATCCACCTGCCCTATAAGTGTAGAGCAATGGTGGTTTTTACCCAATAGGGGATGGTTCCCGTCAACAGCACCTGTATGAAATTTCTGGGGATTCAATGTTAACCCAAAGGTAGAGAACCTCAGGTGCAAAAGTCCTCCAAGGTCCCCTCTCCAGCTCTCTCTGATCGTGCCCTATGCTTCTCTCCAAACATCTTCTCCATCAGCTTCCACGATTACCTCTAACCTACTAACATCCCATAATCTCCTCTGACCAGGAGTCCTGTGCTCTTTGGAATCAACTAATCCAACACCCTCAGCCTGTACCACACATGATGGAGCTCTAGGCTCACTTAATTCACAGAGATAAGACTAATATTTGGGGAGCTATGACTTTGAATGTTTGACCCCATAAGATTCTGACAGATCTCCTTACCCGTATCTGTACCAAGTTACTGTTCAATAAACCTTTTGTTCAGGGCACTTCATCATGACTTTCGTAGAGCAATTTACAGCTGGCAAATTGCTTCCACGAAGACTCTCATTTTACTATACGATTAGGCTATACACGTTCCCCCAATACTATCTTCCTTTCCAGCACTGCTAACAAGGAAAGATGAGGATTGAATATCTTTTCTACAGTCAGAAGAGGAATCAAAGAATTATCTGCTTCTCTTAGGGGTGGGGCAATATGGAATGGAGGGAGAGAGACTAGAAAAGTATCAACATTTTCAGTTTTGCCTGACCCCGGGAAGGAGAAACACACAGCTATTTGAATATGGAAGGGAAAAGTACAAATGCATGGGAGTATCCATATCCACCTAATTCAAGGGACTTGAGCACGTGCTGTGTTTACCTAATCTCATCAGATCAGGACAAGCCGCATAATTTGTGGGGCCAGATACAGAATTTAAAATGCAGGGCTTGGGAATTCCCTGGAGTGGTTAAGGCTCTGTGCTTCCACTGCAGGGAGCATAGGTTGGATCCTTGGTCAGGGAACTTAGATCCCACATGCTGTGCAGTGGAGCCAAAAACAAAGTAACAAAAAAAAAGTTAATAAAATACAAGTCCTATTATTCAAAAGTTCTAAAGGATTTCAATATGATGACAGCAAAACATAAAACAAAGCACGGGCCCTTTTAAGACCAGAAACCTATCTCGATACACTGTATCCTCCCAGCAAAACTTGCATCATCTCCTCTGTACATGTGATGCAAGGTTAAGTAACTCATCCAAAGACACAGCTGGGAAAGGGCGAAGGGAAATTTAAGACCAGAGTCTGCCTGCATCCACAAAACTGCACAAGTAGTCACACACACATACACACACACACATACACACAGAACTTAATTGATTTTACTTCAAAAATATGGAGGCCCCAAAGCACCTCACAAAATGAGAAACCTTAATGACTTCATGCCCTTTAGAACTGCCAAGTATTTGTTTGCATTTCATTAAATTTGCAAAGTAAAACTTGATTTAAAATTCCAAGGCTCCATCTCAATGTTCTGCATGTGGGGCCTCGTTGAAATGGTTGAACAGATGAGGTATGGGAGGCCCTTTTGCCTTTTCTCCACTTTGTGAGCTTTGCAATTTTTTAATGAAAAATTTCACGGCACATGAATCATTATGTGGGGAGAAAAATACTAAAACCTGATGGCATTATTGAGTTCTGAAACTGCTCCAGATTAGATGAAACTACTGCAGATCCCAAGGGACAACATCCCAACTCAACCCTTTAGTTTTATTGATAATTGATAGGTGATGTCTCTCCCTCCACGGGATAAACCAAAGCCTGGCACATAAACTTTACCTCAGAGAGCTCCAGCTTGCCCTAGCTATGTGTCCAGTTCCAACATAGGGTCCTTCTGGTTCCCCGGGGTCAACATTTTTCAGAAATGCTCAGATCCTGACTTGGTGACGAATTATTCCAAAGGCATCCATGTGCCGACACTGACCCAAGAGCTTGGCCTGGCACACGGGATGTAAGCAGAAATGCTTCGATTGGTCCTAACAGTATAGGATACTCTAGAGTTAAGGGGATGAGATTTGAGGCTGAGACTCAAGGAATCACGAGACGTCTATGTGGGAGGATAGATGTAACGGGGGCTGGGGAGGGAACACACTTGAAGCCTAGAACATGCTTGAAGAATGTGGGAAACAGAAAGAAGGCTGAAGCACAGTGAGCAAGGGTGTGTCAAAGAGGGATCTATCTGCAGCTTAGAAACGAGACTTTCGCTGCTGCTAATGGAAGCGTGTGAGCTTCCCTGGTGGCTCAGAGGATAAAGAATCTGCCTGCAATGAGGAGACCCAGGTTCGATCCCTGGGTGGGGAAGATCCCCTGGAGAAGGGAATGGCTACCCGCTTCAATATTCTTGCCTGGAAAATCCCATGGGCAGAGGAGCCTAGCGGATCTGAGCAAGTGAGCAAGTGAGGATCTGAGCATTTCTGAAAAATGCGACAGTCCACGGGGTCGCAAAGAGTCAGAGACGACTGAGCAACTAACATGTCACTTCAACCAAGAGGTGTGGAGTGGGACAGGCAGAAGTGACCAGGCAGATAAATTTGGGAGACCCCTGCAGAAGACCATAACAGATGGTACCCAGATGAGCAGTGACAGCAATGACCAGACATGGATGGAATGAGACCCTTCAATTCCTGAAGGTGGATCAACAATCAGTGCTGACAGATTGGGGGCGAATCAATCAGTCATGATGCCTAGGCTTTTAACTGAACCACAGAGTGGAGGGTGAAGCACTTTACAAAGATGGGAAAGATTTGAGGGCAGAGTTGGTAAGCGTGGCAGCGGAGTGCAACTTATCATGTTGAAAGACGCACTAAGTATTAATATGATACTCTTTCTATTCTCCTAGTTTTTCCCATCCCTGACTATCTTGAGGGTCATTATTCTAATATCTCTCGTGCACACACACACCTCCTCCAGTTTTAACTCCCCGCCAACAAATAATCTGGCCCCAAATATCCATGATGAGATGGTTGGATGGCATCACCGACTCAATGGACATGAATGTGAGCAAACTCTGGGAGATAATGGAGGAGCCTGGTGTGCTGCAGTCCATGGGGTGGCAAAGAGTCCGATACAACCTAGTGACTAAACAACAGCAACAACAAAATATCCATAGTGTTGACACTGAAAATATCTGATCTATAATTTCACAGTCTAAATTCAACTCATTTTCAGTGACTGCCTATCAGATAAATCTAAGAGAAAGATGCAAATAATAAAGGAAAAAGACTTTCCCTGACAGCTCAGACAATAAAGAATTTGTCTGCAATGCAAGAGACCTGGGTTCGATCCCTGGGTCAGGAAAATCCCCTGGAGAAGGGAATGATAAACCACTCCAGTATTCTTGTCTGGGAAATCCCACGGTCAGAGGAGACTGGTGGGCTACAGTCTATGGGGTCACAAAGAGTCAGATACGACTGAGCGACTAACACTTTCATTGTTTCAGTAGGTTTGAAATAGAAGCCTGGATTCCTGTCTGCCCTGAGCGTGCAGGAAGTCTGGCTGCCCTGAAATGAGCCCTTCCTGGCTGCCCTGCCCTGCCCCCTCACACAGCTCTGGACCTAGGGCTTCACCCTCTCCGTGAGAACTCAGTAAACGTTCGCTGTAGTTCCATGGGTGAGAGGAGGGGTCAAAAAGGTGGTCCTTGCTTTCCGAAGCACCATAGTTAGTACAGAGCTCTCATCCCCACGTGAGCCAATTAGCTTGACTCCGTGATAAGATTTTAGACTACTGTCTTAACCTCAGCCCTGCTGCCTCACAAAGAAACGCCTTTAGTTACAGAGGGGACCACTGAAGAGTATGTAGCTGAATTAGTGCAAATTCATCCTCACTCAGGTAGAAAAGTCAGTCAAAAAACCTGCCTGGGAGTGGCACAATCTTGCTGGGACCACATGCAAAGAACAGCCACACCATTAACTATATGGACGATTACAAAGCCTGGCTGGCTTTTTTCTTTCCTTCACCAAGTGTGATGAGTCTATCTGTAAGACAGTTATTGGCTTAAAGTTATTTATTTATTTACTTTACAATATTGGGATAGTTTTTTTGCCATACATCAATAGGAATCTAACAACCAACATAAGAGTTAGGCACAAGAGACTCTCGGTTTAAGGTTAGAAGAAAAATACTTAGGTCCTCTGAAAGGGAGAGTGAATTGTTTAGCTTGAAAACAATACCTGAGAATAATATGAAATGTGCTAAGGGAAGCCTGGGGTCTCATCTCTCTGGTTCAGAGCCACAGTCTGCCCCCAGATTCTCTTAGGTGCTCCGAGAGGAATTCCAAAGCATGTAGTCTTGGTCCCAAGTGAGGCCATCAAATCAACAGGTACCGCAGGACAAACTACATATTCTGCCAAGCAGTCTCGTGGAAGGAGCGATGCACAATTTGTTCCAATAAATACGTGAAGTCAAATGTCAAGCATCACACACATCTGTCTGAGCTGTTGGAAATTATGAGACTGTTGTTCAGAGGGCTGCATCTAATGGAATATCCATCAAGGCCAAACAAAGGCTCCGATCTGCACCCTCCCCGTGAGAAGTGCTGACAGCACCATGCTTCTCACTGTAACGCTGACGTGGGCAGAAGCACCAGCAGGAGCCTTGACGTGTCACTGCATTTGGCTACAGATGCGTTACAAGAAATTACATGGGATGCTATCAGAAAATTGAAAATCCGACGAGTGTTTCACTTAGTTCCTGTAATTCTTCAATGCTATTCCAATCTCCTGCAAATTAGAAGCCACTTAGAGCTCCGAAGGCTGACAGAAGATGGAGTGAGGTTTTGATTATACTTTTAATAAGTTTATTGGGAGGTTTCCTATTAAAAGGTGCTTGAGAAGAGTGATGAGCTGGATCTCTGTATTAAAAGAGATCTTCAAGAGGTAAGCAAAATGGTACCTCAAATTTGCCACAAGTGATGACCAGCATGCCTGTCTCTGGATAAGGACAAGATGACTAATAAACCATCTTCAACAGGAGATTGCAAAGAGAACTAATAATTGTCTAATTATGATTCCAGCATGTTCAGGATGGCATTCTAATAGTCACAGTCTGTGATATCTAACCTATAACAGTCGCCTTAAAATTAGAAAAACCAGAAATAGACACACAGATGTAGAAAAATAAACATGTGGAGACCAAGAGGGGGAGGGGAGGTGGGACTAGGAGACTGGGATTGGCATACACAACTGTGTATACCGTGATTTTATTTTACTGGGCTTCAAAATCACTTTGGACAGTGACTGCAGCCATGAAATTAAAAGACGCTTCCTCCTTAGAAGGAAAGTTATGACAAATCTAGACAAAGTATTAAAAAGCAGAGATGTCATTTTGCCTACAAAGATATGTACAGTCACAGCTATGGTTTTTCCAGTAGTCACATACGGATGTGAGAGTTGGACCATAAAGATGGCAGCCAGCCAAAGAATTGATGCTTTCGAACTGTGGGGTTGGAGAAGACTCTTGAGAGTTCCTCGAACTGCAAGGAGATCAAACTAGCCATTCCTAAAGGAAATCAGTCCTGAATATTCACTGGAAGGACGGATGCTGAAGCTCCAATATTTTGGCCACCTGATATGAAGAGCAATCCACTGGAAAAGACCCTGATGCTGGGAAAGAAGGAAGGCAAAAGGAGAAGGGGGCAGCAGAGGATGAGATGGTTGGATGGCATCACCGACTCAATGGCCATGGATTGGAGCAAACTCTGGGAAATAGTGAAGGATAGGGGAGCCTGACGTGCTGCAGTTCATGGGGTCACAGACAGACACGACTGAGGGACTAACAACTGATGGGAACGACTGTAGAGTACAGAGAACACTACTCAGTGCTCTGCATGGACCTAAAATGGGAAGGAAATCCACAAAAGGGTTATATGTATCGGCACAGCTGAGTCACTTTGCTGTACAGTAGAAACTACCACAACGTTGTAAAGCAACCACACTCCAATAAAGATTAATATTAAAAAACAAAACAAGACACAGCAAAGTTCCCCATACCTTAATGCTGAACTTCAGAACTCTGAGAAAATTAATTTCTTTTGTTAAAAAAAAAAAAAGAGAGAAAAACTCAAAGTGGTTTGTGCATGGGAAGTCTCCTACTTACTAAGAGTTTGGGAGTAAACATTGGACTTCTCTTATCACTAACCCTCATTATCACCACCGTCATCATGAAACCTTTCAAATTACTGAATAATTGTCAGCAACATACACAATGCATGCATGATTTGGGGGCAATTATTACTTCAAAAAAAGAACAGAATAAGACACTTAAAGGAAGTGTCCTGTGGCTAAAACAGAAACGCTACTTCACAACAGCAAAAGGAAAAAAAAAAAATCAGTCCACAGAGATATCTTCTTCCACAAACAAGGACAGTTTCATTTTGTCAGCATTGGGATCACTTCCTGCAAGGGAACCACAGTAATGTATAGTAATTTCATGAAATAATACTTGGGACCATCAATCTAACTTCTGAACTTAATAGTATGTTAAGATAAAGCACTTCTTTTCTGGTATACAAACCCATCCACAATGGCTAAGAATATATTTTCATTAAAACATTCATATATGAAAAAGTCAACTCTTAAGTCTGTTTCCATGGCAACCTGCAATTCAACTTTTCAAGGCACTCAATACCAGCTCCTTTCTCTTCCATGTAATTCCTGAAGAGCATTTGTAAATAAAAATTTTAAGAGTGAAATCTTTGAACAAAGTGTTGCCTAGACACAGAAGGAAGAGAGGGGGGCTTATGAGTTCACATTTCAGCTCTGTTTTCCCAGATATTTGCTTAATTAATTTGTGTGTGTATGTCTGTTGTTCAGTCATGTCTGACTCTTTGTGACCCCATGGACCATAGACAGCCAGGTCCCTCTGTCCATGGGATTTTCCAGGCAAGAATACTGGAGTGGGTTGCCATTTCCTTCTCCAGAGGATCTACCTGATCCAGGGGTTGAACTCCCATTTCCTGTGCTGGCAGGCAGATTCTTTATCACTGAGCCACCTGGGAAGCCCTAATTAATTTACTTACATAACAAATATGTATTGACTACCTACCAGGAGCCAAGCCACAAAAATAATGTTATCATGCTCAGGACTTGGCATAAAGTGACCCTAATGCAAAGTAAGAAATGCTTGCAGGGTAATGTGGGAGGGAAGGACTTCTGCCAGTTAGAAAATAGCAGGGGAAATTTGAAGAGGCACTGAAGGATGAGCTGGGTCTTGAATGACACCAGTAGTAACCCAAGAACAAACGGAGATGACCATGGGTAGCCATCGGCTGCTACAGCAAGGGGGAAGAAGTGGAGAACAGTACGCCTGGGGGGAAAGGCAGTGATTCATTCCAGATGAAGCCAGAGATTAGTGAAGGCGAAGGGGTTCATCCATCACAGGATCACCCATTCTTTCATTCACCCATTCATTCACTCACCTATCATTCATTCACCCATTCAAGAAGTGAGCGCCTACATCATTCCTGGCACTTGTCATCATGTTGTGACGCCCTGGGTAAGTAAAGTGAAAAGTGAAAAGAAAGTGAAGTCGCTCAGTCGTGTCCGACTCTTTGTAACCCCATGGGCTGTAGCCTACCAGGCTCCTCTGTCCATGGGATTCTCCAGGCAAGAATACTGGAGTGGGTTGCCATTTCCTTAAGTGAAGTCATTTTCCTCCAGATAGTTACCTTCTAGGGCAATCCTGGAATGCTTTCAATGTTTGCCTAGGGAGCTGCATGGTTTGTAGCAACAACAAGGATCTACAAAGGATTTACATAAGAAAGCTGGGTTTAGAGAAACTGATCACCAATAGAGAAGCGAGAGCAAGACCAGAAGGAGGATTGAAAGTGGGTGAGGGCTGCCTTCACAAACTACCCACAAACTGGGCCTCTGGAACAAATAAAATGTTGATACATCACCTCACAGAATTCTGGAGGCTAGAATTCAGAAATCAAGATGTCTTCAGGATTAGTCCCTTCCAAAGGCGGTGAGGGAGGCTCCATTCCATTCCTCTCTCCTGGTTTCTGAAGGTTTTTGCTGGAAACCTTGGGGTATGTCTTGGCTGGTGGCAGCATCACCCCAATCTTTTCATGACATTTTTCTCCCTGAGTCCAAATCTCTCTTAGGACACCCAGTCACACTGGATTAGGGCCCATAACTAATGACTTCATTTTAATTTGGTTACCTCTGTAAAGACCCTGTCTCTAGATAAGATCATATTTTGAAGTGCTGAGTGTTTAGACACCAATATATCTTTTGGGCGGAATAATATTTAACCCATACAGAAAGCATCTGTATTCCTCTATCAGATTGTAGATTTTTTTAAACTTTTCTTGCATTATTTTTTGGCCAAGTAAATCAGCAGACAACTGTTCTACAGTGGAGAAAAAGAAAATCCATATACAAACAGGTTACTGTCACTACAATGAGAGAGGCAAAGAAGGCTCAAAAGAATATTATAAAATTGGGCTGCAGGAGTTGCTTGTATATTTTTGAGATTAGTTGTTTGTCAGTTGCTTCATTTGCCATTATTTTCTCCCATTCTGAAGGCTGTCTTTTCACCTTGCTTATAGTTTCCTTTGTTGTGCAGAAGCTTTTAATTTTAATTAGGTCCCATTTGTTTATTTTTGCTTTTATTTCCAATATTCTGGGAGGTGGGTCATAGAGGATCCTGCTGTGATGTAGGTTGGAGAGTGTTTTGCCTATGTTCTCCTCTACGAGTTTTGTAGTTTCTGGTCTTACATTTAGATCTTTAATCCATTTTGAGTTTATTTTTGTGTATGGTGTTAGAAAGTGTTCTAGTTTCATTCTTTTACAAGTGGTTGACCAGTTTTCCCAGCACCACTTGTTAAAGAGATTGTCTTTAATCCATTGTATATTCTTGGCTCCTTTTTCAAAGATAAGGTGTCCATAGGTGCGTGGATTTATCTCTGGGCTTTCTATTTTGTTCCATTGATCTATATTTCTGTCTTTGTGCCAGTACCATACTGTCTTGATGACTGTGGCTTTGTAGTAGAGCCTGAAGTCATTCCTCCAGTTCCATTCTTCTTTCTCAAGATTGCTTTGGTTATTTGAGGTTTTTTGTATTTCCATACAAATTGTGAAATTATTTGTTCTAGCTCTGCGAAAAATACTGTAGGTAGCTTGATAGGGATTGCATTGAATCTATAAATTGCTTTGGGTAGTATACTCATTTTCACTAAATTGATTCTTCCAATCCATGAACATGGTATATTTCTTCATCTATTAGTGAAAAATAAAAGACCCAATCAAAAAATGGGCCAAAGAACTAAAACAGAAGACATACAAATGCCTAACAAACACATGAAAAGATGCTCAACATCACTCATTATCAGAGAAATGCAAATCAAAACCACAATGAGGTACCATTTCACGCCAGTCAGAATGGCTGTGATCCAAAAGTCTACAAGCAATAAATGCTGGAGAGGGTGTGGAGAAAAGGGAACCCTCTTACACTATTGGTGGGAATGCAAACTAGCACAGCCACTATGGAGAACAGTGTGGAGATTCCTTAAAAAACTAGAAATAGATCTGCCTTATGACCCAGCAATCCCACTGCTGGGCAAACACACCAAGGAAACCAGAATTGAAAGAGACACGTGTACCCCAATGTTCATCACAGCACTGTTTACAATAGCCAGGACATGGAAGCAACCTAGATGTCCATCAGCAGAGGAATGGATAAGAAAGCTGTGGTACATATATACAATGGAGTATTACTCAGCCATTAAAAAGAATGCATTTGAATCACTTCTAATGAGGTGGATGAAACTGGAGCCTATTATACAAAGTGAAGTAAGCCAAAAAGAAAAACACCAATATAGTATACTAAGGCATATATATGGAATTTAGAAAGAAGGTAACAATAACCCTGTATGCGAGACAGCAAAAGAGACACAGATGTATAGAACAGTCTTTTGGACTCTGTGGGATAGAGAGAGGGTGGGATGATTTGGGAGAATGGCACTGAAACATGTATAATATCATATAAGAAACGAGATACCAGTCCAGGTTCGATGCATGATACTGGATGCTTGGGGCTGGTGCACTGAGATGACCTAGAGGGATGGTACGGGGCGGAAGGAGGGAGGGGGGTTCAGGATGGGGAACACGTGTACACCCATGGCGGATTCATGTTGATGTATGGCAAAACCCATACAATATTGTAAAGTAATTAGCCTCCAATTAAAATAAATTTATTTAAAAAATTTTATTAAAAAATAAATAAAATTGGGAGGGAAGGGAAGATATTTGGGTGTGAAATGAACAGGGCTGATGAGGAAGGAAACGGAGGGAGTCACCAAAAGTGAGGCAGGAAGTGATGACTGACACCTAATGCAATAGATTGGCAGAAACAGGGGCAGGGAGGATGAACACAGAGAGAAAGAAGGGAAGGTGAGCTTGGTTTTGAGCATAAGTCACTAGCAAAGAACCCAGAAGCTGAGGAACAGAAATCAGAGACCAGCTCCAAGAGCAGTCGAGATCATACCCAGAAATTTCAAGGAAGATAAACTCTCTGTTTCAGTGTTTCTCCTGAAAAATAGTAATAATATATATTTTCTCTCATAAGACATGTGGGAGGATTACAGGTCTTTATGCACGAAGAGCACCTAGAACAGGGTCTGACTCAGAGTCCGGTCACTGAAAGCATCGTCCGGGGTGTCCAAAATCCAGGATCAAAGTGTGAGAGATAAGGGATGAAGGAGCTCGGAAGCACGTTCCAGGGCTGCCTGCGCAGTCCCTGTCTGGGAGAAGACAAGCCGGATACAGACAGAGAGTTAACAAGAGGTCAGAAGTGGTGCAGAGACTAGGTCCCGGGAAAGCCATCAAGGGCAGAGACTCTCGCAGCTGGGTGGTCAGGGCTGCCTGATGCTGTAGGCAGACGGGGAGAAGCAGAGCGGGTGGCCGAGCCCTCCCCAGTGGCCTTCGGGACAGCAGAGTGGGAAGTAGGGCAGTCCGATGGAACAGGGTGGAGAGGAGCAAAGAGGTGATCAGAGACACGAAA
The DNA here is from genome assembly GCF_014754425.2 of Oryx dammah. Taxonomy (NCBI): domain Eukaryota; kingdom Metazoa; phylum Chordata; class Mammalia; order Artiodactyla; family Bovidae; genus Oryx; species Oryx dammah. The sequence goes on along the minus strand of NW_024070186.1, from coordinate 162,217,751 downwards.
TGAGGCCACACTGCTGTTTCAGAACCAGGAAAGGAAACGTTGCTGGAGGAAGTGAACAACTCCAAGGACGTTTTGTTTACAGAATGAGGTGTTCATCAGCTGAAAAGGAAGATCCGCTAGAAGGAATGAGAGACTGACCGTATCTGTGAGAGGCAGGATAATGAAAAGAGACACCGTAGATGGATGTGAAGGAGCTACGACCAAAATGGGGAGGGGGACAAGCTTTTTCTTTGCTTAATAATTGCACCCCTCCAAGGAATGGACAGAGGACTTGTGAGAATGTCAGTGAATGTTCCTTCCCTGGCAGAAAAAGAAAAAAAAAAAAAAAGACAAGCATTTCCAATGAAGGATGTATAGAAATTTACAAGTTATCAGGCAGTACTAGCTTCACAAAGACTGGGTGAGATCTGATTGTCTCCAGTAGGAAAATGCTGGGAGTTAACGGTGGCATGCCTACCACACATTCAGGGCAATTTGAGGTTTTTTAGGTTCTTTTCCCATTACAGACCATTACAGAGTATTGAGCAGAGTTCCCTGTGCTATGCAGTAGGTCCTTATTAATTATATATTCTATATACCGTAGTAGCACAGTCTTCGAAGAGCCTGTGAGGAGACGAAAATGATTGACTTCTATCCATCATTCCCTTTTTTCCTCCCTCCTCTGCTCACTTCCACCTGAGAAGGAAGCATGAAGACAAAACATTCAGTGGGATAAAAAATGGAGAACAAGACAGGGGAGAAAGAAAAATAAAAAATAGATAGATCCAGAGAAATGAAGAAAGAGACAATGAGAAAGAGAATGAGTGAGGAAAAGAGTAAAAAAGATCGGTGAGAACAGGTTTGGAGAACAAGGTAATCTGCCTAATGGAAAAACAGAGAAGAGGGTAGGGAGTAGTTATATGGGCAATGGCAAGTTTCAAGATATTTTCCCAGCTGCCCATTGTATTTTTTTTCCAAACTGTGCAGGAGTCTGAAACAAGAAGGCTCTTGGAGTTCAGAAGGGTAATAATGTCTAAAGGATTTCCCTCGTGGCTCAGTAGTAAAGAATCCACCTGCCAAGCAGAAGGCCCAGGTTTGATCCCTGGGTCAGGAAGATCCCCTCAAGAAGGAAATGGCAAACCCCCTGGTAATCTCGCCTGGGAAATCCCATGGACAGAAGAACCCGGTGGGCTAGAGTTCATGGGGTTGCAAAGAGTCGGACATGACTTAGTGACTAAACAAAAACAATGTCTAAAACACAAAAGCATAACTCCACTGTGGGAAGGGACCTGAATCTTTAAGCAGCCTTAACCCCCGTCCACTATCCAAAGGCTTCCTGAGCAACCCTGATGAGGAAACATAGGAAGGACCATGTGACCAGAAGGCAGCAGAGCTGGGAAAGCACCTGGGTCTGAAGAGCATGAAATTCCAAGTTTCTAATCAGTACTTGTTGTTGTTGATCAGTTGCTAAGTTGTGTCCGACTCTGCAACCCCATGAACTGCAGCACAGCAGGCTTCCCTGTCCTCCTTCACCATCTCCCAGAATCTGTTCAAACTCTTGTCCATTGAGTCAGTGATGCCATCCAACCATCTCACCCTCTGCCACCACTTTCCCCTCCTGCCCTCAGTCTTTCCCAGCATCAGGGTCTTTTCCAGTGAGTCAGCTTTTTGCATCAGGTGGCCAAAGGACAGGAGCTTCAGCTTCAGCATCCGGGTTGATTTCTCTTAGGCTAATCATTATACTTAACTCCTTCCCAAGACGATCCTATCACTCAAGAAAATAAAGAGTGGCCTCATGCTTCATTAGCCTGAGAGCTATTAGTTCCAGTGGGCAGAGAGGAGGTGACCTTTGTCTCAGTCCTCGGGACCTTGGGATTCAGCTGCGCAAGCCAGTCAGTTAATACATGCAAAGCACTCACAACAGGGCCTGCAGCCCAGTAAGCTCTATAGAGCTGCCAGCGACATCAGCAATGGAAAGCATGGTGACAGCAACAACTACACGCAATAGTGATACACAGTAATCGAGGCAAACAGATCTAAGGCGGTCCTCCACGCCCCGCCTCCCGGCATTCTCACGTGTTCATTATGCCCTCCCCTCAAGTGTGGCAAAGACCTATAACTTGCTTCTAAGCAACGAAAACTGCAGCAGAGATGATGGGCTTGTGCTCCCGTAATGATGTTACCTGATATGAGTCCACAGGAAGACCCTGATCCTTCTCTCTCCTTTTGCTTCTCCTTTTGTTTCTTTCTCTTTTTTTTAAACAATATACTTATTTTTTAAATTTATTTTTTATTTATTTATGGCTGTGCTGAGTCTTAGCTGCAATGTGTGGGCTTCTCATCATGGTGGCTTTTACTTTATGGAGCAAGCACGCCCAAGCTCCCGGGCGTCAGTAGTTGCAACACGTGGGCTTAGTTGCTCTGTGGCACGTGGAATCTTCCTGCACCAAACTGGTGTCCTCTGCACTGGCCGGGGGATTCTTCAACACTGCACCACCAAGGAAGTCCTCGTTTGCTGGTTTTGAAGAAATAAAATGCCATGAATCCTCCAGCCACAGGGAACTGAATGTTGTCAGGGGAACACACAAGCAAGGGGATGACTGCTTCTCCAGTTCAACCAGAGGAGAACCCAGCCCTGGGTGACACCCTGGTTTCAGCCTTGTGAAACCCTAAACATAAGACCTTGCTAAGCCGTGCACAGACATCGGAGCCACAAAATCACGAGAAGGAGGGAGAACCAGCGTGCAGTAAAACAACAGTGTCAGGACCAAGCACAGAATTTGCAGAACCCAAGGCAGAACACACTTATGGGGGTCCGTTGACCAAACCTTACTTAAAATATCAAGATGGCAACAGAAGGACTGCCCAGTTGGTCCAGTGGTTAAGAATCCATCTGCCAGTACAGGGGTCATGGGTTCCATCCCTGGTCCAGGAAGAGCCCACATGCCTCAGAGAAACTACGCCCCTGCGCCACAACTACCGAAGCCCTGTGTCCCAGAGCTGGTGCTCCGCGACAAGAGAAGCCATCGCAATGAGAAGCCCGTGCACATCAACTAGCGAGCTCGCCGCAACGAGACAAAGTCCACGAGCAGCAGCGAAGACCCAGTGCAGCCAAAAATTAATTAATCAATTCTGTTAAACGATGGCAACAGAAGAACCACGTACAGGGACCTCCTGGGCACAGGACCCTGACTGCCCAAGTCACACACCCAAGTAGCTCATGCTTAGTTTAACAACACTATTAACAATAGAACTAGAATTTGAGTGTCAGTCTGTTTGACTCCAAGGATCTTGAAAATATAAAGCAGGTTGAAAGGAGGGTCAGTGGGACCACCAGCCAGGCTGCCTGGGATTGAACCTTTATTCCACTACTGATAAGCTGGACATCCTTGGGGAAAGTGTTTAACATAACCGAACCTCTGCTCACTGTGGATGAAGTGGAGATGGTAGTCTCAAAATATTATCAGGAGGGACGTCCCTGTGGGCCAGTGGTTAAGAATCCGCCTTGAAATGCAGGGGACGTGGGTTCAATGCCTAGTCGGGGAACTAAGATCCCATATGCCATGGAGCAACTAAGACCACGTGCCACAACTAGAGAGATGAGAGAGCCACAGCTAAAGAATCTATGTGCCACAAGCAAAGAGCTTTCATGACACAACAAAGGTCCTGTGTGCTGCATCTAAGACCTAACGCAGCCAAAGGAAGAAATAATTTATTTAAATGCTGTCAGGACTCAGCAATATATGCTAAGCAATTGGAACAGTGTTTGGCACGTAGTAGGAATTCAATAAATGGCAGATATCTTTATCCACTGAACACCACTCTCTATTCCCTAATTATCTGCCACTGATAGAAATTTGTATGCATTTGGAAGCTGCAGCAGACTTAGGGAATAATCACCTATTGATGTGATTCATGAAAGTACCTGGGTAGAGGCAATATGATAGATTAGATTCTTTGAAACGTCTCGGATCAGAAGCAAAACAAAAAGCGAGTGAGAAGTTTCCAACGGCTGAGGGGTGCTAATTAACAACTCAATTAAAAAAGGCAAATTAAACTTTATGGTTCGTTATCCTCCGCTGCTTGGTAAATTGTTTTGCTAGGCGAATGATTAAAAATGATCATTTCAGAAAACTGAAATAGCTTCCAAGGAACACAACTATTTTTCAGTATTATACAAAAGGTTTTGCTGCAAAATCAACTTACTTGATTAAAAGGAACGGTACTTCTCTGTGTATGGAAAGCCAGTGGTACCAATGTCGGGCTTGTGATGCATTAGGTATTTTTGGAGGCTGCACATGAATTTTGAAGAGAAATGCTTGCTTGTGGATAAAACACATCTTCAGTTCCCTTCATGGACTCTTTGTGGGCCCCATAAAGGTTTTTCTGGATACCCGGAGAGTATCATCTACATCAGATTAGTTCTGAGCTCTGCAGAAATGCATACAACTCAGGCATTCCTAAAAATGGGTAGTTTCTAGGGAATCTAAAAGACGAACAGAAAATTGACATCCTGACTTCCCTGGTAGTCCAGTGGTTAAGATTCAGGGTTCCTAATGCAGAAGGCATGGGTTCAATCCCTGGTAGGGGAACTAAGATCCCGCATGTCAAAGACCCCCCCCCCAAAAAAAAGCAGGCATTCTAACAAAAGCATCAGCCCTCATCCCTGTAATTCTCCAAGCTTTTTTCCCCTCTGCAATTACATCAGTGGTTCTCAGTCATTTTTTTCTACCTCAGAACACCTGGGACGCACGACACAGTCCCACCAATGACTGGATTAGCTTATGGTGGTGCAGTGGTAAAGAATCTGCCTGCCAATGCAGGAGACGCAAGGGACGCAGGCTGGACTCCTGGGTTGGGAAGATTCTCTGGAGGAGGAATGGCAGCCCAATCCAGTCATCTTGCCTCGGAAATCCCATGGACAGAGGAGGCTGGTGGGTTACTGTCCACGGGGCCACAAAAGAGATGGACGTGACTTAGTGACTAAACAACAACAGTAACAACTTGCTTCCTCTGGCTTCTCTCTCGAAAAATAAAAAATCATGCAACGAAATGCACGACAGAGACCTCTTGGAAAGCAACAGTCTCCACTGTCTTTATATTTATCTTTATGTCATGCATTGATGTGCATATGTTTATATTCACACTTACAAAGATTCTTTCATTTATTTTATATGGCTCAAGGGAAAGAACAAACAGGCATGTGTCCTTCCTCCATGAACTAAGTCCATCCTCGAACAGAGTTGGACACGACTGAGCAACTAAGCGTGCATGTGCATGCACACACACACACACACACACACACACACACAAACCCATACTGGAAATGACACAGCTATACCATCTACATTTGCAATGTGCTTAGGGGTCTGTTTTTTCCAGTAAGTAACTTAACCCATACCAGTGAGCACTATCTTTGTCAGTAACAAATAACCCTAAAAACTCAGTGGATTAACACAACAGATGCTAATTTCCTGATCACACAAGACAAGATCATTAATCCAGACTGCTTCATTTCATTCCTGGGGTAACTTTATCTCAATATGTGCCTCCATAGGGGAGAATGAATGGAGAAGCCACGCATTTCATCAAGCAAAATCAGTCACACAACCCACCCAACCGGAAGGGTGCTGGAAATACTGAGGCACAAACAGAATGTTTGTTGAGCATTAAAGTTTCTGTCCAAAGTAACCCCCATAATCATTTAATCTTAGTCACAAACCACCCATGGGGAAAAGTTTTCAGTGTAATAAGTTGTTTCCTTCTTCCTCGATTGGTACTCAAAAACCAGTAAAGAGCATCTGGCTCTTCTGTGAACTAAAGCGTGCTGAAGCCTCCGTGTGGCAAAATAAAATAATGATAATAAACAATATATGCTCTGAAAAACTAATTAAAAGAGCAGCTCAAATCATCAAGAAGCCAGATCAGTTTTAAGTAAAGCTTCTTAAGGATCTTTATCCGTTAGACGTGCACAGAAAGCGTTCTGTGAGTTTTTCCCCATCCTGTCTTTTAACCTCTCAAACAGCCTCCTACCCAAAGCCAAACAGTGGCAGCAGACGGTGCTGCTGATGGCAGAACACATGAGACTCCCCACATTTATGGAAGATGATTACATAACTATGATGAGAATGAACTTTCCACACTTTCCAGAGAAAGCTAATGGCGAAGAAATGGGCTTTTATAACTCTAGCAAGAGCAAATTAGTCAGTAAAATCACTTTATGACCAGACAGTAGCTATGTATCGATACGGTGACTCTTGAAAGGGTCTGCTCTCTACTTACTGCTTGCCCAGTTCCTCCTGCTTTGGAGCCGTCTAGGGAGTGGGGATAGAATGATAGATTTCTGCCCTCAGCTGCTGTGGATAGGAATGCCCAAGGGTGGGTTTCACTGTAACAATTATTCTAGGACAGGAGTTAGCAAGCTTTTTTTCTGAGAAGGGCCAAATAATAAATAGCTTAGGCTTTGCTAGCCATAGAGTTTCTGTCTGAACTCCTCAGCTTTTATTCCAGCTGCACAAGCAGACACAGACAGTATGCAGATAGATCATTATGGTTTTGCACCAATAACGTTTGACTTATAAAAACAAGTGATGGGCCACAGAGGGTCACGAGCTATATAGTCTGCTGACTGCTGTTCTAGAGGGTTTTTTCAGGAAGTTTTTAAAAGAAACATTGTACATCGAGTGAGAGGCACAGATCTTTGGGTCACGCTTCTGATTTTTGATAAATGCATATACGATCTAGCCAACACTCTAATCTGTGGGTCGTTCCATCACCCCAGTATGGTACCCAGGCCTCTAAAGGCAATGACTGTTCTGAATTCTATCATCAATCATTTTGCCAACTCTTGAACATCACATGTATGAAAACATACGGTACACACGCTTCAGTGTTTGGTCCCTACGTTCTTGCTAATGTAGTATTTGAGATTCACCCACATATCACTAGTCAGACTTTTTCACACTTCTGAGAGTATGAATTAAACTGCATGAGCTTCACCATTTATTCATCCATTCTTCCACCGATGGACATTTCAATTGCTAGCTTTCAGTTTTGTCTATTACAAATAAAGCTACAACAACCTTTACCACTGTACACTTGTGTGGGGGTGGGGTGGGGGGGTGTGGATGCTCCTATTATCCTTAGGTAATTACTGAGGAGAGGAACTGCTGAGAGATAGACGTTGCACTGTGCAAATAGCCACCATACAGATCCCAAAGCACTTGTGCCATGCGCACTCCCACAAGCAACGGATGAGTGTTCCTGTTGCTCAACGCCCTCAGCAGCATTTGGTGTTTTCCTCCCTTTTTAGTTATTTTAGTGGGTGTGAAGTGGTGTCTCAGTGTGATTGTTTTCAGTATGAATGTCCCTGATGACTGCAATCTCCAGCACTTTTTAATATGCTCAGTGGACGCTTTTATAGCCCTTGATAAGCAATGTACACGCAAGTCACTCTCCCACTTTCCTGGGCTGTCTCTCTACATACTCAGGATATAACTCCTCTGGCAGACTGCAGGATTGACAATACACTCTCTCACTCCATAGTCTGCCTTTCCATTTGCTTTATACTTTTGATAGGTTTTTAATTTTAATGAAACCTAGTTCATCTTTTTCTTTCTTCTATCATGAGTGTTTTTGTACACACCAAGACTGGAAAGATATTCTCTTACAGCTTCTTCCAGAAAGTTTATCATTTTAAACATTTAGATTTGTGAACTATTCCCAACAAACTTTTGTGAGGTATAGGTCAAGGTTCATTTTCTTCCACAGTAATATAAATTTCTGTGCGGCCTTATTCTAATGGAACTTATAAGGACTTACTTGATGAAAGTGAAAGAGGAGAGTGAAAAAGTTGGCTTAAAGCTCAACATTCAGAAAACTAACATCATGGCATCTAGTCCCATCACTTCATGGCAAAAAGATGGGGAAACAGTGAAAACAGTGGCTGACTATTTCCAGGGGCTCCAAAATCACTGCAGTTAGTAACTGCAGCCATGAAATTAAAAGATGCTTACTCCTTGGAAGGAAAGTTATGACCAACCCAGATAGCATATTAAAAAGCAGAGACATTACTTTGTCAACAAAGGTCCGTCTAGTCAAGGCTATGGTCATGTATGGATGTGAGAGTTGGACTATAAAGAAAGCGGAGCACCAAAGAATTGATGCTTTCGAACTGTGGTGTTGGAGAAGACTCCTGAGAGTCCCTTGGACCTAATGAGATCCAACCAGTCCATCCTAAAGGAAATCAGTCCTGGATGTTCACTGGAAGGACTGATGTTGAAGCTGAAACACCAATACTTTGGCCACCTGATGCGGACAGCTGACTCGTTTGAAAAGACCCTGATGCTGGGAAAGATTGAGGGCAGGAGGAGAAGGGGATGACCGAGGATGAGATGGTTGGATGGCATCACTGACTCAATGGGCATGAGTTTAAGTGAACTCTGGGAGTTGGTGATAGACAGGGAGGCCTGGCATGCTGTGGTTCATGGGGTCACAAAGAGTTGAACACAATGGAGCGACTGAGCTGAAGTCGTAGGTCACGGACATTCTGGGGTCACAACTGATTGTATGGGATGCCCGGCAACACCTGCCCCTCAAACCCTCATTAGATGGATCCCAGCCCTGCATCAGGCGGTCTCTGCTAAGTCTGGTGAGGTCCCTCCCCTCGACTGCACAGTCCAGCCCTCAGCCGAGGGCAGTAAATTCCCGTGAAGATGTATGAGTCCTCCCCTGCACATAAGCCTCTTTTCTGGTACCCTGTCCCCAAAATTCCACCTCAGAAGCCAAGAAAGTCCAATCTCTCCCTCTTAGTTCAGCAGCATGCTCCCCCCACCCAGTGCCTCCCACCTGCACCGAAGCAGAAAAGTGCTCCTGGATGGACAGCCAGGGCTTTACGAGGCTCAGTACCTATGTTTCCCTTCTCTCCAGGACCACACTGCTTTTTGATGAATGCCTGCAAAGAACAGCCTCATATATCTTATTTGGTTCTACAGCTGTTTTCAATAGGAGGACAAGCCTGGGTGTCAGTTATAGCGTGAGGACAGCACGTGGAAGTCTTTTTAGAGTAGGATAATCCAACAGGGGGCTTCCCAGGTGGCTCAATGGTAAAGAACCCACCTGCCAGTGCAGGAGATACAGGAGACTCGGTTCAATCCCTGGGCCAGGAAGATCCCCTGGAGAAGAAAGTGGCTATCCATGCCAGGATTCTTGCCTGGAAAATTCCATGGACAGAGGAGCCTGGTGGGCTACAGTCCATGGGGTTGCAAAGACTTGGACAAGCCTGAGCACACAGACAATCCAACAGAAACAGAATACAGGCCACATATCATTTAAAATTTTCTAACAGCCAGGTAAAAAATAAAAAGCAAAAATGAAAAAGTGAAGTCTCAGTGTATTGTACTTAACTGAACATATCCAAAGATGATCAGTCAATTGAGTAGTCCATAAAAGTGCTTGCTTCAGCAGCACATATACCAAAATTGAACAATCCATGTAAAAATTATTGAGATGGTTCACATTTTTTCACACATAGTCTTTAAAAGCCTGTATTTTACCCACACAACCAAAACTCAATTTGATCCAGCCACATTTCAAAGTGTTCAGTAGCCACATGTGGCTAGCGGCTATTGTATTGGCTGGCCAGCACATGTGGCTAGCGGCTATTGTATTGGCTGGCCAGCTCTAGAGTGTCCTTAAGCATAAATTGAAGAAACGCTAGACTTTAGGGGTTTTCAAACTGATTTGTAGCACCTCCAAGCATAGTGATCAATGCACGCTTCCCTTATCCGATTCTCTGAAGGAGAAAAATGCTCAGGCCAAAAACTTCCTTTATCTCACCAAAAAATAGGAGAAAAGATTTTTTAAGCTTTACAAATGCAAACCAAAGTAGCTGTTACAGAAGCAGTAACTTAATGTCACTCCACTGAGAATGTATTCACGTCCCATCTCTCCCTGAGTGTTAAACGTTTATTTAATGGTGTGACCTTTCCTGGGTCTTGATTTCCAAATCTATGATGTGAACAAAGCCATAAACTGTGCTGGCTAGGAGGCAGGGTGGTTTAAATTGACCGGGGAACAGAATTATTTGAAAAGGTCCTACATGAATCTTCTTTAGAGGCTTAACGCCACCTAATGTGGGATCTGCTTCCACAAGGTCAGCTTCATTTTCACTTTCGGAATTCAAAGCTCGGTGTTTCCGAGCTGCCCCCCACCACACACACATCACTTCTTTTGGGGCCCTGCACTACCTCAGAGTTTGGCATATAATGCTTCAAGATTTCTTGAATTAAAAGGTCCAAGTCAACAGACAGTCATATATTTTCATCAGGGATCCCTGGGGCAGGTATTATTTGAATTAGGAGGAGCAGGAGAAAAGCAAGGTGGAAACAGGACTCTTAAAATTAGAAACAGAGAAAATACTCTACAATACAAAATATGTTTCTTCCACCCTTTTTTTTTTTTGCAGCTCATAATACTTTAATCAGTCAATTGTACCATCATATGGAGAAAGAAGCCATAGATAACATACAAATGAACACACATGGCTGTGTTCCAATGAAACCTTCACAGAAATTTGCATCTATCATTTTACATGCCACAAAATACTATTATTTTTCTCATTTTTCTCTTCAATCTTTTAAAAGTATAAAAATCATTCTGAGGGCATGAGTCACACAAAAATATGTAGCAAACTATATCTGGCAGGTAGGTTGAAGTTTGTCAACCTCTGTTCTATAATGAAGTGCTAGACCACTTATGTACAACATGCTAAGAGAACATAAAATAAATTTTAACAGCATTTGTGACCTCCCACTTCCAAAATATACAAGTGTTAGAATTTCGACAGTGAACATTTATGAAAATAAATGTATACATACATAGAGTTGTCCTCCTTATCCAACAGGAAAAACCACTGAATCCCAGCAAGCCTGCCTCTCTGAACAGTCTGTCCCTCCTACCACGCCGAACACCTTCCACAAACACGTCAACTTGATGCCCATCGCAAGATCATCCTTGTATGTGCTATTCCCTTGGCCTGGAATTTTCTTCCCATTGCTGCTGGCAAAGTCTGCTCCTCTGTTCTCCCCAAGATTCAGCAGAAGCATTATCTTTTCAGGGCGTCTTCTCCATGGCCCGTTCCTGACTGTCTTCCAAGTCATAACCATTTTGATTACTTCCCCGGTGTTTATCCCAAGGGGCCGCTGGTGTCTGAGGTGTGTACTTCCTTGTGGTCTGTTTTCCCATGAGAATGTAATTCCACAGGGGCCGGGGGAGAGAGGGCTCTCTGTGGTCTCTCCTCTGCTTCCCAGTCCCCAGTCCAGTGCCCAGTCTCTACTAGACCCCTGACGCACACACATGTTGCCTATTATGTGAATATTATGCCCTTGAACTTTAGAGTTCTCAGGCGGGGAGAGAAAGAACCCTGCTCTGCTCAAAACCAATGGAGGAATCAGATCCCTGAACATATGTACTAAGTGATGGGAGGTTAATCAATGGTGAGCATTCCGGGAAACGTTACAGGGACGAGCAGATGCCATGTTGAACCCCTTCTTTTATTTTAACCTTTGCTTCCCATTGCTTTTGTTCACTAAAAGGATACTGTCCATACATAATGGCCTGCCTCGGGGAACCCCGCCCCTCTGCCTGAATGCTAAATGAAAATGCCTTTGTTTGGGATCCTGTCCACCAGTGGAAGGCTACTGGAAGGAAGAAATTAACACATCCTCTTCCTGAGGCTGGCCATTCCAGGAGATATCTGTAAGACTAATGGTCTTTTTTTCCTTTACCTCCTCACCACTCCTATCTCTGTTCTATAAAAGAACCTGGCATCCAGACCCTGATGAGATGGTTATTTTGAGATATTAGTCTGCCATCTTCTCGGCCAACTGGCTTTTTTTAACAGAGTTGTATTCCTTGCCTCAACACCTTGTCTCTCTGTTAACTGGCCTGTCATGCAGGGAGTGGGGGCTTCCCAGGTGGTGCTAGTGGTAAAGAACTCACCTGCCAGTGCAGGAGACATAAAATACATGGGTTTGATTGGGAAGATCCTCTGGAGGAGGGCATGGCAACCCAGTCCAACATTCTTGCTTGGGGAATCCCATGGACAGAGGAGCCTGGCAGGCTACAGTCCATAGGATCTCAGAGAGTCGGACATAGCTGAAGCAGCATAGCACACACACAGGCAGGAAGTAGAGTGAGCTTGAGTTTGGTCACTGAAAGGCACATGGTAACTCAGACTATGGGCCTGAAGTCAGATGGAAGTGGGACCTTGGCTTTACCACTCACTAGCTCTGTGAACTTGGACATAGACTATGAACAGACACTTGACTATGTGTGTCTGTTTTCTCCTTCTGAAATGGGATTAATGAAAATTTTTACTTGAAGGTGTGTGTGTGTGTGTATATGTGTGTGTGTGTGCACGCACACGCGTGTATGTGTGCTCAGTTGCGTCCCACTCTTTATGAGCTCAATGGAATATAGCCTGCCAGTCTCCTCTGCCCATGGGATTTTCCAGGCAAGGATTCTGGAGTGGGGAGTTGCCATTTCCCCGTCCTGGGGTCTTCCTCATCCAGGGATCAAACCTGCATCTTCTGAGTCTCTTGCATTGGCAGGCGAATTCTTCACCACTGTGCCACCTGGGAAGCTCCCTTGAAGGCACTGTCAAGATTAAACAAAATAATGGAGCAAGCACTGGGCCTGGCACATAAGAAAGGTTCATTCATTGTGAGGCCACTATTAGCCATGAGGGTCTTTAAAAGATTGATCTTATGGCCCCAGCAGGAAGCTAACAGGGGATACCAATGGCCTTACAGACTCAATATCACCTTTGTTAAATTTTCTGGCCCTCTCAAATAACACTTGGAAACTTTGAAGCCTGCCTTAACTATGGGTGAACTTCCCTTTCTTTCTGTAACTCTCCATAACATTTCAAATGGGGCATTTAATTCTTGGGGTTTGATTTCCTGACTGCAGTAGAAATAGAAAATGTGAGTAAACACCATATTGAAAATCTGACTGTTCAATGAATCTCAGAATTCTTTTCTCATTTGTCATAGGCAAGGAAAAAAAAAAAGAATGAGTTAAAGTTGTTTATAAGACAATCAAACTAAGATCCTTGAGAAGCAATTATTTTGGAGGAACTTCCCCTTCCCCCATTCTTTATGGCTTTACCATTTTCATACTGAAAGGTGTTTAACTGGAAATCATTTTTTAAAAGCAGCCATCTCATAATCCTCTATAAAATCTCTCCCCGGCAAAAGCAGTAGGAAGGTTTGTACAACTCACAATATAATGGGGAAGAAAATCGCCTCCTAACCCTTTGCTACTGATCTGCAAGAATATCCTAGGGAGAACTGGCTGCGAACGGTAATTGCATTACTCCATTCCCTGCGAATTCTGATCAACCAGAACCATCAATCCAGCTTAGAGACGTGGGTCTGCTGACTGTGACCAGCTCCACAGCCTTTTCACCCTGGATTCGGAAGCTGCGATGAGGCCAAAGCAGCTCTGAGTCAGACTTCCCCAAGAATTTAATCCTTGGCCAATGAGAAACATTCTCCAGGTACCCACCACTCACAGTTTTAACCACTAGAGGGGTTTCCGTCAGTAAAATATCCAGGGGGTCAATATGAATGGTGGGGCTTCCCAGGAGGTACCAGTGGTAAGGAACTCCTGCCAGTGCAGGAGACATAACAGATGTGGATTTGATTCCTGGGTGAAGAAGACCCCCAGGAGGAGGAAATGGCAACCCACTCTAGAATTCTTTCCTGGAGAATCCCATGGATAGAGGAGCCTGGGGGTGGGGGGGCCCCCCACAGTCCATAGCGTCGCAAAGAGTCGGACACGTCTGAACCGACTGTGCAAGCAAACATAAATGATGCCAATTCCTGAAAGGCCTATCCACATGCCCAAAGTAGACATACTCCCTCCTGATTCTAGAAAACACAAGGGTCCTCCTCAATGCTCACTGTAAGGTTCTTTCATCTTAATGCAGGAGACATGAGACCTCCATGAGGAGACCCCAGCTCTTCTCCACCACCAACCCCACCTCAGCTCTGTCTAGTAATCAGACTTTCAGATAACTGCATTTCCAGGACAACCATAATAATTATAGGAAACGTGAGGGATTCAAGGGCTGATCAAGGAAAAGGTATGATCAGAACTTCCCTGGTGATTCAGTACTGAAAAATCCACCTTTCAACGCAGGGGACATGGGTTTGGTCCCTGGTTGGGGAACTAAGATCCCACATGCTGCAGAGCAACCAAGCCCACGCTTTACAATTGGAGAAGTCCGAGCTGCAACAAAGACCCAGCACCGCACCCCCATCAAAAATAAAATTAAATTTTTTCTAAAAATTGGAAAAGACATGACCGAGAGAGACAGTCACCCACAACAAGCTCTGCTGAGGGAGCAGGGGGTGGGCACCCGGGTAGAGGTGTGCAAGCGGGGCCTGCTCCTCACAGCAGGGACCGCCCATCTTAGTCTGGAGGGGCTGCCGTGACAAAGCTCCAAAGACTGGGCAGCTTAAACAGAAGCACCTTTCTCAGTTCTGGAGGCTGGACGTCCAGATCAAGGTGCCAGCAGATCTGGTTCCTGGTGGGAGACACCTGATGGTTCCTGGTGTCTTCCTGGCTCGTAGACAGCCATCTTCTGGAAGTCTGTTCAGGCAGCCTTTCCCTGGTGTGTGAGTGTGGGAACAGACAGCTCTCACATCTCTTCCTCTACTTACGAGGGCACTGATCCCATCACTGGGGCCCCACCCTCATAACCTCTAAACTCTCTTTTCTTGGGGTCCACGTTCCTCAAGCATCTCTTATCACTTTCTATATCCCTAACTTTATTTTCCCATTCAGAAACAGACACCTGGGAGTCAGACCTACTTCCTTTTCCCCTTCTGTTGTTGTTTGCTCTCTAAGTCATGCCCAACCTCATCGAAACCTGATTCCCTTCTGGAAGACTCATCTCCAAATACCATTGCTTTGGGGTTAGGGCTTCCAACACAGGAATTTAGGAGGCCCACAAATATTCAGCCCAAATGCTTTCCAGAGGTTTACATGGAGAGGGCCAGGAAAGGAAACTCCAGGAAAGGGAGAAGAGAGAGGGCAGCCATGAAAAGGTGGTATCTCTCAGCAGCACAGCAGGGGGGTGCTGGGCCCCAAACTCCAAAGCTGTAGCAATGTGGGCCCTTCTAACTACAAAGTCCTGTCTTACCAATGGGTGAGAGCTGCCTCCTGAGGTTTTGTGAGGCATGCAAAGCAGGCATGTTCCAAATGACTAAAATCTGCCTGTCGGGGCTATTTTTAAAGTAATTGGATACGTTAAAAATTGGGTTTGGTAAAAATTGGGTTTGGCAACCGTGGAATTTTGAGCTAACAGATCCCAGCCAGCAGTGAAGAAATAAACAACCGAGAGGGGGCCAAACCCGGGGGCACATAACAAGGATCCAATCCTGTTTGGAAGGCAGGAGAACAGACAGTGATCGACAGCAGAAGTGATCCACCCCCTGACTCTGAACAAAGAGAGTCAGCAGCGGGGGCTGCAACTTCAGGTGCCCACAGGGCCCAGGCAGGTGCCCCACCACCTGCGTCAACAGGACAGACAGGGGCCTCTTTAAGAAGAGATGGTTGGCATGGGAGGATGTGGAGCCAGTATGGGCGGATCATCCAGGTTTTAAGAGACGGGGCTCCAGTTTCTGTCCCTCATGCCAAGCCTCTGATAGGAAGACCGTCCCTGGGAAAGGGAATAAAGTGGTAAAGAAGGACTAAGGACCATGCATGCTAAGTCGCTTCAGTTGCATCCAACTCTTTGCAACGACATGGACTGTAGCCCACCAGGCTCCTCTGTCCATGGGATTTTCCCGGCAAGAATACTGGAGTGAACCACCATTCCCTTCCCCAGGGGATCTTCCCGACGCAGGAATCAAACCCATGGATTCTTTACCACTGAGTCAAGTGGTAAAGGGCTTCATTAAATAAAGGGCTCGGTGGTAAACGATCGCCTGACAATGTGTTAGACTCGGGTTCAATCACTGTGTTGGGAAAATTCCCTGGAGAAGGAAATGGCAACCCACTTCAGTATTCTTGCCTGGAAAATCCCATGGACTTAGGAGCCTGGCGGGCTACCATCCATGGGGTCACAAAAGAGCCAGACATGACTGAGCAACTAAACAACAACAACTCTTCTAGGAAAACACTGACAAATAATATGAATTTCAAATACATAGTGAGGCTCACACAAAACACAAAACTTTTCCCTGGCCACTTACAGCCTGCAGTAGCCAGTTTCAAACCTCTGTGTCTGACTCAAAAGGCAGATAACAAACACATCTTCCATATGGGCACAAGTGGGCATCAGAAGGAAAGTCAGCGGCAGCGCCAACCAAGTAAGAGGCTAGAGTCTCCTACGATTTTTCTCAGCTGCTTATTTTTAAATTGTCTTAATGTGGTGAAATATACATAAAATTTACCTTTTAACCATTTTTAAGTCTATAATTCAGTGGCACTTAATGCTTTCATAATATGGTGCAATGGTCACCTCTCTCGTTTTCCAGAACTTTTTCATCCTCCCAAACAAAATCCTGTCCCCATTAAATAAGAACTCGCCATTCCCTTCCTCCACCCACAGCCCCTGGCAAGCAAATTCTATTTTTCTCTCTGAATATGACTACAAGGAAATGGCAACTCACTTCAGTATTCTTGCCTGGAAAATTCCATGAACACAGTAGCCTGGTGGGCTACAATCCATGGGGTCACAAAGAGTTGGACACTACTTAGCGACTAAACAACAAGGTATCACATATAAATGGAATTATACGGTATTTATCTTTTTGTGCCTGGTTTCTTTCACTTAGCATCATGTTTTCAAGGTTCATCCATGTAATAGAAGATGTCAGATCTTCATCTTTTTATGACTGAATAATGCTCCATTGTACAGATGAACCACATCTTCCTATCCATTTATTTATCACTGGACATTCAGGCTGTCTCTACCTTTGGGCTATGGTAAATAACGCTACAATTAACACTGGTGTAAAAGTATCTGCTGCACTTTCTACTTTTGTTTCCTTGTGGTAGATACACAGAAGCAGTAATTCTATCAGTAGCTTTTTGAGGAATTGCCAAAATTTTACAGTTTCAAATTACCTCCCTAAGTTAAAGCAAAGATTTTTCCTATAGTGTGTTCCTAACTTTAATATTCTCTAGAGAGTAGCAGTGGTTTATATATTTCCAAAATTTTTATGGGTAGCTGAAAAATAGTTTTTTCTCACTGTGTTATTTCAGTATTTTTAACTAATTTTCATCTATTTAACCCGAAGTCTATTGGGAGTAGCTTTGGCACTTTAATCAGAAAAAAAAAGTATTTTTTTTTCTACACACACACACAGATCACATTCTGCAACCCTGCAGAGCAAATGACAAAGGCTCCATGGTCTTCTCTTCCCATTAACTGGGAAGATAGAATTACTCTTCCCCCTTCAATGAGGGGGGAGCCAGCCAGTGAGCCCCTGGGGTGCTGACTCAGCACATCAGCCCTCTCCCTTCCCCACCGTCAGTCATTAATGGGAAAGGGGATACCTCAAGAAACACAGACTCAGCATAATGTAAGCACGACAAATAGCCAGCGAAAGAAGGTGGCTTCAAGGCAGAGTATGTCTTCAGAGATGAACTCAAATGAGAAAATGATGAAAACAGCAAAGAAAGGCATTAAGGGATTCATAACATTCGTTTGTTCATTCAAGAGCCCCCGGTATATAGAAAATCCTTTAAAACTGTGTGTGTATGCATGCCTGTGTGTGTGCGTTTAATCGCCCTTGGACACCAGGCCCTCAGAGAAGTAATGAAGATACACAAATCATTAAGGAATCTTCTCCACTATCAGGTAGCTCACAGAGCAGAGGAAGCAGTCAAACAAGCAAAAGACATGAAAAAATAGCCCAGGCATTACTCAGGGGTTGCCTTATGTCATCCCACAGTCAACCTATAGAGACAGGAACTGTTAACAGGCTTCCCCAGGGGCTCAACAGTAAAGAATCTGCCTGCCAATGCAAAAGCCACAAGAGAGGAGGGTTTAACCCCTGGGTCAGACAGATCCCCTGGAGAAGGAAATGGCAAGCTACGCCAGTATTCTTGCCTGGAAGAGTCCCTGGACAGAGGAACCTGGTGGGCTACAGTTCATGGGGTCACAGAGAGTCAGACATGACTGAGCATGCACAGGCTGAGAGGACTCAGACTTTCAGTGACAACATGAACACTTCTGATCAGACCCTGGTTCCTAAACACTGTTAAACAAAAGGAACCAGAGTTCATTGAAGAAGGGAGTGATTCTGGGCGCAGGTCAGAGAAAACAAAAGATGAGCCTGGAGCAACGTATGGTGCCATAAGTTTAAGAAGTGCTCAAAAAGGGGAGTATAATTTAAAGGGCATAAGAATCAAACAGAAGGAGCTCCTCAGAGCAAACCTGGAATACTGTGAGCAACAGAAATGATGACAAAATCAGATTATAACCTAACAGCAAAGAAATATTCTAGAGTTATTGTGTGTGTTATTATCACACACAATGATACAGATGTGAGAGTTGGACTATAAAGAAAGCTGAGTGCCGAAGAATTGATGCTTTTGAACTGTGGTGTTGGAGAAGACTCTTGAGAGTCCCTTGGACTGCAAGGAGATCCAACCAGTCCATTCTGAAGGAGATCAGTCCTGGGTGTTCATTGGAAGGACTGATGTTGAAGCTGAAATGCCAATACTTCAGCCACCTGATGCAAAGAGCTGACTCATTTGAAAAGACCCTGATGCTGGGAAAGATTGAGGGCAGGAGGAGAAGGGGATGACAGAGGGTGAGATGGTTGGATGGCATCACCGACTCAATGGATATGAGTTTGGGTGGACTCTGGGAGTTGGTGATAGACAGGGAGGCCTGGCATGCTGTGGTTCATGGGGTCAAAGAGTCAGACACAACTGAGCGACTGAACTGAACTGAACAATGATATAAACAACTAAATAATACAATAAATGGAGAAGAAAGGAAAACGCCTCCCTATAGAAGAGTTCCAATTAATACCTGGAAAAGGGTTGACAGAAACAGACAATCACCATTTTTACTGCTAAAGTAATAAATTAGTGTGCTATTAAGCACAAACAAAAAACAGAAAACTTTCAGAGAAGAAGCCTGGCAGATGCCTTGTCAGCCAAGTGATGAAGGGAACTAGCACCAGTAATTGGGGAAGGAAATGGCACCCCACTCCAGTACTCTTGCCTAGAGAATCCTGTGGACAGAGGAGCCTGGTGGGCTGCTGTCTACTATGGGGTCGCACAGAGTCGGACATGACTGAAGTGACTTAGCAGCAGCAGCAGCAGCACCAGTAATAGGATACAAAGATCTCATGTGTCCTCCACCCTTAGAAGGACTCAGCACTTTGGGCATCCTTTCTAACCATAGGTAATTTCAGTCTAATCAGAGGCAAAGGGCAGACAACCCTAAATTGAGGGGTATTATACCAAAAAATAAAAAAGACAACACTCTTCAATAATGCCAAACCCATGCAAGATATAAACAAACCTGAGAAGCTTCCACAGATTGGAGGAAACTAAGATATGACAATTAAATAAAATGTGGATAATAAGTTGAATCCTAGGAGAGTATATGAGTTAAGGACAAAAGTAAAAACTGGTTTTAAAAAAAAAATCGTAGGCTTAAGACTTCACCTTCCAAAGCAGGGGGTGCGAGTTCTATCCCTGATCAGAAAGCTGATTCCACATGCCTCAGGGCCAAAAAGCACAAAAGGTAAAAACAGAACCAATATTGTAACAAATTCAATAAAGACTTTAAAAATGGTCCACACCAAAAAAAAAAAAAAAAAAAAGAATCCAATTGTAAAATGACCTATGAGAGAAGAAATTTACTCACCATCAGGCCATTCTTTAAGGACACAAACGTTTTTCTGTGTGTATCAGAGAAGCTGAAGGAAGGACAAAAAGTGATGAGTACATACCTATCCAGAGATTGACAATGAGGAAGAATGGTAAATCAAGACTTTCTCCCCAGGTGGCAGTAGTTTGAATACAGCCAAGCTTAGTCCTAAGTGAAATCTCTTTGGCAGAAACCTGCTCTATTTAGAACAGCTGGATATCAACCCGAGGTTTTCAGATCCTCATAATAAAATGTCATTATTATGCTGGTGGTGATGCAGTTTTCTCTGGGACAGGAGCAAAGGAGAATGGCCTGGCGGTGGCATAATAGATGTTAAGAGTAGCAGAGACTGTGGCCTGTCTGACTCCTTTGAATCAATTCAAGACAACAAACATTTCTAGAGTACATATTACATGCGTGGCACCACATCCCTCCCATACTCCAAATGGGGGTGAAACCCAAGGTTCAGCTTCAATTTCTGCTTTCCTCCTTTCTCTTACCCTTACTGGGTCATTAGAACTGCTTTCCACTGTAAGTAACAGAAAACATGACTTCAGGGCTTCAATATCAATAAATCCGTAGGCAGGCAGTTTCTGCCCTTGCTTTGTTGGCTAGACAATGTCAAGACTGTCTCCATGATGTTGCTGACCTCTTTATCGTGACTGCAAGAAGGATGGCACAGTACCTGTCAGCAAGTGAATCCACACGAGAGCCAGGAAGATGGGCAAGGAAGCAGTCCCCGTGCTTCTGTCTCTTTTCTTCACAAATATATAAGCTTCTCGAAACATTCTGCCTCCAGCACATTTCCTGTTGTCTCTGTGGCCGGGTTGGTTCTGAATCCTCACTCTCTTGTAATAGCATTAAAAAAAAAATCACAAGCCAACCATGGCGTCAGGCTTCCCAGGTGGCTCAGGGGTTAAGAATCCACCTGCCAATGCAGCAGATGCCAGTTCGATCCCTGGGTGAGGAAGATCCCCTGGAGAAGGAAATGGCAACCCACTCCAGCATTCTTGCCTGGAGAATCCCATGGACAGAGATGCCTGGAGAGCTACAGTCCATGGGGTCGCACAGAGTCAGACATGACTGAGCTACCAAACAGCAGCAACCAGGGATCCACGACGAGCACGCTCACATCTGACCTTAAGTCTGGCCAAACAGTGAACACGCTCTTACTCAATGGATTGTTAGGGAATGTGGAGTGAGCAGAAGCTTACAACGTGCTTTCACAGCTGGCCTTGCCCTCTTGTCCTTAGGTCATCCACCATGAGAAGAACATAGCCCAGGAAGTCTCTAGTTCAAGGAAGATGAAAGACATCTCAGGAAGGTCTAGACTCAACATGCAGTTTGGAATCTGCAACTCAATCTGGACCAGTCAAATGGCATTTGTATCACTGTGGACCCACAGATCCATTAGAAGGAAATACATACTCATATGAGCCACTGCATCTTAGCATCCTTTGTTACACAGCACTATGATGATAAGAACTGATGGATACATTTTTCATTGGCTGGAATTGTGTCCCATGGCTTCTCCAAGCCCCAAAGGAGGTTAAAAAAGCAAGCATCAGAAACTAAAAGAACTGGTAGCAGAAAACTGTCAGCCACACTTTCTGATTCAAATTTTCATTCTACACAGATTTCCACGGCAGCAAACCCTGCTTTGGTCTCTCAGATACCAGCTGTATAGCCTCCAAACACCCACTAAGCATTTTTTGCTTTGCTCTGTGCTGCCTTAATCTCAAACTGCGAGCACACAAAACTGACTTCACTCCATCTCTCACCTCAAAACTTACTCCCCACATGAGCTGCTTAACACACCTTTATTATGACAGTGATGAACACTCACCATCTCCAGGTTAACTCTGATTTCTTTATTTGAATCCACATTTGGAATAAACATTATAAATAGCACTTATTATATTCATTTGTTGAGCAATAGTAAGATTTCAGGCAATGTCCTCAATGCTTTGCATGTGTTATCTCTTGTTATCCATACAGGATAAGATTGGAAAGCACAAATAATTAATTCTCATCCTCATGATAATGAAGAATTCAAAGATAAATTTTCACCATGGAACTGTTGGGAGAATCAGAACACGGCACATATTGAATTCAAAACCACTTTCCCTTTAAGCCCAGTATACAATGTGAACTATTTCATTGAATCCATACATTAACTACCTATGTATCAAATCAGTTAATGGAAAACGAGAAATATTAAATTTTACCGATCCCTTAATAATCATGCCTTTAGCAAATGTCTCTCAATTTCAAACCACTTGTCCCCTGGGCCAGATATTTTGTGTGTATTATTCCAATCAACTCATACTTTTACCCTCTTTTTTCAAATCACTAGAAGTTGAGAGATCAGATTACAGACTCTGTAATAATCATACTCCAGGTGTATGTCACTTAAGTTTTAAGCCACTGCCAATAAACAGACAATTAAAAAGGCCTTCCTTTCTCATTTCCTCTCATCTTAAATCATTTTGTCCCCAAATTTAACTCTGTATAAGACTGCCTCCATCATTACATTTTTCTCGTGCCCTGTCACCACCCATGTCTGATATTAGAAACGTCCAACTTTTTTAGGAGGAACATCATTCAAAACCATGGTCATGAGGCTTTCCCTACACCTGCCCGGGGACAATTCCTGTGAGGAGATACAATTACACACCTAATGTCTTTCAAGAAATACACTGACAAGGTGGGTGGAAGTGGAGTGTAAAAGAACTTTTTCAGGAACTCCTTAATGCAAAACTTTTTGATGGTTTCATAGCCCACTCTGCCTATCAGATCACAGTTTCTTATTCAAGGACTTCAAAGAGACAAATCAATTCCAGTTTATCCCAAATCAGTTCTAGCAAGACTGGACTTTCAATTGAGCCTGGAGCAAGGACAGCTGCCCCACGGCTGGCCCAAGGCCTCTCAGCCGTGGTCGGTGTGTACACCAGACGCATCAGTGAGGATTAGGGTCAGCATGCTGGTGTTGCTATCTCTATTAATAAGATGCCCTCAAGTTCTCCCCACCCATCTTTTTAGGGCACATTCTACTTCATAACTCTAGCATGACACCTGACCTTCACGTCCCAGCCCCATATAACCCACAAGAATCTCTTGTCTCCTTAGAACCCCAATAAACAGGCTGGGCATTATTATGACTGGCTTGAAACAGCAAAACTCAGGCTACATGTGTTTTCTCTTTGTCTTAGATCAGAATTTTGCAGACTCGGAACCATGGCATCTGACAGCAGATAATTCTGGGTTGGGAGAGGTGGTCCAGCGCTCTGTACTATGTTGGGCAGCGTCTCTGACCTCTATCCACTAGATGTCAGCAGCATCACGCCCCTAGTTGTGACAACCAAGGATATCTCCGGATGCTGCCAAAGGTGGGCCCTCTTGGTGGGCAGAACTGCCTGCCTCCCCGCCTCCACTGGGAACCATCACTGTTCACCACACAATTCTCAGGACTGAGATGACTCCCAACTCTTCTTGTTCATATCAGCAGCAGAGTGTCATTCACGGCAGAGGGACTCAGCGTTATGGGGGATTGATTTCACATTTTCATGGATCCATCTTAATTGGAGGGTTTTGTTTTTTGAAACAGCCCAGCAGGTAGTTGTTTTAATCTGCCATTAAGTCCACACCATTTCCTAAATGACTGCTTAAAAATGCACACTGCTTAGGCATCAATTTGTTTGTGTAGGATACAGGATTCTGCTTCTGCTAATAGGATCATCTTCTGAAAAGGCAACCTTTTATTTTCTTTAGTGCCTACCTAGGATTCCATGTTATTCTCTAGAAGTCATCAATTTCCAGGGAGGTTATTTATGAAGCTGTGGAGAATTGTGATGATGCTGCAAAAAAGTCACACTGACCTACAGAGAATGAACCAGAACACCAGAGAGCTGTTAAGAATAATGGATTTTAAAAATAACAGTAATAATAATAATAATGAAGAGAATAGAGGAAAAAAATCAGTGAAAAATCTGTTATGATCATCTGTTAAATACAACCTTCTATAAACAGCAGACATGCTTATAGATAAAATATTTATGCTTTTAAAAGATTTTGTTTTATAAAAAATCATGAGGTCATTTATTCCATGTGTGATATCAACATTAGCTTGAGAACATCAAAACTGTATTATTAGGAACCCAAGGTACACAAAAAAGTGATTGCTAAATGTAAAGGGTAGAATCATATGACTTTGTCAGGCGAAAAGCTCTATATCTGAATCAACTGAGCAAGAGTGCTAGTCTCCTTTTTTTTTTAATTTATATAAAAACCTGTTTGATGTAAAATTGAAGAAAAGAATGTAAGTTATCCCTAAGCCAACTTTTTAAACTAAAATGTTGTACAAAGATTCCAGTGGCATTTCAGCTGCCCTTAAATTTTAATAATACTGATAAAATATTCTACTATCCCCAGCCAAGTAATTTTTTATCTTTAATTGGTAAGCCCTCATTTATTATTTCTAAAGCATAAAAATTCTAATATCTAGGATTTATAACTTACCCAGGCAATCGTGGCTGCAAATGTATTTTTAAGTGCACTCAAAAATAGAGAAAGCAAATGAACACTAGGGAAATTTAAGTTTGGACTACAATGAAAGAAGAAATTTTTTTTTACAACAAATATATCATCGACTAACTATATTATGCCTCATCAGTTAAAAAACATCCTTTGGCAACCCCTGGGGTGATAAGAAAGGCTTTTCGTGGAATGAGAAGATGAAATTAAGTTGGTAGAGAAGATTCAGGCCTTCCCAACATGGAATTAGCAGAGATCATTTCAAAATTGACAGAAGAGCAAAACCTGAACTATAGCGTGAAGATCTAGTGAAATATAAATATTATATATTGATCCACAGATGGTCAATACGTGTTTTTTGCTGCAGGCATTTTTATTCATAAAATAAGCTTTACTCAAATATTAAAGGAGAAAGAGGCAAGGAACTTGCAGAAAACAAAAAGCACCGTTCAGAAAATGCCCACACAGATGCGGACCGCCTGGTGAAACTGCCAGGACAAACCATATCCCTGTGAAAGGGGAAATCGAGTTTCATGTCTAACCTACTGTATTTAGCTGAATAATGGCCACCCAAAGCTTTCAGGTCCTATTCCCCGTAGACCATAAATGCTACTTTATATGGGGAAGGTCTTTGCAGATATGATTAAGGATCCTTAGGGAGATATTATTCTGAGTTAGGCTCCTAAATCCAAAGACAAGTGTCCTTCAAAGAGAGAGGCAGAGGGATATGTGGCAGATTCAGAGAAGGCGGTCATGGGAAGAAGGAGGCATAAACTGGAGGTGACTATAAGCTAACAAAGGTCAGCGGCCACCAGAAACTGGGAAATGCAAAGAGCGCCCCCTATAGGAAGCAGGTTCTGCCAGGCTGATTTGGGGAGCTGAATATCCTATCTACTAGAACAGCGAGAGAATAAATTTCTATTGGATTAAGTCACCAAGTTTGTGATTACTTGATGCAGCAACAACAGGAACCTAACAAAGCCACCATATTTCGAGTCCTCCTTTCTATTTCATCCCAGACTTCACTAAAGAGTGAGTGCAAGTTGCTCAGTCGTGTCCAGCTCTTTGTGACCCCATGAACTACACAGTCCAGAGAATTCTCCAGGCCAGAATACTGGAGTAGGTAGCCTTTCCCTTCTCCAGGGGATCTTCCCAACTCAGGGATCAAACCCAGGTCTTCAACATTACAGGTGGATTTTTTTACCAGCTGAGACACAAGGGAAGCCCAAGAACATTGGAGTGGGTAGCCTATCCCTTCTCCAGCAGATCTTCCCGACCCAGGAATCAAACCAGAGTCTCCTGCACTGCAGGTGGATTCTTTACCAACTGAGCTATCGGGGAAGCCCTATTGAATAATAATACTGGCAATGATAACCCAGGACAGCACACCACTTCCTAGCAGGTGTTAGTGTTTACTATCTGATAGCCCCTCCTAGATCTTTAGTCCTCACACTATCACCATATTTCAGGTGTCAGGATGTCTACTGCACGGAAGAAACACTGGTCCTTTGTCACATGGCCATCAGATGGCAGACCTGTCACTAGAACTCAGAAAACTGGCTCCAGGGTACTCTCCCATAACCATTCTGTGACACGGCCCCCTGTACAGTTCTATATCACAAAGAGCAAAACGTTTGGTCTGCAAAAGGACAGATGTTGTATACTGCATTAAATTCATGGGCCATTCATACTATACTGCATTCTTAGACATTAAGAAATAACAGGTAGACTTCCCTGGTAGTACAGTGGATAAGAGTCTGCCTGCCAATACAGGGGACATGGGTTAGATCCCTGATCCAGGAAGATTCCACATGCTGCAGAGCAGCTAAGCCTGACCGCCGTGACACCTGGGCCTGTGCATCCTGGAGCCCAAACTCTGCAACAAGAGAAGCCACTACCACGAGAAGCCCACTTATCAAAACTAGAGAAAGCCTGCAGCCAGCAATGAAGACCCGGCGCAGCCAAAGGCTTTTTAAATTTTAGAAAAAAAAGAATTTTTTTAAGTTGTTTTGATCACTCTCTCCACTTGATTCTTTCTGATACATTAAATCTTTATATCATGAATGAGTCTACTAATTTCCACCATAATTCATAGAAAAATAGTACCTGTGTGTAACATTAAGAGCTGAAGTCTTTTTCAAGCCTATTCCTAACTGATAAGGCAAGTAAATCAATGTTTTAAGAGATAAGTATTGCTAAAACTCTGACTGGAAGTCTACTGAAAGTGACACTTAGTCGTTCAGTCAAGCCCAACTCTTTGCAACCCTATGGACATAGGAGCCTCCCAGGCTCCTCTGTCCATGAGATTTCCCAGGCAAGAATACTGGCGTGGGTTGCCATGCCCTTCTCCAGGGGATTTTCCCAACCCAGGGGCCGAACCCAGGTCTCCTCCATTGCAGGCACACTCCTTCCTGTCTGAGCCACCAGGGAAGCCCACACCTTGAACCAATTATTTTACTTTTGAAAGCTTTTCCAAAGGAAGTGGAGATGGGCTCAGTGATCTCTGTTCAAGAATTTTCACTGCAACTTTTAACAATTAAAAAGAAAACTAAAATAATATCAGTATATAACTGATGGAGAACAGTAAGTACAATGGCACACCCCAATCTTGGGCTCCTATGGACCATTAAGTTTACCTTCCTGAAGAATATTTAATGATGTGGAAGAAAATGATCATCATAAAATGTCAAGTGATAACAGCAAGGCACAGTAATATATATAGTTTGAGCCCAATTAAATAAATACATGAGTACTCACATATACACGGAAAAAATAAATACAAATGGAACCTACCAGAATGGTGCTAGCAAGTATCCAAAACAGTAAGAGTTTTACAAGGGAATTTATTTTTTTATTTTTTTTCTTTGTTCCTCCACAAGAATATATTATTTTACCAACAGAAGAAAGGCATGCACACACACACAAAAAAGACAAGGTTAGTGAAAATAACCACTGAAGTTTAGTAACATTTATCTGCCCATGTCTAAAAGAACTTAATTTTTTTAATTTGTCTTTGTTTTGCTTCTTACATCAGCATGCCAACAGTCCCTTCCCCAGGATGCTAGTTTAAAATAGGCTAGGATGGTATTACATTCAACTCCATAAAAGTGAAATCTGTGAAAATTCTGATATATAAACCTCTGACTCTTTTTTCCCCCTTCTGAGCTAAGAATATGTCACAGTTTGAATCATGGTATTTGTAAAAGGTGCCATGTACCTCCCAGCCACAGATGAATCACGCATTACAAATGGCTTATGTTTAAAACAAATGATCAACTTAAACATCCCTGCCTGCCACCAGGTCCGAGCAGACACAGTATATATTTCCTCCATCATGTTAACTTAAGAATGGAGCCTGGTTCCAAATGGGCTTTGAGTAAGTAAGGTAAGACACAGGTAAAAGGAATGATGGGCTTTTCCATTTGACCCAAGCAAAACCACCATCTTCTTCCTGGTTTCTGGATTTCTTCCCTCAGCAGATAAAATGGAAAGGGGAGTCGTTTAGGCAATAGAAACTTGAGGCCTATTTGCCTAATGGGAAACGATGGTAACAATCTACTGTCCAATATACAGTTTTTTTGCATTCCTTTCACACAGCAAAATGTGTGCATCACGTGTTCTGAGGTCCAAAAGCTGAGCTTTTGGCATCGTACCGAGGGTGGGGAGGGTGAAGAGGAACCATCCAGGTTCAAAAGGAATGGTTCTCCCAATTTAGGACCCAGCAGAGAAGGGAGAGGCAGTAAGGAGGTCTGGGATTCCTATCTCTTTAAGAATTTTCCACAGTTTGTTGTGATCCACACAGTCAAAGGCTTTCCTGTAGTTAATGAAGCGGAAGTAGATGTTTTCCTGGAATTCTCTTGCTTTTTCTATGATCCAGTGGATGCTGGCAATCTGATTTCTGGTCCCTCTGCCTTTTCTAAAGCCAGTTTGTATATCTGGAAGTTCTCAGTTCACATACTGTTGAAGCCTAGCTTGAGGGATTTTGAGCATTATCTTGCATTGTGCGAAATGAGCGCAATGGTAGTTTGAACAACCTTTGGCATTGTCTTTCTTTGGGATTGAAATGGAAAGTGACCTTTTCCAGAAAGGGGGAAGTTCACTTACAAATAAAAACACTGCGGCAGTTTGCCCAACCTGGCGCCCTATAGTAAGAAGCTCTCCCCTCCATCTCCGGTCAGAAGAGGGAACTGAGGCCCAAAGGACGGGAGTCACTCAAGGCCACCACACGGGTAACGGGCAGAAACAAGATGCAACCCAGAGGCTTCAGCCCTCGGGTCTCCACTCTTGGGCCGTAGGACTTGGGTTCACCGGGCGCCTTCTACTACCCATAGAGTGCTCGCTCCCACATTTGTGACACGATTCTTGGCCTGCTGAGAACCACAATGTCCCTTTCCTCCTAAACTAGCAGCCAATCAACTTCACCCCCCTCCCCGGTTCAATATCCTTCATCGCCCAACAAAGGCTAACACACCCTGATTGCTTATAACAACAGTGACTAAGAACCAGGGTCTCCAAGTCCCTGAACACACTAAGATGCTTGCACAGAAAGACCTCCTGTTACTTCCTACTAAAAGAATAAATGACCACAGGTCACTTCCAAAGTCAACTCAGAACACAAGACTCGGAAAGGACGGACCTAGTCTAGGCAGTAACCCAAGTTCGTATGCCTGACGCACAGTGAAACTGAAACGTCAAGTCTGGAGCCGAGAAAGGTTTACTGCGAGGCCACACAAGGAGAAGGGTGGCTCATGCCCTAAACAGCCTTGAGCTCCCTGAAGGGTTTCCACGAAGCACTTTTAAAAGCCAGGTGAGGAAGGGGGGGTGGTGGTCGCAGGGTCTGTGATCACCTTATGCATGGTTCGCTGATGGTGAGATACCAGGGTGGTGTCACTGGGGTTAACGTTATCAGGCCTTAGGCTCCTGGAGGCCTGGGGCTCTGTGCTCAGTTTCATCAAGACATTAATAACTTCCATGGGGTTGGGGGATGGGGTGGTTCACATCCGTAAAACAGCTGGGGAAATGTGCCTCAAATACTGTTGCCTAGGCATCACTGACTCGATGGACGTGAATCTGAGTGAACTCCGGGAGTTTGATGGACAGGGAGGCCTGGCGTGCTGCGATTCATGCAGTTGCAGAGAGTCGGACACGAGTGAGCAACTGAACTGAACTGAACTGAACTGAGGCACTTCAGAGAGGAGCTAAAGCAGAGGATGTGGGGGAAGACCTGTCCCCAGAAAGGCCCCATAGAGTCCTGCTTGGTTACATAGGAACTGGGATACCCTCTAAGATGAAAGGGGGAGAAGGGGGTGACAGAGGATGAGACGGTTGGATGGCATCTGTGACTCAATGGACATGAGTTTGGGCAAGCTCTGGGAGATGGTGAAGGACAGGGAAGTCTGGCGCACTGCAGTCCACGGGGCCACAAAGAGTAGGACGTGACTGAGCAACCGAACACCACTCCCAAGCCTTCCACACACCCTTTCCTACCTAAAGAGGGCTCCTAGATCCGAAATGATGCTAACTTACACCCCCTGCCTATACAGATGAAGATTCACACATGTTTTCCTATTGACCATGAGGATAAATAAGGAAAAGAGAAAGGAACTCCTTTCCTATGGAAGTAAAAGAGAAAATTTGTTTTGAATGGTCCCTTAAATTAGGGCAAACTCTTTGAGAAAAAGGAAGGAGGCACCACATTGGTGGTGCTTTGTTTTTGTGTGTTGTCTGGCTCTGTTCTTGTTATTTTCATTTTTGAGGTGAAACGTACATATCATATAATTAACTAAATTAAAGTTAACAAGTCAGTGAGATTCAGTACCTGCACAACATTGCACAGTCCTTACCTCTATGCCTGAGTGCTGTCGCTTCAGCCGTGTCCGATTCTGTTCTTTACCACTCACACCACCTGGGAAGTCCCTACCCCCCACCTCCCCCTAGTTCCAAACATGGTCCTCACCCCAAAAGGAAACCACAAACCCTGTAGGGAGTCCCTCCCTGTTTCCCCCTCTACCAGACCTTGGCAACCACTGATCTGCATTTGCCTGTATGGATTGATCTATTCTGGATGTTTCATATCAATGGAATCATACACTGAAGTTGACTAGGTTGATTAGGTTGGTGAAGAAGTTCAGGGTTTTTCATAACATCTTATGGAAAAATCTGAACGAATATTTTGGACAACCCGATACTTAAAACAACTGTGGGGGCACTCAGAACTAACCCTTCCATGCCTACGCAGGCCACAGAACCAAACCAGATGCCAGTGGTACTGAAGTTAGGGTTCCCATAGCCCATTCGCAGATACCATCACGGAATCACCTATAGTCCAGTGAACAGCAAGCCAAAAAGCAAACCAACACTACAGTTCAACTCAGACGAAAAATGGTGGACCCCCTGAACACTGACTATGGCCGATTTCCATTTTGACTCAAATCAACGGATTTTTCCATTCTTCCAGATGAGTGCTGGCTAATGAGAAAAGCCAAATGGGTTAAACCAAAGTTTCTTTTTTGTAAATTCTGAAATATACCGCCCACCAGAGTCATACAACGCGACAGACTCTCAGCCAGATGGAGAAACATTCTCTGCCTAGTGAAGAACCAGGAACCCGCCTACCCAGTCCATCCTCTGTTGATTTAAATCATGTCCTAGGAGAACCACAGAATGTGGCTTAGAGAATGGAGTCCAAGCACCCTCCTTCCCCGCCGCACACCACATCCCTCCTGATTGTTTACCACGTATCTGGGAAGAGGGCTATTAGTACTCCTGGAAGCTCCTCCACCTCCTCTACTTAGGAATTTTCCAGGAAATGTTTGCATGAGAATCACCTGAGTGAGTGAAATGGGTGCTTGGACTCCAGCCCTGATTCTGGTCTCCAGGACTGAGTTGGTATCTGAGGACCTATATCTGCAGGTGAGTGTCTGAAGGATTGACTTGCCAGTGGAACTGGATGCCAGAGCTCTCTCGAAGGTGTACAGAGACAGAGAACAGGGGAGAC
This sequence comes from Oryx dammah, assembly GCF_014754425.2. Classification (NCBI taxonomy): domain Eukaryota; kingdom Metazoa; phylum Chordata; class Mammalia; order Artiodactyla; family Bovidae; genus Oryx; species Oryx dammah. The sequence goes on along the minus strand of NW_024070186.1, from coordinate 162,186,333 downwards.
CCGGACCGCCTCTGGCAGCAGAGACACCAGACTCGATCGAGCAGCTCTTCTGCCAGATGGATGTTTCTATAGTTAATTGCTCTTGACTCAAAATCATCCCAGAGTTCAAGTTACAAGGAGCTCAAAAGGTGCTCCGTGCTAACCTTGAACCTGCATCTCCTGCGGGTGGGGTTAGAGAGACAAAGCTAATTTGGGAGGCCGTGCAAGTGGGCATGGACAGAGGGGGCAAGGGGAGGCTTCGTGGGCTTGGGGGCTTGCAGGTTCAGGGGAGAGAGGGCCGCGGGGCTTGGAGGCGGGTGGCCGCATTTCTATTCCTGGTTCATTCGAGAGGTGCACCACGTGACCTTGGGCCTGTCACACTTTCCCAGCACCGCGGCCTCTCCATCTGTGAAATAAAGGCACCAGTGTCCCTCACACAGGCACTCCCGGGGCGAAGAAGATTAATGAGGTGAGGTTCACAAAGTGTGTAGAATGCCAGGCAACGACGAAGGGCAGCAAGGGCACAGAGTAACTGGTGGCCACCCTCCCTCCCCGCCACATGCACACACAGACACACTTCTCTTGCCTTTGAAAAATGGCACAAACTCTCTCTGATCCCAGTAAGGTCTGCAGACCAGCAGCAGGTGCGGCACCACCTGGGAGCTTGTCAGAAACTCAGAGTCTGGGCTTCCCTGGTGGGCCAGCGGCTAAGACTCCGTGCTCCCAGGGCAGGGTGCTGGGTTCCATCCCCAGCTGGGGAACTGGATCCCACAGGGCACAACTAAGAGTTTGCTTGCTGCAACTAAAGATCCCAAGTGTCACAACTAAGGCCTGGCACAGCCAAATAAATAATAAATATTTTTTTAAAAAGAAAGGGATGTAGAGTCTTTGGCTCATTCAGACCTGTTGAACCAGATGCATGGGGGTGGGGTCCATCACCCACGTGGTTATTCCCTCCAGGGGAAGAGAGAGTTTGCTAAAGTTCCTAGCAATGTCAATCGGCAAGACAGCCATGAACAAGCTGGGTAAGTCCCAAATTTCCAAGGAGCTCACATTCCAGTGCTGGATGGGGGGACAGAAAATAATAAAAAAGAATTTTGGAGAGTGCTAAGTTCAATGGAGAACAGAGCTCAAAGAGATGGTAGCAGGCATCACCGACTCAATGGACATGAATTTGAGCAAACTCTGGGAGACAATGGGGGGCAGAGGAGCCTGGCGTGCTGCAGCCCATGGGGTTGCAAAGAGTCAAACACGACTTAGTGACTCAGCAACAACAAGAGGGCTTCCCTGATGGCTTAGTGGCAGGGAATACGCTGCCAATGCAGGAGACACCGGTTCCATCCCTGGTCCAGGAAGATCCCACATGCTGCGGGGCAGCTAAGCACATGTCCAACAACTGCTGAGCTGGGCTCTAGCGCCCATGAGCCACAACGACCAAAGCCTGTGCATCCTAGAGCCCCGTGAGCCGCAACAAGAAAAGCCTCGACAGTGAGGAGCCAGGGCACCACCCCTACAGAGAACCGGCCCAGCTCGCTGCAACCCCAGAAAAAGCCCAAGCAGCACTGAAGACCCAGCACAGCCAAAAAGAAATGAATATTTAAAAAATACAACAACATAATGGTTAGGTCTGTGGACTCCAGACTCACATGTCCTAGGCGCAGACCCTCCCTTGGCCACTTACTAAGTACTTGGGAGAAGTGACCCTCCCACTGGCTCATTTTTCTCATCTGCAAAATGGAGATAATGAAAGCTCTCTCTATGGACCAGAGCTTGTCATCTAGAGAGCTTGTTAAAACTCCAGGTGGCTGGGTACCCCACCCCTCACCAGAGATTCCTCATCTCCTAGGTCTGAGTAGGACCCGAGAATTTGTACCTTTAACGAAGTCCCCCAACTGGAGCCACATTCCTCTAGAGGAAGGCTTCTAAAAATTAATGCCCATTCACGTCACCTGGAGGCCGCAGGGAACTGATGGTGCTGGTTCAGGAGGTCTGGGGAGGGGCCTGGGTCTCTGCGCTCCTAACTCTTTCCCAGGTAAGGCTACTGGAGCTGGCCCATTGCCCATGCTTGGAGGAGTGAGGTTAATGTATCCAACACATCGAAGATGATCAAATATATTATCTGTTACAGTATTTCTTTATAGCTCATATAACATCCTCTATTTTAAAGTGATGGTGATGGTAAACAGCCAGCCAAGGGTTAGGGTTTGAAACATCCTTGTTTGATAAATTATAAACTCGATGGCACTGCATCAGAGCATATGGGAAGGTTATGTTGGTCCATGGACTCCAAAAGCTTGATCTTAAGAACCCAGAATTTTCTCAAAGGCCATCAAAGGGGTAGAGAATTCACAAAATGGCTAACATTTAGAATCCCCAAACCTGTGATGACATATTAACCAACTACAGGGAAGGTTCTGCAGAGGATATGAAAGGAATGAACAGTCCTAACAGAGATTTTTAAAAAATGTTATAGTGGCTACATAAAACATCCAAGATAAAATTTTAGAACAAATACAGTGGAGTTCACATGGTCCTGGTCTTCCCAGGTGGCTCAGTGGTAAAGAACCCACCTGTCAACGCTTGAAGACGCAGGAGACGCAGGTTCAATTCTTGAGTTGGGAAACTTCCCTGGAGGAGGAAACGGCAAATTACTCCAGTATTCCTACCTGGAGACTCCCATGGACAGAGAAGCCTGCTGGGATGTAGCATGGGGCAAGGCAAAAATGCATTTGGGAGGCAATTTTCAGAAGGATTTATCTATGTGTTTTTGTTTGTTTCATTCTGTTCTTTCCTTTTCTCCTCCTTTCAATGGGATAGTATTTTCCTCCTCCACACCATGGAACAATTAAGCTGAACAATGCCCCTCTCCTGGGATTTTATTCCACCAGGTTATAAATAACTTCAGCAAAATAACTAAGAGCATATATAAAAGCAATGACAAGGTCGTTTACCATGAACAAGCCAAGTTCTGTTTCCATGGCAACATGGCGGCAAAAGCAAATGACATCTGATGATGCTTCCATAATCTGCTTCCCAAAGTCTCACACCCTAAAAGGGTCCGCTCAGGGTCAGGTCAGGCTTCTTCAAAACTCCTTTGCCAATTAGGGGTGGGTGACTAGGATCTGGCACCCAAGCTCAAAGGCAAAGAACTCGAGACGAGACTTCTCTTGGAGCCGGGCAAAGGGTGATGTTAAGAAAGAAAGCAAATCTCTCTAATTGTGGACACACTTTCCCGTGCATCGCCATGAAAACCAGAGAGTGTCTGGGACAGTTCCAAACTCCGGCAGGTCATTAGTCTGCCCCTCTGCCTCACTCAGCCTTGGACTTGCTTTGCTATCTTGCCTTCCTTTCTTTCAGTTTCAGAAGAGAAGCTCAGAGCAAGACTAATCAGAGGTGCTGGCTGGTTACCAAGCTCCTCGCAAAGGCAGACTTTATCAGGTACAAGCTCGTTAGAGGTGTCTGCCTTCCAGAATGAATGGCAGACAGAAGTGCTTCCACTGGCTTCCAATTCTGCAAGCCCTTCTCCCTAGTGCACAAGAAGCCAGGAAGCAAGACAAAAAGGGTGAACACACTCTGGTAGCTGTCTAAACGGCAAAGGTCCAATCTGCTCCATATAAAGCACTCGGACAATCTGTGGGAACAGTGAGGTGGCGGAGTTTCTCGACATCAATCTTAGAAATGGCAGAGGTGTTCTAAACACTTAGACATCTATGAAGGACTAGGGACTTCTTTAGCGGTCCAGTGGTTAAGACTCCACATTTCCAATGTGGGGGGGGGGGCAGGTTCAATCCCTGGTAAGGGAACTAAGATACCATATACTGCTTGGTATGGTAAAAAAATAAAGAACAAAAATAAATACAAATTTTAAAAGAAATCTATGAAGGATTTACCATCTTGAGTTCATGTGTGTGTGTGTTTGCTTTAAAAAAAATTATCTAAAATGTTTCACTATGAGAGGAATCCAAATCTGCTCAAGATTATTTAAATCTAATGAGAACTTATTTCTGTGACTAACCTCTGTAGTGATGAGGACAATGATATTTAATAATGATGGATGGAAAGAGAGGTAGCTGAATGGATGGATGGAGGGATGGACAGAGACCTCAGTCATTAAACCTCAATAAACCTGATTTCTGTTACTAACCTCCAATAAAAATAAGGATAATGGTATCTACTAGAGATGAATGAGAGGATGGTAAGGAAGGGTGAATGGAAGCAAGGGGGGATGGATGGATAGCTAGCTAGATGGATGGATGGACGGATGGATGGATGGATGGATGGATATACAGATACCCAGGCAGGCTTTTACCACATGCCAAAAGGTCTACTGAGTGTTTTGCTCACAACAACATGATAAGGTTGATATTATCATCATTTCCAGTTTGCAGATGGGGAATCTTCATGATCTTAAACACTAAAGAAGTTGAGGCTGAAGTTGAAACTAGAAGGAGCTTGCCTCCAAGCTCTTAGCTATGACATACCTGCTTCAAAAGTAGCCTTTTCATTTATCCTAAAATAAATCCTTCCAAGCTTCCAACGGAATGCCTGCCATGGTGGGTATTCGAGCGTCTGGCGTGCATGTCAGTTTCTCCCTTGGTGACTTTTTAATCTGATTCATTCTGTCTTTCTCTATAAGTCCAAGAGTTTCAGGTTTTACATAGAAACTGTTGCCTCCTTGCCTAAGTGTTTCCTCATTATCAGGAAAAAATCACCTGGGGTTATAAGAAACCAAATGGATGGTGGACCTCTTAAAAAAATTCCTGACATCCTCTCTTCCTTTGGATGGTGACTCAAGGAATGAGGAAAAGAAAAGATGCCACCAAATTAACATGTGTGGTCTTTCCCATCCATGGCAAGCACACTCAGGGACAGTCTGCTCCCCAACAAAGATATGTCATTGGGACAAAGCTCAGATCAAAACCTAACATCCATTTCATAGCAGATTTGCTAGGCACATATTAGGGCTTTTTCAGTGGCAACATGGGGGTGAGTAACTTGGAGGATGACTAATTTAGAAAGCAAATTAAAAAACCCTCTACAGAACACAAATGACCTAAGAGGTGAGGGAGACCTAATGTCTTTGATCATTAACTTTCATCCAAAATTCACCTCTTATCACTGGCTGACTTTCAAATCCCTGTTCTGACCCCTCCAGAGCTGTGGGGGCTGTAATAACCTTTGAAGCTACTTCCACAGTAGGAGAGAGGAGATGACAATGTATAGTCTACAGAACGATGGCCTCCTAAAGACGACCCAGGCTTCTCGGGTGGGTCTAGTGGTAGAGAACCCGCCTGCCAAAGCAGGCGACGCGACAGACGCAGGGCTTGATCCCTGGGTCAGAAAGATTCCCTGGAGAAGGAAATGAAAACCCGCTCCAGTATTCTTGCCTGAGAAATCCCAAGGACAGAGGATCCTGGCAGACTACAGTCCATGGGGTCATAAAGAGTCAAATGCAACTGAGCGACTGAGCACACAGCACATAAAGATAACCTTGTCCTAACCTCCCAAGCCTGTGACTATGCTGCCTTCTCAGGAAAACGGAGAATCAAGGTAGTAGACGGAAGGAAGGCTATTAATCAGCTGACCTTAGGATGGGGAGATGATAGAGGATTACCCAGTGCAGTCACAAGGGTCCTTCCACATGGGAGAGGGAGACGGAAGAGTCAGCGTCAGATACGACGTGAGAACTCAAACCATCACCGCTGGCTTTGTAAGAACCCTGAACCCTAGGAGCACAGGCAGCCTCCAAGACCTGAAAAAGGCAAGGAAATGGACCAGCCCTGATGCCTCCTGTCGGGGTGCAGCCCCGCCCACCCCTGGACTTTAGATAGGAACACCCACTCAGGGTTGAAGACCTCCAGAACTGCAATTTAACAAATCTGCTTCCTTTCAGGCCACTACAGTGGTAATTTGTTAGAACAGCAATAGGAAACTAATTCCCAATCTACGCCTTTGTAAATTCTTAAGAGGATTAAATGAGCTGTTATGGAAAGCCGATGGTGCCTTAGGAAGGCCTCAACATGATGGCTCTCCTCCATTTCTGTAAACTGCCAGAACTGAAGTTGGCAAGGCTGCCACTTACCTCGCCAGTGGCTTTATCCGCTCCAACATCCACATCCCCAAATGCCTCATACCCCCAGTCCTCAAGGGACCACCAATTAAATTCTGAGCTGATGAGGCTACTCGAGTCTCTCCCAGAAATATTTGCTTTCAAAAGACAAATTTGTGGAGTCACTCTGCTTCAAAATCTTTGAAGTCGTTCAAGGTCTCCAGCGGATTCCAGTCCAGGATTCACAATGCCTTTCAGCATCTGCTCTCTTCCAATTTCTATACCCTCAGTTCTTGCATGTCCCTCAGGGACCCTCCATTTTGGTGCTGATCAGCTAACTGAGTCAATGTTTCTTGATTAAACCTCTTAAGCCTCTGGGCCTTTGCATGTGTCCTTCCCTCAGCCCAGATCAGATGCTTCTACGAGACATCCGTTCATCTACCCATGTCCAAGCCATCCTTCACGGCTCAGTGTGACCACCCCGAGGAGCTCCCCTGAACATTGGGCTACTCAAGTAAATTAGGACCCACTTCCTCTGTTCTCTAAGCGTAGAATCCATGCCTCAACTTCAGCAATTTCTCACACCATGGTACAACTGGTCACCTGGTCATCTCTTCCAATTTGTCCTAAATACCAATGTCTTTTTTTAGGATCATGGAACCATTTAAGGATCTGAAGACTCAGACTCCATTTTCAGGAGTCTACATGCATGAAGATTTTATATTTAACACATATATATATGTTTATATATATTTACACATATGCTTTATATATACATATGTATATATATTACATAACATAGTTCACAAGCTGGAATCAAGATTGCCGGAAGAAATATCAACAACCTCAGATAAGCAGATGACATCCTTAAGGCACAAAGTGAAGAGGAACTAAAGAGCCTCTTGATGACGGTGAAAGAAGAGAGTGAAAAAGCTGGCGTAAAACTCAACATGCAAAAAACTAAGATCATGGCATCTGGTCCCATCACTTTATGGCAAATAGAAGGGGAAAGAGTGGAAGCAGTGACAGATTTTCTTTTCTCAGGCTCCACTATCACTGTGGACAGTGACTGAAGTCATGAAATTAAAAGACACCTTACTCCTTGGAAGGAAAGCTATGACAAATCCAGATAGCGTACTAAAAAGCAGAGATATCAATTTGCCAACAAAGATCCATATAGTCAAAGCTATGGTTTCTCCAATAGTCATGTACAGATGTGAGAGCTGGACCATAAAGAAAGCTGAGTGTCAACAAACTGATGCTTTAGAATTGTGATGCTGGAGAAGACTCCTGAGAGTCCCCTGGACTGCAAGGAGATCCAACCAGTCAATCCTAAAGGAAATCAACCCTGAATATTAACTGAGAGGACTGATGTGGAAGCTGAAGCTCCAGTACTTTGGCCACCTGATGTGGCGAGCCAACTCACTGGAAAAGACCCTGATGCTGGGAAAGATTGAGGGCAGGAGGAGAAAGGGATGACAGAGGATGAGATGGTTGGATGGCATCACCAACTCAATGGACATGTGTTTGAGTAAACTCCAGGAAATACTGAAGGACAGGAAAGCCTGGCCTGCTGAAGTCTATGGGGTTTCATAGAGTCAGACACGACTTAGGGACTGAACAACAACAAGAATATAGTTCACAGGGGCTTCTCAGGTGGAAAAGAATCCACCTGTCTATGCAGGAGAATTCAGAAGACGTGGGTTCAATTGCTGGGTCAGGAAGATCCCCGGAGTACGAAATGGCAACCCACTCCAGTATTCTTGCCTGGGAAATCCCAGGGACAGAGGTGCCTGGCGGGCTACAGTCCAGGGGTCACAAAGAGTCAGACACAACAGAGTGACTGAGCAGGTACTCATAGTTCACAAGTAATTTCAAAGAGCCTTGAACTTCAGCCAAAAGAATCCAGCATTTAAATGTGAGTGCTTTCAGCAAAAGAATTCACCTTAGTTCATGTCTTTCTCCCAGTACGTAACTCACAGCCCAGCGCAGAGTTGGTACTCAATCAATACTGGGTAGATGGATATTTGGATAGATAGATGTATGGATGGTTGGATGGTGGCTAGGAAGGTGGATGACTAATCTGTATGTTTAGAAATCACTGGAAAGACTCATCCAGAGACTTTTTCCTAATAACAGACAAATAAAGATTAGGAAACCACATCAGAGTACAAGATGAATCATACTTCTTGGGCTAATCCCATTTGTGTGACAAAAAGGCATCTGTGAAAAATACCCTTATTGACCACATGTTCCATATTGCTTGATAGCTTCAGAAATGTTCCTGAGAAAAACAGACGTGCCCCATCTGATGCAACCAGGATGAAAATGGAAAAACAGAAACAAAAAGCATTAACTAGGAGATAACATTTTCTGAGAGAATTAATCAAAGGATTAGGTTCCACGACCCTCGTTACAGATGAAAAAGTGAAAGTGTTAGTCACTCAGTCCTGTCCAGCTCTTTGTGACCCCATGGATGGTAGCCCGTCAGGCGCCTCTGTCCATGGAATTCTCCAGGCAAGAATACTGGAGTGGGGAGCCATTCCGTTTTCCAGGTGATCTTCCCAAACTAGGGATTGAACTCTGGTCTCCTGTACTGCAGGCAGATTCTCTACCATCTGCGCCACCAAGGAAGCCTTTGCTTCCTTGACTTAAAGAAGAATGTGAGGTTGAATTAAGAAGAATGTGAACCCGTTTTCTCTGAAATTCACCTGGGAAAAAGTTAGTTGTGGTTGGTCCAGAAATTGTGAAGCTAGGCTTGGGGTGGAACAAGAGTTTAAGACTCAGGCACACGCTTTCATACAGGAAGCTAATTAAATATCCAACAAAGGGGTTTAACTGATTTCTCTCCAATCATACAATGGAACACTACATAGCTGGTTAAAATGTTACAGCTTGGGACTTTCCTGGCATCCAGTGGTTAAGACTCTGTGCTCCCAGTGCAGGGGGCACAAGTTTGACCTCTGGCCGGGGAACTAAGATCCCGCATGCAACAATGTGCAGCCTAAAAGAGTAGAAAATAAGACATAATTCATAATATAAAAGGTTATATCTTAGAAGGACATTTAAGAGCATGAAGAAATGCTTGTAGTATCTTAAGTAAAGACAAAGCAACTTACAGTGATCCCATATTAGCAAATATGTATGGACATGTACAGATGCTTCCAAATTGTGGTGCTGGAGAAGACAGTTAAGAGTCCCCTAGACAGCAAGGAGATCAAACCAGTCAATCCTAAAGGAAATCAACCCTGAATATTCATTGGAAGGACTGATGCTGAAGCTGAAGCTCCAATACTTTGGCATGAGAACCGACTCACTGGAAAAACGCTGATGCTAGGAAAGACTGGGTGGCTTCCCTGGTGGCCCAGATGGTAAAGTATCTGCCTGGAATGCGGGAGACCCGGGTTCGACTCTTGGGTAGGGAAGATCCCCTGGAGAAGGAAATGGCAATCCACTCCAGCACTCTTGCCTGGAAAATCCCATGGACGGAGGAACCTTGTAGGCTACAGTCCATGGGGTTGCAAGACTGAGGGCAGGAGAAGGAGGTGACAGAGCATGAGATGTTTGGATGGCATCCCTGACGCCATGGACATGAGTCTGAGTGAACTCCAGGAGATAGTGAAGGACAGAGGAGCCTGACATGCTGCAGTCCATGGGGTCACAAAAAGTCAGACACGACTGAGCCACGGAACGACAACATGGACATGTAAGGGGCTTCCCCGGTGGTTCAGTGGTAAAGAATCCTCCTGCAATGCAGGAGACATGGAGACACAGGTTCAATCCCTGGGATAGTAAGATCCTTTGGGGGAGGAAATGGCAACCCACTCTAGTAGTCTTGCCTGGAGAATCCCATGAACAGAGGAGCCTGGTGGGCTAGAGTCCACGGGGTCACGAAGAGTCAGCCATGACTGAGTGACTCAACAACAATGGACATGTAAAGAAAAGGGACCAGAAAAACGTTAGCAATGATTATCTGTGGAAGCTGGAATCATAGCTCCTTTTGGAACTTCTTTCATCATATCTATATCTATCTATGGCATCACCAACTCAATGGACATAAGTTTGAGCAAGCTCTGGGAGTTGGTGATGGACAGGGAAGCCTGGTGTGCTGCTGTCCAGGGGGTCACAAGGAATCGGACAAGACTGAGTGACTGAGCTGAACTGGTATCTATCTATACAAATACAGCTGTTAAGTCAGAACATTTTAGTTAATTAACAGCTTGCCTATGTGTGTGTATTCTTATGTAGAACAATATGGATTGGTGGATGTTTTAATTCCTACCTAAGGAAAAGCCTTTCTATGGAACTAAATTCCTCTAAAAAATGCACCACTTTTCACCTAGCAGCAGTTCCAAAGTCATAATGCCTAGGGAGAGTCAATCCATCCTCATAAATCTAGCCTTTCATCTCGTAATCTAAATCTGGTGACAGAAATTGGATTTCTGTCAAATGTGCCTCCTTGCTCTTGGGGCATTTTGCACGTCTGTACTTTTCTCTCCACATCGCCACTCCGTGTGGACCTGCCTGGCGCCCGGAGGGCTCCTCCTGCAGGTTTCTCTGCCACAGCTCTGTGACTCGGTTCCCACATTCGTGTGCTCCTGGTCTTTCCATGAATGTCACAAAGACTTTAACACGGAAAGTCTCTAAGCCAGAATGAATGATGACCCGTCTCTTCTGTGTTACATTCAGCAGAACAGTGCTTTGGGGAAGAAGGCCTGAACTGAGCGTTATTCAATTTAGCTTATTAAATACCTGCAGAACATCTCTTTTGTGATGGAATGGATTTAGGCACATATTTAGGTCCCATGCAAAAAGAGGCTGCTCTTCAAAATGCCATCTTTCGCTGGGAACTCATAGGTGGTCTCCGTGATGTGTGTTCAGGTTTCATGAAGAGCACAGCTTACACTCAGCCAAGTGAGGAGCACTCTGTCCCACATCTACAAAAGATTCTACTCTCGCTCTTGGTTTACATTTAAGCAGAAATCCAAAGAACATTCAGGGCTCGATGACTCTTGCTGCAAGTGGTATCAGGTGGGACAGGAAAAGGGAAGTTTACCTCTGATTCCTTGAGTTGATTTAACGCTCAATACAGTTCATGGCAAATAGATGGGGAAACAGTGGAAACAGTGAGAGACTTTATTTTGGGGGGCTCCAAAATCACTGCATCACCGACTCGATGGACGTGAGTTTGAGTGAACTCCGGGAACTGGTGATGGACAGGGAGGCCTGGCGTGCTGCAATTCATGGGGTCACAAAGAGTCGAATATGACTGAGCGACTGAACTGAACTGAACTGAACTGAACATCACTGCAGATGGTGACTACAGCCATGAAATTAAAAGACGCTTACTCCTTGGAAAAGTTATGACCAACCTAGACAACATATTAAAAAGCAGAGACATTCCTATGCCAACAAAGGTCTGTCTAGTCAAGACTATGGTTTTTCCAGTAGTCATGTATAGATGTGAGAGTTGGACTATTAAGAAAGCTGAGCACTGAAGAATTGATGCTTTTGAACTGTGGCATTGGAGAAGACTCTTGAGAGTCCCTTGGACTCCAAGGAGATCCAACCAGTCCATCCTGAAGGAAATCAGTCCCGAATATTCATTAGAAGGACTGATGCTGAAGCTGAAACTCTTAATAGTTTGGCCACCTGATGCAAAGAATTGACTCATTTGAAAAGACCCTGATTCTGGGGAAGATTGAAGGCAGGAGGAGAAGGGGATGACAGAGGATGAGATGGTTGGATGGCATACCAACTCAATGGACATGAGTTTGAGAAAACTCCGGGAGTTGGTGATGGACAGGGAGGCCTGGTGTGCTGCAGTCCGTGGGGTCGCAAAGAGTCAGACATGACTAAGAGACTGAACTGACCTGAGAGTGAGTCTAGGCAGCAGAGACCCTGCAGAAAGAGTCTGAAGTGCAGACTGAATGGGGCCGAAGACACTCAGCACAGCAAACGGCATACCAAGGCCCACTTCCAACCTTTCGATCTCAAATTTCAAATCCTATAACTGTGTGTGTTAGTAATAGGTTAAGAATCAGCATCTTCTACAAAGATGAGATGGAAGTTCGGGGAGAATGAATGCTGTGGGCAAGACACCACCCTTTGGGGAAGGTGGTATTTGAGATCTGCTGTATCCACATTCCCCATCACTGCTGAGACACACACACTCACTCACTTCACTGCTCAGGCTGCCCATCTTCAGGTTGCCAGAGGGGATGAACCAAGCGCATCCTAAAACCCAGTGACAGCGAGTTGGTATCTTCCTACCTTAGACAAGATAATAAATCCCTTGGCCTCCGTTTCTCCATCTGTCAGTTCGATTGAGTTGCTCAGTCATGTCCGACTCTTTGCGACCCCATGAATCACAGCATGCCAGGCCTGCCTGTCCATCACCAACTCCCAGAGTTCACCCAAACTCATGTCCATCGAGTTGGTGATGCCATCCAGCCATGTCATCCTCTGTCGGCCCCTTCTCCTCCTGCCCCAAATCCCTCCCAGCATCAGAGTCTTTTCCAATGAGTCAACTCTTTACATGAGGTGGCCAAAGTATTAGAGTTTCAGCTTCAACATCAGTCCCTCCAATGAACACCCAGGACTGATCTCCTTTAGGATGGACGGGCTGGATCTCCTTGCAGTCCAAGGGACTCTAAATGGGACTAAATAACACCCTGCCCCCCACCACTGCCATCTCTTGAAGGTGTTCTGACGAATGACAGAAATAACATCTAAGCACTTTCACACGGTGCCCAGAAACTTGTGCTAAGACGCTTCAGCTGTGTACGACTTTCTGCACCCCTATGGAGTATAGCCCTCCAGGCTCCTCTGTCCGTGGGGATTCTCCAGACAAGAGCACTGGAACAGGTTGCCATGCCCATCTCAGAAATTTACCATGATCAATAACCCTTCCTATTGTCATCATTTCTGAGTCTCTTTGCCTTCAAAGAGTGCTTTCAACAAGCATCTTTGTAGAAAATGTCGATTCTTACCTAATAATAACAGACACATTTATAGGATTTGAATTTTGACACTTAGATTTCTTACCAAGAGAGACTCATATGAACTGAATGGGCAGGTCTCCCAGTAAGAAGGGCTCTGGGTAGGAAGATGAAAGGGGAAGAAGATGAATGGCAGGTGACAACAACCTCCACGATGAAGCATTTGCCATTTTCACTGAGCCTCTAGCCCTGTGCCTGCGATATATCTGAATAGGTGAATGAATGAAACAGGCAAGTTGAGGAGAGACGTGAGCTCTGACAAGTTGATCGGGAAAAGGAAACCACGTCTACAGATGAATTCTGATCACTAACAACTTTTTCTCTTTTTTGGACTCATAAGAAAAAGAAGAAACTGAGATAATCATCTCAGAGTCCTTATCTGGCCATGAGCCACTTCAAGCCAGATAAACAGTTCAAGGTCAGAGTGAACTGGTGGCTCAGCATCTCAGACTCCCCATCTGTGGAATCCCCAGGTGTCTGTCCAACAAAACATATGCAGAAGACAGTTGATGCCTCCCTGTGTAGGGCCCCCTGCAATGTCTGACCTTAGCTCCCAACTAAGTAACCCAGATGAATAATCAAAAAAAAAAAAAAAAAAAGCAGTGAGAAACAGGCTCCCTTTGTTGCTGGGTCACCAGTTTAATTCTAGAAAGGGCCTTTGCCCTTTCAAGGCGAAGAGACTCAGAAATTAGAACAGTGGGGGGCGGGTTATTGAACATGCTAATCCTCTGTTCACCATTCAAATGTACTTAAATATATATCTTAGTCACTCCTCAGAACATCCTCAAGAGGTGGGGGTAGGGAGGTTGTTATTATTAGCCCATTTGCAGATTAAAAAATTGAGACCTAGGGGATTAATTCGGAGAAGGCAGTGGCAACCCACTCCAGTACTCTTGCCTGGAAAATTCCACGGACGGAGGAGCCTGGTAGGCTACAGTCCATGGGTCACACAGAGTCGGACACAACTGAGCGACTTCACTTTCACTTTTCACTTTCATGCATTGGAGAAGGAGATGGCAACCCACTCCAGTACTCTTGCCTGGAAAATCCCATGGACGGGGGAGCCTGGTAGGCTACAGTCCATGGGTCACACAGAGTCGGACACAACTGAGCGACTTCACTTTCACTTTTCACTTTCATGCACTGGAGAAGGAAATGGCAACCCACTCCAGTACTCTTGCCTGGAAAATCCCATGGATGGGGGAGCCTGGTGGGCTGCCATCTATGGGGTCGCACAGAGTCGGACACGACTGGAGCAACTTAGCAGCAGCAGCAGGGGGTTAATTAACTTGTCCAAGATAAGAAGGTATCAGAGTTAAGACATCAGGTTAAGACATCTTAACCAATATAGTCTAGTGAACTTTCTACTCATTTTCTAACATGAGACATCATTTTTCAAAATTTATTTACTTATTTTAATTTGGCTGCATTGGGTCTTAGTTGGGGCATGCAGGATCTAGCTCCCTAACCAGGGATCAAATCCAGGGCCCCTGCATTGAGAGCACAGAGTCTTAGCCACTGGACCACCAGGGAAGTTCCATAACATCATTTTTGAAGAGTGAAGTCAGAAGGAAAATGCCCCAAGCTCCTCTGGGGGACTTCCTCTTGACTCAGACTCCAAATGAAGTCACGGGTTTCCAATGAGTCAATTCTTCTGCTTACACTAGGGTTACAGAGGGAAGTGGATGGAAAAGGATTCTTTGGAATTTCAGGATCCAGATCAAAGAGAGCACCAGAAAGTAGGGGAAAAAAAAAACACCTGGCTTGAGAGAAAAATCAAATCTAAACAGCCCCACTATGGGCCAGTGTTTTAAACCTGATCAAACCTCTGAATGTATACGTCTGTGGCTATAGGTGGTACAGCACATTCTGTGTATCATAGATTACTTTCTGATGTGTCTGCCTCTCCATCCTGAGAAGAGCAACTGGGTAAACAGAATGCCAGAAACACTAGGGAAGCTTCAGAGAGGAACTCTAAGTGCAGGCTCTGAGCTCAGCGCTTTGTACATCATCCGTGGGTTGTGGGCTCTTGGGCCAAAGTACCTGATCTCGAATAAGCCTTGGTGAATCCAGGTGAGTGGGGTAGACCCTGCTGGTTGCCAGTAAAGCAGCCGTGCCCCCAGAGTGTTCTTTCTCCTAGCACTATCTGAGCGATCCTCCTCTGTGGGCTCCAAGAAGATGCCTGGAGCTGTGGCATCCTGAGAGCTTATCCACTGAGGAAGGGAAGATGAAAAGATGTGAAGCACCTAGGATGCTTGGTGAAATAACTGCATTGTTCATGTAAGCAACTGTGAAGCTGTTTACCTTCAGGAATCATGAAGTGTAATAACAACTCCTGTATAAGACAAGCTTCTTTTAGTGGGTTTTCTGCTGTTGACAGCCCAAAGAAAAACAACAACAAATCTATTGGTAGATGCTATGCTTGCCTGCTTACCCTTGTACATATTCCTCCATCTTTTGAAATTACTACTTTCTCATTTGTAAAATGGGGATGTTCATCTGACACAGTTCATAGGAATTTTGTAAGGATTCAAAAGATAAGGGAAGGACAGTGCTTAAAAATGCCCTGACATGAGATTGGGATTGACGTATACACACTACTACATATTAATGTATGCAAAAGGTAACTAATAAGGACCTACTCTATAGCACAGGAAACTCTACTCAATACTCTGTGATGACCTATATGTAAAAAGAAACTAAAAAAAAAAAAAAAGAATATATGTATACATATAACTCAATCACTTTGCTGTACCACAGAAAGTAACATAACATTATAAGTCAATGACGTGTGCCTACAAGCTCAGTCATGTCTGACTCTTTGGGACCCTGTGGACTGTAGCCCACCAGGCTCCTCTGTCCATGGAATTTTCCAGGCAAGAATCCTGGAGTGGACAGCCATTCCCTTCTCCGGGGATCTTCCCGACCCAGGGACGGAATTCAGATCTCCTGCATTGTAGGTAGATTCTTTACCATCTGAGCTGCCAAGGAAACCCCAAATCAACTACACTTCAATAAAAAAAAATTTTTTAATGCCCTGACAGTACATGAACAACAAATGATAAACACCATTGTAATGCTCTCACTGTTTCTCACAATCACCCATGCATCACCTACTCTAAAATCCATTTCACCAGATACAGAGACTAATGTTTAAGTAACTTATCCAAGTCACAACCAGCAAGAGATGAAGCTCATATTCCAAGGTGTGTTCTGACTGCAGAGCTCAAAATGTTCATGTGGCTGCACTTGCCTTCCTGGACTGTCCCCAGCAGCCAGGGCAGGACCTAACATACAGTGGGGCCCTGAAGGTATTTGTTTAGCTGAACGTAATTCTGGGGCCCAATTACAAGGAGCCAAGGATCGGGACCCTAAAAGCAGCAAAGGTCCTAAAAGCAAGCAGCTAGATGGTGCCAGCTGGAGCCGGGCTCTCACGACGAACACTTCCTTCGTGTCCTTGAACTCAGGAACCCCTGCCGTTTCTAGGTGCCTTCTTCCTCATGTAGCTCAGCTTTCACTTAAAAGTCAGTTTCACAGATCAGTCGCCCTCACCTGAAACCAGAAACCCAACAGTTCAACCTCACACAAAGCTCTCGGCAAGGGTTATTTTAAGAACCACGGTGAGTGGAAAACCAGCTGTTCTCCTTCAAAATCAACAGGGGGCAGCAGAGAGCAGCAAACCGCTGGGTTCCTAGAACATTCAAAAGGGGAAGGAAAAAAAACAACAAAACACACACACACACAAACCTTTAACTTCAGCCCAGAAGCATCCTAGTGTAAAAATACTTGAGGTCATAATGGGTAGGCAAATTCGCATTCCTGGTCTTTTGCCAGGAAAAAAAAGTAACAAAGACCTGAATTCCGGAATGATTTACTGACCATTATAGCTTCCGGGGAAACAGCCCAGCCTGTCTTGGGAAACTGTCCAACCAGGGATCATCTTGGATGAGCTGAAAGGGGTAGACGCTTTTAACCCGAACAAACTCACCTTGTTAAATTTTCATTTCGTTTCAGATTTAAATCCGTCCTGGGAACAGCCGTCATCGGTCTGCTAAAGTGTATCTGAAAGATCCCTAGGAGGAATTCTTGGTCTATTTTTAAATACCCAGGGCAAAGGAACACTATGTTCTACATTCATTTAAAATCCAGCTTCTTAGACCAGGATGCTGGGAAAGTAAATTAAATCCCCCTCTCAGTGGCTTTAAACTGTGACAAGCATACTCTAACAGGCATGATCGGGATTTAGATTTGTATTTCTTGGTCTCTCCAAATGGAGAAAATATCTTTGGCTAGCTCTTCCTATTGAAAAAATGAAAGTGTGAGTGGTTCTGTCATGTCCAACTCTTTGCGACCCCAGGGACTGTAGCCCGCCAAGGCTCCTCTGTCCATGGGATTCTCCAGGCAAGAATACTGGCGTGGGTAGTGATTCCCTTCTTCAGAAGATCTTCCCAACCCAGGGATGGAATCTAGGTCTCCTGCAGTTACAGGCAAATTCTTTTCTTAAAAAATATAAATCTGTTTATTTTAACTGGAGGTTAATTAATTACTTTACAATATTGTATTGGTTTTGCCATACATCAACATGAATCCGCCACAGGTATACACGTGTTCCCCATCCTGAACCCCCCCTCCCTCCTCCCTCCCCGTACCATCCCTCTGGGTTGTCTCAGTGCACCAGCCCCAAGCATCCAGTATCATGCATCGAACCTGGAAGCCAGAAAGAAAAACACCACTACAGTATACTAACACATATATATGGAATTTAGAAAGATGGTAACGATAACCCTGTATGCGAGACAGGCAAATTCTTTACCGCTGAGCCAACAGGGAAGCCCGTTAAGACCCCTACGCATTAGACCACCCACACGAGGTCACAAGCACCTAGTCTGTGATTGACAGAGCAGAGCCAAGAAAAGCTTGGGATAGAAACCCTGCAGCTCCTGTCTCTTCCCTGGTTCTCTCCTTCTGTCTCTTCATGTACCAAGGTGGAAATTACACCATCTCCTCCGCTTCGACATATCACCTGGTGGATGAGAATACATATGCTTCTTGCTTTCCTTAATAGCATTAGCAGACTTGAATTCACTCCTAGAATCTGGGAGGATTGTTACATAGCGTTAAGTGTCAATCAGGGGCTTCCCTGGTGACTGAGTGATAAAGAATCCATCTGCCGATGCAGGAGACTCAGATTTGATCCTCAGGTCAAGAGAAGGGAATGGCAACCCAGTCCAGTATTCTTACCTGGGAAATTCCATGGGTGGCAGGGAGCCTGGCAGGCTACAGCCCATGGGGTCACAAAGGAGTTGGATACAACTTAGCGACTAAACAACAGCAACAAAAAGCCTCAATCACACATGATTTTTAAAGCCAATCCAAGTTAATTCTCAGTGGGCTAGACACTCGGTATTTTGTATTCAAAGGAAGTTACAATGGAGGGCTATAACAATACATTTTTTAAAGGACTTTTACAACAGTTCACTAAATGTATAATAAAAAAGTTTATATAATAAGTGCTATCTATGGAATGATAAATTAATCAATATCTGAGATGATGGAGGAGAAAACACCCTCACCACTGTAACTACCATGCAGCTTTTAGATAGGTCCTCAGGGCCACAGAAATACAGGACTTCTAAGAGGGCAGCAGACTGGAAGACCTGGAAATGTCAGAAGGATAAAAGAGGAGGAAAAGAGTGACAAAGCAGTGCACACCCTGGATAACAAAAGAACATCAACAACATCAATAGCCGCTCTTCATGGCACATTTACGACGGGCCAGGCACTGTTACAAGCACGTTACCCATGTTATCTCAGTATCTTCACAGCAATTCACTGAGACAGGTGCCAATACAGCCCCATCTCAAGGAGAAACCACCAATGATCAGAGAGGGTAAGAAACTTGCCCAAGGTCACACAGCTAGAGAGGAAGCAGTACAGTTCAGACTCAAAACCGGACAGTCTGGGTCTACAGC
This sequence comes from Oryx dammah, assembly GCF_014754425.2. Taxonomy (NCBI): domain Eukaryota; kingdom Metazoa; phylum Chordata; class Mammalia; order Artiodactyla; family Bovidae; genus Oryx; species Oryx dammah. The sequence goes on along the minus strand of NW_024070186.1, from coordinate 162,167,332 downwards.
CTGTATCTTCTAGGGGACTATAGCCTGTATCTTCTATCACCTGCTCAGTCACGCAGTCGCTCGGTCGTGCTCGACTCTTTGTGACCCTACAGGCTGTAGCCTGCCTGGCTCCTCTGTCCATGAGACTTTTCAGGTAAGAATATTGCAGTGGGTAGCCATTTCCTCCTCCAGGGGACCTTCCCAACCCAGGGATCAAACTCACTTATTCTGGATTGGCAGGCAGATTCTTCACCACTGAGCCACACTCAACTAATTCAAATTACTCAGAGAAGCTGGGTTTCATAACACGAATGGCAACCAAAGCAATGATCCTATACTCTCACATGCTTTGTCACGCGCAGAGTAATCTTCTCACCTATTATACCACATGTTCAGAGGAGGAGGCTTGAGAAGGAACACATCAGCTCTTATTCTCACCTAGAAGATGAGGACTATGGTGATGGAAGGAAGGAAAGTGCAGCCAAGACGCCCGGATGGCTGTGGTGTCCTTGAAAGTCCAATCTCAGATTCAGATTAGACCTGGGTCAAAGTTCTTTCCACGTTTGCTAACATGTCACTCATTCCCCTGTGATAACCACCCACTGAAATCATGAGAGCTGCCTCTCCAACATCCACGTCTTGGTGGCTGCCAACATTACTCACATCCACGTCACAGGCATCTGCAATCTTAAAAGCATCGCTGGGTGTAAGAACTTAGGAGCACATTTAGTAAGCACCCAAAGTCATGTGGTTAAAAGGTATACATGACTGAAAGACCTGTTTCAGAGCAATTTTCCATAAGAAATAATCATACCAAAGGAAGCAGTTTGAGGGTTTCCCAGCACAATCGTAGCCCATACTTACTAATCTGTTAATAGTATAAATATGGTGTGTAAGAGGTTGGAGGAACACAGTAGAGGATGAGCAGGCTACTGGCTGAGTAGTGATGTGAAAGAGCCATGTCAGTAGGCTAAGGAATTCTCACATATCCTGCCAAAACAGGAATGTACGTTTCATAAAGGCAGAAAGGACGCCTCTGTGCACAAAACCTTCAAAAGTGTTTGGCACATAATAAGTGTTAGTAGCTCAGTTGTGTCCAACTCTTTGCAACCCCATAGACTATAGTCCACCAGGCTACTCCGGACATGGAATTATCCAGGCAAGAATACTGGAGTGGGTTGCCATTCCCATCTCCAGGGGATCTTCCCAACCCAGGAATCGAACCCAGGTCTCTGAACTGCAGGCAGATTTTTTGTCATCTGAGCCACCAGGGTCTCGATAAATAAAGTTTGAGTAATGAATGTTAACAGTGGCCCCCCTGGGATGGTGCAATGGTATGCCCTGGATCAAAGGGTATAAGGTTATCTCCTGGTTTGAGATCATGGTTTTCTAAAAGGATAATGCCTTGACTATTTTAAATTTCAATGTAAAGCACCATAATGCAAAGGATTTCCTAAACATTGGGTTAGCTTTCCATTTTAAAGCATATTATGGATTTGCTTTCTCAACTTGATAAAGGGTCATAGGAGGTTCACATGTGTGCTCACATGAACTCATAAACACGTGGCTGGGCTTACATGGGCTTCTTCTGCCAATCCATCTCAGTGGTCTTTGCTCATACTACATCTAAGGGAAAGCCCACCCATTTGCCATTGGGAAATGGATTTCCAGTGAACTGGATTTGGTAAACCCATCATTTCATGATGTGATTTTTCTTTTTCATTTTTTTTTTGAAATTAACCAAAATCACCTTCCCAAACACTGTAGGATGTTTGTGACTACAGAGAACATCTCTCAGAAGTTACGTCTCATTCAAGAGGTTGCCAACTGATAGATACAAAAGGCTGAAATCACCGTGTGTGTTTGGTTTGAAAGGTACAGAAAGACTGAGTCAATATTTAAGTATCAGGAGGTTTCTCCAATTAAAAATCTAGTTCTCGGGCTTTTCTTCATAATAAGGTGGCATTGGAAGGTGTTCCTTTTCGATGGGGTATCCAATTTTCAGTTCAACACTGACCTCAGCATTCCAGATTATCTCTCCGATCTAGTCACCAAGTGCCTGCTGTGATTTATCATCACATTTGCCCTGTGGTGTTTCTGATGAGCAGACAGCTATTTCTCTGAATTCATGTCTCTATCAAAGCAGGAAATAACATGCAGACCGAGAGAGTTGCACATATTTTGAAGGGCATCACTCTTTGAGAAAAGAATATCCCTGTGTATTTAAACATGCCAGCCTGACTTATGTCTGCTACCTACATGCCCCATAGAGGCATCTGTTTGTGACCCCGTATACTCTGAGTTGGAAAAGAAGAAGCAAAAGTATCACTGTTTGCAGATGATATGATGCTACATATAGAAAAATCCCAAAAATGCTACTGGAAAACTACTAGCTACTAGCGCTCATCAATGAATTCAGTAAAGTTGCATGATAAAAAATGAATATACAAAAATCTGTCACACTTCCATATACTAACAACAGAATATCAGAAAGAGAAATTAAGGAAACAATCCCATTTACCATCACATCAGAAAGAATAAAATACATTGGAATAAACCTACCTAAGGATGCAAAAGACCTGTACTCTGAAAACTATCAGATGCTGCTGAAAGAAACAGGAGATGACACAAACAGATGGAAAGATATACCATGTTCTTTCAATGAAAGAGTCAATATTGTCAAATTATCAGACTACCCAAGGGAATATACAGATTCAGTGCAATCCCTATCATGGTACCAATGGCATTTTTCACACTACTAGAACAACAACAACAAAAAAGGTTACATTTTCATGAAAACACAAAAGACTCCAAGTAGCCAAAACAATCTAAAGAAAGAACAGAGCTGAAAGGATTGCATGCTCGGACTTCAGACTATACTACAAAGCTATAGTAATCAAAATAGTGTGGCACTGGAGCAGAAACAGACAGAGAGATCAATGAAACAGGACAGAAAGCCTAGAAGCACTCACGGTCAATTAACCTAGGACAAAGCGGGCCAGAATATGCAGTGGAGAAAAGACAGTCTCCTCTATAAGGAGTGCTGGACAGCTACATGTAAAAGAATGAAATTAGAACATTCTCTAATATCATATATAAAAATAAGCTCAAAACAGAATAAAGACCTAAACACAGGACTAGATACTATAAAACTCCTGGATGAAGTTCAGTAAAGCATTTTTTTTAAATCATGCCCATTTTTACAAATCATATCCATGACATAGCACTGAAATCTGCTGAGAGCATCAATCCCTGATCTGGGAAGATCCCACATGCCTTGGGGCAACTCCTGAGCCTGTGCTCTAGAGCCCAGGAGCCACAACAACTGAGCCCAGGTGCCCTAGAGCCTTTGTTCCGCAGCAAGAGAAGCCACGGCAATGAGACACGCATGCACCACAAGCAGAGAGCAGCCCCTGCTCACTGCAGACCGAGGAAAGCCTGCTCAGAAGCAAAGATCCGGAACAGCCAAAAACAAACACAGAAGAAGTAAGGACACATGAAAAGAAATCTGCTGAGAGCAAAAGGAAGCATGTCAATGACAGTGAACACAGATGTGACGTGTAAGACAAAATGTTTCTGATGGTCATTCACGGGGCACCAGTCACCTCTCTCCTACCTGTGCGCTATGAGGATGATCTGTGGTCAACAGGACCTCAAGGTCTCTGCATCAGGCTAATTCCAGTGAACTATAAGCCCCAAGAGGTCAGAAGCCATATCTGTCTCACTGGCCTTCACAGAGGCAGCACCAAGCACAGTGGCTGATACATACTGCACCTTAAGAAGCATCTGCTGAGTGAATAGATATTTGAGCTGTAGACAACAGTGATTAAACAGAGAAAGATGAGGATTCCCCGACAGCTCATTTGGTAAAGAATCCGCCTGCCATGCAGGAGACCCCAGTTCGATTCCTGAGTCAGGAAGATCCGCTGGAGAAGGGATAGACCATGCCCTCCAGTGTTCTTGGGCTTCCCTGGTGGCTCAGCTGGTAGAGAATCTGCCTGCAATGCAAGAGACCTGGGTTCAGTCCCTTGGCTGGGAAGATCCCCTGGAGAAGGGAAAGGCTACCCATTCCAGTATTCTGGCCTGGAGAATTCCATGGAATATATAGTCCATGGGGCTGCAAAGAGTCGGACACGACTGAGCAACTTTCACACGGGAGTAACGTGTTATATCTGTTTTCAGTTGCAAATCAGCTCTCTCTCTTGCAATGTTTCACTTCAATATGCGAGGCATCTCAGGATGCCTTGTCTCTACGAATCTGATTCTGGTACATTCAGACCCCTTGGATTTTCCAACTCCAGGAAAGATTTTCTGCGACAATCCAATGCAACTCAACAAGGACAATTCAGTGCACTTGAGGAAAAAAAGTAACATGAGCACCATTCTTGAGTTCCACTACAGGGTGAATTGGGCCACACACACAGGCTATAATCACGCTCCAGCAAGGAGGCAACTCCAGCTTCATATTAGCAATTTTCAAAATGCTACAAGTACATGCCTTTTTCAAAAATGCTACAAGAATGATGTACAATGATTATACTACAATTTTCAATATGCTACAAGAATTTGTGACTTGCCTCTCCTAACAAATGCATTTCTTCTTCTAGAGTTACTAAAAAACACAGTCCTAAATAGCCTTCCTCATGAACACTGTGCTTTGAAGAACAAAGAGAAAACCAACAGCAAAACAACACACAAAAACAAACAGCATCAACCTCCTGAAGAAAAAGCACAACACAATCTTAAAAGGGCTTATGGTGGTGAGGTTATAAGCCATTTTCTTTAGCATTCTCATTTCCCAGCTCTTTGCCATGAGGCAATACTGCTTTTCTCATTTGAAGAATAATAAATAAGCTTGCCCCAGACTGTTATTTTCATTGCTCACACAGTTAGTATAAACCACACTGACCTTTTAAAGAGGTGATTTATTTTTTAACACCTAAAGCAATAAATGCTAGATATGAAAACTAGTACCTCACCAAGGTGCTAGGGCAGCTGCGACCCAGGGCTGTCCACCCATCTCTGAAATGCCAGTAGAGAGGGCCTGACATGTGATGTGTTACAAGACATGGAGCTCCAGGGTCTAAAAGCCATCTACCCTGAAAGATACTTAAGGCAGTCATCCCTGATTCGCTTCTTCCACTAAAAGACACCACAAGAGAGTTACCAGTCCTCGTTTACAAGGCTGTAAGTAAGACGAAATTGGGCGAGTGCTTCGCTGGCACTCCTAGGCAGGCTCGATGATGTCCGCTGTCAGTCTCCGAGGACGGCGTGACCTAGGATTCCAGCATCCGCATGAATCTTACTCAGTTTCCTGAGTAAGAGACTCGACCCCACCAGGTCACACCTTCCCAGCTCAGGCTAGAGCCACTGGATCTCCTTGCTGGTTAGTTATTTCCTTTTCTCTAGTTTGGCCTGATGGTTTTTCTTTCCATACCTCTTTAGATTAATACACCTGTCCCTTTTCATCAATGTAAGGAGTTTGAAAATGAGGTTGACCTCATTTCCACACTGCCTTTCTACGCTGCACTCTAGGCCTTTGAATCAGTAAGGCAGGGAAGAAAAGGGGCAAGCTTAAGAGACAATGGGAGAAATGTAAAGATTTCTCAGTTTGAGTCTTGACACACAGCGCATAAGCCTCACTTTCTTCATCTGTGAAATGGGGTAACAGTGGTACGTAGCTTGTCCGGCTGTTGTGAGGAGTAAACGAGATAGTACATACATGACAACCCAACGGCAGGGTGCCTGGGAACCGCGTTATTCAGAATAAACAGTGCTCAATATAGTGGGTCCTTTGAGACAGTTACAGTTAATTTTTGTTCAAGAGACAAGGAGGTAGAAGAGACGTCCCCTAAGTTCCTTCGGGCATGATTTAATCATTTAAGGAGAGAGGAGAGGAATCACTTCAACGTAAGACCAGCGTACTCAGCTCCTCATGGGAAGGGCTGGATTGAAGAAGCCACAACCACACAGACTTTTGTCCTGAATTAATATGTGTCTGTGTAATAAGAATCACATCGCTGTTCTATGGTATAGATCTTATTATGTACTTTTCACCCCTCAGGAATAGTGAAGTAACTAACAATGGCCAGTACACATTATATTTTCAAAAGCAGTGTGCTCTTCTCCAGATGACACCAGTGGTTAAAAAAAAAAAATATATATATATATATATATATGCCTGTCAATGCAGGAGCCACAGGTATGATGTGGCTGTGCAGGAGATGCAGGTTCGATCCCTAGATCAGGAAGATCCCCTGGAGGAGGAAATGGCAACCCACTCCAGTATTCTTGCTGGGATAATCCCATGCACATGGGGTCGTAAAGTCAGACAGGAGGGAAGCAACTGAGCACACCAAGTATGTAGCACTCGCAAAGACGTGGGTTTTTGTTCATTTTGTTCTGTGCTGTATCTCCAAGTGTCCAGAACAATACCTAGCACAGGGAGAACACCCCCCCCAAAAATGTGCTAAGCAGATGAATAATTCCCTATTTATTGTCCAGTTCAGTTGCTCAGTCATGTCCGACTCTTTGTGACCCCGTGGACTACAGCACGCCAGGCCTCCCTGTCCATCACCAACACCCAGAGTTCACTCAAACTCATGTCCATCGAGTCAGTGAAAACATCCAACCATCTCATCCTCTGTCATCCCCTTCTCCTCCCACCTTCAATCTTTTCCAACAACAGGGTCTTTTCCAAAGAGTCGGTTCTTCACATCAGGTGGCCAAAGTATTGGAGTTTCAGCTTCAACATCAATCCCTGAAGTGAATATTCAGGAGTGATTTCCTTTAGGATGGACTGGTTGGATCTCCTTGCTGTCCAAGGGACTCTCAAGAGTCTTCTCCAACACCACAGTTCAAAAGCATCAATTCTTCGGTGCTCAGCTTTCTTTATGGTCCAACTGTCATATCCATACATGACTGGAAAAACCATAGCTTTGACTAGATGGACCTTTCTTGGTAAATAAAGTAATATCTCTGCTTTTTAATATGCTGTCTAGATTGATCAGAGCTTTTCTTCCAAGGATCTAGCTTCTTAATGTCATGACTGCAGTCACCATCTACAGTGATTTTGGAGCCGCCCCCCCCCCAAAATAAAGCCTCTCACTGTTTCCATTGTTTTCCCGTCTATTTGCTATGAAGTGATGGGACTGGATGCCATGAACTTAGTTTTAGGAATGTTGAGTTTTAAGCCAACTTTTTCACTCTCCTCTTTCACTTTCATCAAGAGACTCTTTAGTTCTTCGCTTTCTGCCATAAGGGTGGTGTCATCTGCATATCTGAAGTTATTGATATTTCCCCTGGCAATCTTGATTCCAGCTTGTGCTTCATCCAGCCCGGGATTTCACCTGCTATACTCTCCATATAAGTTAAATAAGCAGTGTGACAATAAACAGCCTTGATGTACTCCTTTCCTGATTTGCAACCAGTTTGTTGTTCCATGTCTAGTTCTAACTGTTCCTTCTTGACCTGCACACAGATTTCACAGGAGGCAGGTCAGGTGGTCTGGTATTACCATCTCTTTAAGAATTTTCCACAGTTTGTTGTGATCCACACAGTCAAAGGCTTTGGCATAGTCAATGAAACAAAAGTATATGTTTTTCTGGAACTCTCTTGCTTTTTCAATGATCCAACGGATCCTGGCAATTTGATCTGGTTCCTCTGCCTTTTCTAAATCCAGCTTGAACATCTGGAAGTTCATGGTTCATGTACTAGATTTATTGTTCATCTCCTCAGAAAACTGGGTGGAAAAATTGGTTACCTTTGCTCTCAAGGCCAATCGAAGTATATACATCTGGATTGACACTGAAAAGTATTCATTTAAGTTTGATTTTTTAAATAATTTTGCTTCAGTGGTTTTTGTACTTTCTATTTATTCATCTTTTTGGCATGCCACACAGGGGATCTTAGTTCCCTGACCGAGGATTGAACTTGTGTCCCGTGCAGTGGAATCTTACGCACTGGACCACCAAGGAAGTCCCTGCCTCGGTGCTTATCATCTCAGTGAATTTGTTCAAGTGCAGCAGATTCAACGCATCAGGTAAACGGGAATACTGGCCACAGGGGCATCCTCTGTTATTATCTACCTAGGTTCTCTTTTACCTTCTCTGCTCTAGGGATACATGCTAGTGTGGTTAGGTTGGGGACCAGCACGCTCTATCAGGAAGTACTGCAAGATACAGCCTCAACCAATCCAATGGTACTGCGATTGGTTCAGGAATGGACCATGACAACACGAGGCTGTTTTGGTCCTTCTAGGGTGTATCTGCAGAGCTATTTAGGCGGGACAGAGAGAGAAGGACAGGGAAGCCTGGCATGCTGCAGTCCATCGGGCCACAAAGAGTCGGACCTGACTTAGCGACTGAACAGCAAATGTTTATAGGTAGGGTTGTTAAACATCTTGGGTAAAGATACTTCCTACGTACAGAAAATCTGTGCAACTGTGCAGGAAACAAAGAGAGCGAGAGAAAGAGAGCCAGAGCCAGACTTGACAACATTGATCAGGTTCCTGGGTTCAGCTGTGTCTTCAGCCAGCCTCCCACCTGCATATCTATTGTGTTGAACCCAGAATTTCTATCGCTAGAGGGTTATTGAAAGAATCTAACAATATATACACTACTATATATAAAACTGATAACTAATAAGGACCTATATAGTATAGTACAGGGAACTCAATACTCTGTAATGCTCTATATGAGGAAAGAACCTAAAAAGAGGGGATGAATGGCACCCACTCCAGTACTCTTGCCTGGCAAATCCCATGGACAGAGGAGCCTGGTGGGCTGCAGTCCATGGGGTCGCTGAGGGTCGGACAGGACTGAGCGACTTCACTTTCACTTTTCACTTTCATGCATTGGAGAAGGAAATGGCAACCCACTCCAGCGTTCTTGCCTGGAGAATCCCAGGGACGGGGGAGCCTGGTGGGCTGCCATCTCTGGGGTCGCACAGAGTCGGACACGACTGAAGTGACGCAGAAGCAGCAGCAGCAGCAGCATGTATACATATAACTGATTCACTTTGCTGTATACTTGAAACTAACACAAGATTGTAAACAAACTATTCCAATAAAAATTGAAAAAAAAATTGTTAAGGTTAACAAATATAACAAATATAAAAATAATATATCCCTTAAAGTTATACTTCAAATCATTCCAGTTTTAAGACTTTTTTAAGTTTTTATTTTGACTGAAACATATGCAGGTTGAAAATCAAAGGGGAATCTAGGCGGCTTCTGTGTTCTCAGCTATAACAATTTTTAATATATTTGTGGGCTTTATATATTTTTAATCCTTTTTAGTTCCAAAACAGAAATGTTTGAGATTCTCAAGCAAACATGTAAGAACTGCTTCAGCCAACTGAACATGATAAACACATTTGGGGTTGAACAGCTGAAATCAGTATTTATTTTTCCTTTTCCTGAGAGTATACATTAGCAAAAAAACCTATAATAACAGTAGTTGCCAATTTCCTGGGTTTTTCAGTTCCACAATTATCCATTAAATTAGAGTGAACTAATTCAAAGGCAAAGGGAGATGGTTCCTACACTGTCCAGATACTCAGGTGAAATACATCGCTTGTGAGCATCTGTCTTCCTGAGAAACACACGTTTTGAGCAGCTCATCTCAGCCCTGGAATCCAGGAATGACGTGGAGGGATGAGGGCTTGGTGGTCCCTCAGCGCTCCTTTCAATGATAAGAGTCTGATGCTAATTCTGAAAACTGAGCGCACAGTAACAGACACAGTCCAGGCAGGGCCTCTGGCTCAGTGTGACCAGTCACACAGCGTTGCTCAGAAGCATCGCGACGCACGAGGTTTCCACAGGAGAATAGCTCAGGTTTCTGAGTACATCCATTTTTCACTCCAAACTCAAGTGCAGCCGTTTGGCTGATTTATCCAAAGAAGCACTGATTTCTTCTTATTCAAATAAAAAGCATTTCATAAAAATCCTTCCTGCCTCTTACATGGCACACGAAAAATTGATATCTTTCATTTAATGGCTAAGATACAGAGAATCTAGGCAATCAAAATCAGAGGAGTAACATGAAAACTTGACAGATAATTTAATTGGATGCCATGCTTTATTCCAAGAATTTAAAAAAATCTTAACTTCTATGCCCACTGTCAGGCTAACATCTGTTAAGAAATATATACACCTATGTATACACAAAATGCATATTATATATAATTATATATAACTTGCTTCTATAGTAAAATGTTGTATATAACATATTTATAAATTACATAGAATTATACTTAAATATATTTGTATTTATATATTTTATATTACATATAAGCATAGTTAATATAAAATATAACTTATAAAGAAATAATTATATATTTCTAAGTTATGATTATAGTAATTATAAATCTATATATTTCATATGACTAACTATAATTACCTATATATACATTTTGTTACCTAGAAGCAAACTTCTTAGGAGAACTAGGTTGCAAAACTGAACTGTTACAATGCCAACAAAAGGTCCAAATTATGTTGTACAATTTCTGTCCATAAATTTTCATGAATTTCCTTCTCAAAAGCCAGATGCTGCTTTGCATTGGTTTTTATTGTTCTGTGCTGATTTATCTGAACAGAGTTCATCTCAAACTGAGGGTGACTTCAAATCAGATTTTACTATAATGTGGTGTTTGAGTGTGTCCTAGAAACCATGAAATTCTGGGCTGTATTTATCCTTATAAATGCCCAAGTTTGATAAAAGTGTACTGAGCTGTGTTTGTGAACAGGAGGTACTCTGAAGTATACAAATAATTCATGGATTTAATGGGATTTTTGAAAAGTCCTCAATGCCCAGAGCTAACGACAACTGTAACTTTTGACTCTTCACACCATGTCTTCCATGAAACCATTCTCCAGATGGCTCTGCACGCTGTTATAAATGCTGTCACTTGAGTCGTATCCGACTCTTTGTGATCCCACAGACTATAGCCGCCCCCCCCAGGCGCCCTCTGTTCATGGGATTCTCCAGACATGAATACTGGAGTGGGCTACCATGCCCTCCTCCAAGGGATCGTCCCAATCCAGGGATCACACCCGCATCTCTTACATTGGCAAGTAGGTTCTTTACCACTAGTACCACCTGGGAAGCCCGACGGTTCTGAATACTTGGAAGGAACCAGAAGTAGAATATTTACTCAAAATCCCTCAGTAATGACATGGCACCTCTTTCTACAACAGGTCTGCTTCTTAAAAGTTCAGTCGTGCCAAGTTCTTACTGCTCAAATCACAGTTTTTAACAAAAAGGGAGGTTAACAATCTGATGAGATCTTTAAAAAAAATCCTTTCCACTGAATTTTTACTATGAAGTAGATTTTCTTATACTTAATTGCTTACCAGATTATAATCACAATCTCATCACACTAAAATTTTCTCCAAATTTCTAAAATAACCAAGTTTCAGGGATATATATGAGGCCTTGAAACTCACCAGAGAGAGGACTTTGGAGGTCTTTATGCACAAAGAATTGTGCCAAAAAGATCTTGCTTCTTTCTTTTAAGAGATGGATTCTGCTGGCCAGTTAAGACCGGCAGGCCTCCAGTTTCTTCAAGTTGGTGGAGATAATTCTTCTCTCCCTCCTTATCTCTTTCCTTCCTAATTTCTTTATAAGCTTGTTTATGGAGCCCTGCTTTGTGCCAGGCAGGCAGGGCTCTAGGAGACAAGGGAGTAAGTTGAGATATCCACTGCCCTCACCCTTCTGGAGACACAGGAAGGAAGGCTGCAGACTTGTGGAACCATCCTTTTTTTTTTAACTTTTTATTTTGTAATGGAGTACAGCTGACTTAACGATGTTGTAATAGTTTCAGGTGAACAGTGAAGAATTGATGCTTTTGAGCTGTGGTGTTGGAGAAGACTCTTGAGAATCCCTTGGAATGCAAGGAGATCCAACCAGTCCATCCTAAAGGAAATTAGTCCTGAATATTCATTGGAAGGACTGATGCTGAAGCTGAAACTTCAATACTTTGGCCACCTGATACGAAGAACTGAGTCAGTGGAAAAGACCCTGATGCTGGGAAAGATTGAGGGCAGGAGGAGAAGGGGATGACAGAGGATGAGAGGGTTGGATGGCATCACCAACTCTATGCGCAGGGGTTTGAGTAAGCTCCAGGAGTTGGTGATGGACAGGGAAGCCTGGCGTGCTGCAGTCCATGGGGTCACAAAGAATCAGACACAACTGAGCAACTGAACTGAACTGAACAGTGAAGGGATTCAGCCATACATATATGTGTATCCATTCTCCCCAAAACTCACCTCCCATCAGGCTGCCACATAACATTGAGCAGAGTTCCTGTGCTATACAGTAGGACCGTGTTGGTTATCTGTTTTAAATATAGCAATGTATACATGTCCATCTCAGACTCCCTAACTACCCTTTTCTCCCATCCCTTCCCTCTCCCAGCAACCAGAAATTCATTCTCTAAGTCCTTGATCCTCTATTTTGTAAGTTCATTCGTATCATTTTAGATCCCATATATAAGGATCTCATACAATAGTTCTCTGACTTACTTCACTCAGTGTGACAATCTCTAGATCCAGCAGTGTGGCAGCAAATGGCATTATTTCATTCTCTTTAATGGCTGAGTAATATTCCCTTGTATGTATAACCACATTTTCTTTACCCATCCCTCTGGTCAATGGACATTTAGGTTGCTTCCAAATCTTGAAAATGGGGGTGCATGTATCCGTTTGGATCATGGTTTTCTCCGGATATATACCCAGGAGCAGAACTGCAGGGTCACATGGTAGTTTTATTTTTTTTTGTTTGTTGAGGAACCTCCATACTGTTCTCCATAGTGGCTGCACCAATTTACATCCCTACCAACAGTGTCGGGAAGAGGAACCATCCATCCTCAAGTTGCTGCCAGGCTGTGCTGGACCCTGAGTGACACATATGAGAGCTCAGACCTAAGGGAAAGCCAGCCTGTGAGAACAACGACGTCAGTCCACAGGGAACATGTTTCCTGAATGAAACCATGAATGGATGAAAAAAGTCACGAATTGCCTAAAATCAGAGAGACTGCAAGTCATTAGAGCAAACTCTGCGAATACATGAAAACTGGAGAAATCTTGTTGGCACGGTGGCTAGAAAGACCATGTTTTCCCTATGAGGTGAGTGCAGGAGGCCTACTCACTCAAAGCTTAGGTGGAGACCATCCATGTTATCGGCATTTACAATCACAAATTCTCCCCAGCTGCTGAACCAGTAACTGCACCTACGCTTGCGCCAAGTGGCTTGAGAGCGCTGTACACAACATTTTCAGCCAGTTGGTATAACTAAACATGAACCGTCAATTTCTTAATCCTGAAGAAGTCATTTTTGCTCCAGGTAATGAGCTTTCTATTTATTTATTTTTTCCTTCCTAAGCAAATACCAGCTCTTCCTTCAGTTGGTTTTCATGGATTTAGCCCTAAGCAGTCCACCCTTTGTAGACAATCTCTTCCCGAGAGGAAGATTTCTCTAGGGAGCCTCAGGCTGTAGCTTCAGGGAAAAGCAAGGCTTCTCTCTGATGAAACAGAAAATAAGTATCTCCCAACGCATTTCCACAAACTAGCTCAGACAGCATACTTAACATCAAGCTGTGTCTACTCCCACAGTACAGGTAATACCAGTACAATTAGTGATCTATTTCTGCTTTGTTTTCAAGGAAATTTCCCATTCCTTTCCAGGCATTCACGGGTCCTTTCAGGTTTCTTCACCTCTTTCCACTCTTGCTGTTAACAAAATGAAGCTCTATCACATAGATACAGGGTGTCTTTGAAGAAATGTTTGGCTTTAAAGAGCAGAGACCCCGAAATGAGAAAGTGAGATTAAACAGGCAGTGTAATGTCTGCGTGTACACTTTTGGCCCGGATGCTCGCTAGGCAAGAATCAAAGATGTAGGGAGTTCTATTTTTAACGTCTTCTTACAGAAGCACCATGAACTTCACCATGCATGGGATTTACGACATACTCAGTTTTATAACATTGTGGTGGGGGGAAGAGGGTAACGAAGGACTTTTCTGTCGCATTTCCTATGAATCTCAGATCACTTGTAAATTGCAGCGGCTGACATTTAAACGGTGCCATGTTGATAGCTTGGGCTCCACCCTCCCCCTCCACTGGGAACACCACTGCTGATGCTTCATTTCATAATGCGGTGTGATGGTGAGTCAAGGGTCAACCTCTGCCCGTTAAGTCTAAAGCAATTACGTTCTCACACAGATAAAGAAAAGCCCCGTGCCTCCAACTCTGCGTGGAGAGTGGAATGAGCAGAGAGACTCCGAGAACCATATGGCCAGCTTCAGCTTGTATCCTTGACATCACGGCAGGCACCTGGCAAAGACCAGGGCTTGGCGCAGGAACCCACAGCCTCTCTGGCCAAACACGCCTCTATATCTGGAAAGTTACCGGACCTTTCCGTGGGTTATCCTGAAAATTTAAATTCGGACATAACGAGCTATGGCTGTCAGAAATCACATGTTCTATTTACATTTTTAGAATAACGCATTGAAATGGCATCTGATCCTCACCTGAGCATGGACCACATTAACAGATCCTGATTAATCATCGTGTGAGAAGCCCGGTTTCTCAGGAGCATCTGCTTTGTCAGCACTGTATTTGAATACACGCTCTGGCCTTCCTGAGGTCTACATTATCAATACTAGCTGAGGTTTTGCAATCTTAGAAATTGGAATGCTTTTTTAATTGGTGCTTTTCATTTACCATCTCAACAACCAGGTCTAGATTACACTGTGCTGGGCTGTGCTGAGTCGCTCAGTGTTGTCTGACTCTAGGCTTCTCTGTCCAAGGGATTCTCCAGGCAAGAACACTGGAGTGGGTTGTCATGCCCTCCTCCAGAGGATCTTCCCGACCCAGGGATCAAACCTAGGCCTCCCACATTGCAGGCGGATTCCTTACCATCTGAGCCACTAGAGAAGCTCCTAGATTACATTACTTAATATTAAAGTGAAGAGACAGGAAATAGGTCTTGTCCTAACACACTTTCCAACTTCTCAGGAACAGGAATCCTCCTGTTGACACTGAGAGGCAGCCCCTTACACTGCAGAAACTCTATACTCGGGAACCAGCAGAGCTAAAAACCAACACACTCACATCCTCCACAACCCGAGTGTTAGTAACCGAAGTGATTAAGCAAATCACTTCAACTAACTCAGGCTTCTCATCTGTAGAACAGGTTACCCAGCTCACAAGACTGTGATAAGCATTACACGAAATGACGCTGCCTGGAACGTAGCCGGTCACCTGGAGCTTCACAGGTCTATGGAGGAGGAGCCAGAATGCAAAGCCGAGGTCTCATGATCATATTATATCACCTCCCAAAGACGAACAGAAACGCAGGTTTGGAGGTCCCTGAGAGCCCATTTAAAGGATGAGAATTTGCACCTCTGGCTGTGGACAAATCTCTGAAGGTGTTTCAGGAGGTTAAGGACATGCTGATATGACTAATGAAGGATGGAGACAAGGAGAGGCTGAAAGCCGTATGAGCGTATCAGGGGCTGTGACACCATCTGTGGCCAAGGCGGAAGACAGAATGGAGAAAGGGCAGCCTCAAGAAGCACACGCACCAGCACCGAGGGCTCCCCAGGTGCCGCTAGCGGCAGAGAACTCGCCTGACAAAGCAGACTGGACCCCTGGGTCGGGAAGATCCCCTGGAGGAGGGCACGGCAACCCACTCCAGTATTCTTGCCCAGAGAATCCCATGGACAGAGGTGCCTGGTGGGCTACAGTCCACGGGGTCACAAAGCGTCAGACACGACTGAAGCAACTTAGCAACCACATACATAACACTGAAAGCACATGCCCCGGAATTAGGAGAACAAATCTTGGGTGATGGTTCCCAATCCTATGTGAGCGGTCATAAGAATCCCAGGAGCAGGTTTGTAATTATTATTCCTAACTAGAGATATTGGGCTTTAAAACTGTATGTATTCTACCTGAGTGGGAGAGAGAGGAGTGGATTTCCTTATTTAGATTGTCCAGTTGGAATACCGCCTCATCAAGTATACAACCGAAAGTACATTTAATAAAGTTATTGACAACTTCTGAGTAATTTTGTGGAGGCAGGAGAAGGATGTGGAAAACTCCGTGTAGACATTTTGGACCCACGCCTTCATTTGGAATGCCCCAGATGTCATCGTTTAGGGGGAATCCACACTATCTAAAATTATATGCATGGGGGAAAGTTATAGATACGGAATAAACCTAGAGCTTAAGATTTTAAAAGAATTTACAGATCATCTATTCCAACCTCCTCCATAATGCAAGAATAGCCTTATAACATCCTGTGCAGAGAGATGGTCATGTAGCTAGATACCTTCAATGACGATGAGCTCAGTATTAATGGGCTGTATTGATCAGAAGGGAAATGGATTATACTGGAGGAGGGAAACGCATTAGGATTTGTAATAAAGAAACAAAATGTGAAAGGTTCCAGTGTTTGTAAAGGTATAACCATGTGGTTAAACATGTTTGGAAATATTGGTGGTGGTGGTTTAGACACTAAGTCGTGTCTGACTCTTTTCAACCCCCTGGACTGTAGTCAACCAGGCTTCTCTGTTCATGGGATTTCCCAGGCAAGAATACTGGAGTGGGTTGCCATTTCCTTCTCCATTAGAAATACTACAGATGATGTTTGAAGAAATGGAAGGTAAGCATCAGTGGACTCTGAAGAGCAGGTTTTGGCAAGTAGGCTATAGAAAGACAGACGTGCTAAAGATGAGAAGGCTGTCAACTGTCTATATGCTCACAGACATGGAATTAGTGAAAGACACAGTTGGAAATCACCCAAGAGGAAAGAAAACAACCACTGAGGATGCGATGGACGTGTAGCACTTTGGTTGCCCTGGCGACAGGACCCCTCTCATTTTGATGGCACTGTAGTGAACGCGACATGTGAAAATAAAATGAAAGATGATATCAGTAGTGGAGTAAGCTGGTGGAAAGCCCTGATGTGGGGAGGAATCAGGTGGAGCCCAGTGATGGTTGTCAGAAGACATGTGATCCAGGAGGAACAGGGCAAGGACCCAGGATATCAGAGAAAGAGAGGGTGGCAGCCTCTGCTGCAACTGCTTCCTGGTCCTCTCGCCACTCCACAGAGACCATACTTCTCAAGACGGTGCAGGGTAGTGTGACAGTGAATTCTGTGTGTCAACTGGGCTAGGCTATGGTGTGTCCAGTCTGGACGGGTTGTTGTGAAGGGTCCTGCACCTGTGATTCACATCTATAACTACCTGACTGTAAGGAAAGGAGACTATCTTCCCTAATGTGGTGGGCCTGGTTCAATCAGTTGAAGGCTTTAAGAGCAAAGACAGGTCTCATGGAGAAGAAACTCTAACTCAAATCTAGGACCCTGAAATCCTGCCTGAGTTGCCCCCCAGCCAGCCCACAGATTTCAGCCTGAGACGAAACATCAACTCCTGTCTGAGTTTCCAGACTGACAGCCTGCCCTATAAATGTCAAACCTGCCTGCCCATCACAAATCGATCTCTATATCTATCATCTGCTTATCTATCTACTGAAAGAGATTACAGCAAGTCTCTTTCAATAGACAAATAGATGATAGATGTACAGACACATTTCTTTAGATACAGATATCTAGATTACACACAGATATAGATATTTAGTACCTACAGATAGAGAGAGGGAGATTCATCTATAATTCATACATACATTTAGAAATTCCTTCCCTAGGACTTGAAACTTGAGCCAACGTCACTTACACCAATCGGCTCCAGTTCTGCACTCTGACCTTATGAAGAACAAATTCAATATAGTCTAATTATCTGATCAAACAATGTAGGACGATATCAACAGTAGAGTAAAAGACAGTCTTGAGAGCCCCAGTGTGAGGAGATAATAAAGTTTGGTAACTGGACAACAGAGGATGAGATGGTTGGATGGCTTCATTGACTCAATGGACATGAGTTTGAGCAAGCTCTGTAAGACACTGAAGGAAAAGGAAGCCTGGTGTGCTGCAGTCCACGGGGTTGCAAAGAGTCAGATGTAACTTGGCAACTGAACAACAACAGTCAAACTGGGCATACCAGTTTCTTACCTCATCGATTACTTCGTAACAGTGGATCCCTGCCTTTCTAAAAGCCCATCTCCTGGAACCCACCCTTTCATCTCCCTCCAAGTGGACGAGGCGCCATGACCGTGCTCCTCCGGGTCAGTAGGTTAGACGAGGGGTGACTCCTGAAAAGAGTCAGGCCAATCAGGAATTTGAAATGAATAGATATATTGACTGTCACCAGTCTTGTGGGCAGGGTGGGATAAGATTCAGCGTGACTGTGCTTGTCCGTGTGCCCTAATGCAAGGGAAAAAAATCTACAGATCAAAGATGAAAGCAGAGATCCAAGGTAGGCCTGAAAGGACTGTGTGACTGACCTTCCACAGTCTTTTTCTGTTTTCAGTTCTTCATGAGTAACTGATTGAACTGTCTCCCTTTGGGTTCTGTGACTGACCTCTGTGTCCTTTGGTTGTGGAAAAGAGCTCTGAATCTTTCCAAGATACGTTCTTGTCTTAAGGTAATGAGAAGGGGTTTAAAAAAGAAAAAAAGGGGTTTAAGTTACTTGCAGCCGAAAGATGGGTGATATGGATGCTGATTCTGTATTGCCTAGCAACAAAACCGTGTGGAGGATGTCTGTGTATAACACCAGGAGCAAAGCATGAGAGGAGCATCAAAGTATAACTTACAGGTTGCGTTGGAAGAGATGCTTTGCAAAAGGTCAAGTTAAAGCCTTAGAAGGAGAAGAGGTCTTAGGAGGTTCTTGCAGTGAGCTTCATTCAGTGGTATAATAATAGCCCAAAGTATCAGCTAGCACTTAACAAAACATTCCATGTGTGCTCGGCATTGTTCTAAGTGTTTCACATCTACTAGCTCATTTAATTCTCACTTCACTACTACCAGGTATCTGATGTTATTATCACTGTTTTACAGATGAAGAAACGGGCCATGTCCTTAGCAGAACTGAAACAGAAGAATTTGAGAGCCCAAATTCAGTACCGAGTAGCAACAAGCTTCTTCCTCCCAATTAGTAAGCAAACTGCTTTTCCATTCTTGTTATATGTAAAAAAAACCCTAATCCTAATTTTAGGTCCAACCAGTGCCAATGGCTTATTTTTTTAAACACCGTGTCCTATATTTGTTTCCAAGACAACAAATAGAAAATACAGCATCCAATCATTTATGTCAGTAATCTGGAAAATCCTCCCCCCTCCCCGCCTCGTTCCAGAGCCAAAATGTCCTTCATCTGTAAACAGAGGGGGAAGTTGTTATAATTTTATACTTGCTTCATAACAAAACGACCCTTTATTCTCCCATCAAGCCATTACAGGTCTCAAGATACACTTTCTATTCCTGGAATCATGGCTAAATGCTCTTCAAGTGGTGAAAAGTGATCTCTAAGTGGGCTTAAGTTGGGAAACCTACATTATCTGAATGGTGAGTTTGGCTGAAACAGAAACAGATGGTGGAGGCCCTGCTTCAGCTTCTAAATGTGAAACGAAGTAGAGAGAAGAAAGAAGAACCATAATACAGAAAACCTGGAGATGCACAGTTTCACACAGGGATTTTTTAATCCCACATCAAAAATATATCTACTTACCCAGAGAACCAATTTAAACAGAATGCTCCTCCCCACAAGCAAAAATGAATTTGGAATATTTCCCTTTTAAGGCACTCATTTTTCTCTTAAAACATTTTTTTAATTGTTTTAAAGTGCTCAGTAAATAAAACATTAAAAAGAATCAAATAATATCAGAAAGATTTTAGCCAGGCCTTCTCTATAGAAATCATCCTATTCCAGTCCCCTGGATAAGAGACACTGTTCTGGCCACATATCCCTTTATAACAAACACTCCAAGGTCTGATTCATTTTTATAACTGCCACTGTTGAATAAAGATATTTATGAGCATCCTCTATTTATTCTTCTCCTTTTGGGCTGGCTGTTCCTTCAAAGCCACCTCGATTTCCAGTTGGCAGCTTGAATCCAGGAGAAAATTAAAATTTTCACTCCGTGTCCCCTGATGACTTATTCACCTCCTCCACCCCTGTTTCTGAAAAATCCTGACCCCATATATGCAAATGATGACTTTTATAGGAAGAGGATTAAAAGTGGAAGCAGCATAATAATTAACAGTCCACAAGATGTTTGCTTTTGCAAAGACGTGACATTCATTTAGGGCCATCATTTTTCTTTATTCCCTAGCTCTAAGGTCTGAAAGAGGTGCGTCGGTTTCACTGACAGGAAGGCTGAGGCAAAGTGATTAAGCCCCACTGTGCAGTTGCCTTTAATATAAAAATTAAGGACAGATGGATGGATGAATGGATGTGTTAGGGGACACACTGACTGAAACTGCCCGCCCTGGCCAGGCACCGTTTGCCATGAGTTATTTTAAGACAAGAGGTCCTGGTTAGGAACACAGAACTAACGAGCCACCACCAACAGGAAGAATTCAGCAAAGGTCAAAAGGAGAGGCCACGTGTCCCACCACCTTCCAGAATCTGCCTCACTAGCCTCCATCTTGGCTGAGCAATGAGTGCAGCACTAGGAAGGACCCCGAGTCAGGACGATCGGACAGAGAGCCTAGAAACTAACCCCATCTCCATAAAGCCCAAGACGGCTCGCCACACAGCACAGCAGTCCTTCTGGGTTCCCTCGCCCTGCTGCCCTCTGCCCAGGCGCCCCTTCCCTGCACAGTCTCTTGCTTTATCAGCACATGATTCTCTTTGGACAATTCGCCTCTGGGTGTTAGACAAGGGCCCGCTCTTGGGCACCGGGAGGAGTCCCATTTCCTGCAACAGATGGATGGACGGGGAAACATACAAGACTGATCTCAGTATTTTCTGGATAATGCAGCTTGTTGTCATTAAGAACATCACAAATTCATAGAGATGGATTTAGAGATCTAATTAGCACAAACAATAGCACAGTCGAAGGGCGCGAGAAGTTGGCCAAGTCTAGATCTTTAGCACATCCAGATCTAGAAGGTGGGAGGGCAGGAGAGGCAAAGGAAGGAAACAGGGAAAACCAGTGAACACTCACACTGCTGAGAGGAAATCATTTTCATGAGAATGTCTGTGATTAAAACGCAAGCGCTTGCATTCTTCCGTTCCACCCCCGATCCCCCCATCAAGTCCTCAAAAACCTGACTTCAGACACAGCGCTCTTTTCAGGAGCCTTTCCCTAAGTCTGCCTTTCACACCACCCCTTTGAAATCCCACATCCTTTCAACTGTGGAAACCCAGGGCAGGGCTTCATCTGAAGAGAAGGCTTCAGGCTTTCATTCTCTCTGAAGATTTCCCCTCATCTTTGACCTCATCATCAGCAAGACATCTTGTCCTGCATCTGGAATTCAACTGAGCCATTGCCTACTTCTGGTAACCTGAAAAAAGCCAGGTCTGCCTCAAAGGAACACAGCAAACCCTCATAAAATTCGACCATGCCAAGGGGGCTTGGCAAAATGAGAAAACTGCAAGACATTCGCCCTCCACAGTCCCAGGAGAAAATCCTTCCAGTCTAAATATGCCTCCCTTTTCTTCACCCCCCCGCAAATAGTCTAAGCTCTGATCTCTCCCTAAATCTCAAAGTTGTTAAATCAGAGAAACGAGATACATCCTTAAATATCTGGTCCCATTCTTGGCTGGGCACCTCTGCTCTGTTTCCCCCTTTAGGTCTGTCCCCGTGTGCACAAAGACCAAGCCTGTCTTTTTCAACATTCTATTCCCCAAGCCCAGTCCAGCACCTGTCACCATCGGAGACCCTCAAATAAATATTAGTTGAATAAATGAATGGATGAGACATATGCAGTAGGGAGAAGAATGAATCTTATTAAATTTAGTCTGATATTAGAATAGGATTAGGAGAATCCTTTAGGGGCTGGAGCTTATTAATAAACAGTTGCATGATATTAAACTATGAAGACAGGAGAAAAAAAAACAGCTCATTATTCTGATATTTCCTTCATAACATAAAGCCAATGAATAAGCTGCATTTAGGGGAGGCAGGCAATATATTTAAGCACTGTAAAGACCAACATTAGTACACAGCCTCCATGCAATCTCATTTGCTCTCTAACACAATCCATCATAACTGAAGTATGTTTTTGCTTACAGGGATCATAAAAATTCACTTGATTTATTGTTTTCTTTTCCTCCCTTCTGTGTTCTCTGGGAAAATTCAGTTATACATAGATCTCTTTCTTCAGGGAGAAAAAAAAAAAAAGAAATTCTTGTCACCAGGGCTTTTACAAACACCAACTTACTCTTTCCTCTAGAGACAGGAGATCCTACAACGGGGGTTTAATCAATTGCCACACAGGTACTTTGGTGACAAACCTGTACTCCGCCCCTGTTTCATCTCTGTATGCAGCTCACTTTCAGGGTCTAAAAAAAGTATTAAGTCTTTATGAGAAGTTCAGCCAGCCACTGACTCAAACATGTATTGCTGGTGATCTGTGTTAACAGTCAATAGGATAATTGGAGATGTGATTATATAATGTACCTTTCATGGACAATTTTATTTATGTATCCCAAATGCATATCAGCCTGCTAATATAGGAGACAATTCAAGAGATGCAGGTTCAATCCCTGGGTTGGGAAGCTAAGATCCCACATGCCTCATGGCCCCCAAATCAAAACATACAACAACAACAAAAATACTGCAAAAAAATTAAATAAAGACTTTAAAAATGGTCCAAATTTTTTTAAAAAATCTTAAAATGGGGTGAGGGGAAGAAAAGTAAAAAAGATCTGCAGGCTAAGTTCTGTGTCCTGAAAAGATTCCATCGAAAACGCCATCCTCACACAGAGCCCCTGCCAAAGGATCGCTACCTCTAACACACGATTCTGCAGGCTATACAGGCAAACAATTAAGGAAAAATAAAAAATCTGAAATCTCTAACAGTAGCCACTGACTAAATGTAAAACAGTAGCCTGTGAGCAACTACTACTCATTGGAAAAGATCCTGATGCTGGGAAAGAATGAAGGCAAAAGGGGAAGGGGGCAGCAGAGGAAGAGATGGTTAGATAGCAACACCGACTCACTGGATTTGAATCAGCAAACTCTGGGAGAGAGTGAAGGACAGGGAAGCCTGGCGTGCTGCAGTCCATGAGGTTGCAAAGAGTCGGAAATGATTTAGCGACTGAACAATCAACAGCCACTGACTAAATGTAAAACAGTAGCCAGTGGACAACCATAGCATAATGTCCACTGATGACTGTCATGTGGAGATGCGTGCAAATCTGCGATGTTCATGCTCAGAAACAGAATAAACTTCAAGGCCCCGGGGGAATGCAAGCTTTGAGCAAGAATTCTCACTATACTGCCCAGTTCTGAGCAAGCAATGAAAAATCAGGATTCCCTTCCCCAGTCTGCACGTGCACAGATCTGATACGCAGAATGGCCGAGATGTCAGCTTTACCACTGTGGGGACAGACCTCACGGGAGCCCTCATTTAACCCGGAATGTGTCTCATTAGCTCTCAAAGTGGCCGGAGTCTGTCTGTCAAGGGGGACGAGCAGGGGATCTGACAGGAGGGGGTCTCATGGAATTCAAAGCAATACATTTATACCAAAGCTCGCACGTGACAAGAGCTCCAAACACGCCCGTCACTGTTGTTGCTACCGTCACTAAGTTGTATCTGACTCCTTGTGACCCCATGGACTGTAGCACACCAGGTTCCTTCTGTCCATGGGATTTCCCAGGCAAGAATACTGGAGTGAGTTATCATTTCCTCCTCCAAGGGTTCTTCCCGACTCAAGGATCGAACCCATATCTCTTGCATTGACAGGCAGCTTCCTTACCTCTGAGCCACCATGGAAGCCCCAGCCAAGATCAGAGCATTATAATATTGTTCATGCATTATTTATATAAATTCACACATTTAAATATAAATGATATAATATATGAGGTATATATAATATGTAAAACATATATGTACATTATATATATTTGCATATGATTACAATTCTCTGTCCCCTCCCAGCATTTTATACTGCTTCCTAATAAGCAGATCAACACAAACCAAAATATGAAATAAAACTTAGATAAGCTGAGGAGGAGTCTGAAATTTCAGCATGTTTCCTGGGTTATGACCTTGACCATGGAGTGTCATCTTGAACGTCCAAACCAGGTGCAGATAAAAACACAGCAAAATACCACCGAAGAAAGACCTGAAGACCCTGTGTCTGTGGATGGGCAGATCACAGGCAGAAGAATATTGCACTGATTTAACTTTATCTGGGGTATAGTCATGAAGGAAATGGCAACCCACTCCAGTGTTCTTGCCTGGAGAATCCCAGGGACAGGGGAGCCTGGTGGGCTGCCATCTATGGGGTCGCACAGAGTCAAACATGACTGAAGCGACTTAGCAGCAGCAGCAGCAGTCATGAATATTTAATATATGATTTTCCCCAAAAGATAAGACTGTGGGAGTGGTCCAGTGGCCTAGGTTCAGAGCTCCCTATTCAGGGGGCCCAGGGTTCTATTCCTGGTCGAACTCAACCAAGAATTCAAACACTGCAACTACAAAAAAATTGTAAAAATAAACAGGAATGTTGGAGTCAGATCAATTAAAAGATCTTAAAGCAGATTAAAAGAGCCTTTTGAAGACCTATCAGCCCATCACTACGTGTGGGACCTATTTAGATCCTATTTCAAATGAACAGACTATGGAAAAAAATGACCCTTCTGAGAAAGGTGGGTACTTAAACAATGGTTTCATAATTGGTGATATTCAAGAATCATGGCTAAATTTTTTGCAGGTATTGGGGTCACATTAGAAAAAAACTTCTATGGCTAGATGGCCATTATCCAAAACACACATTCAAAAGATAACAACCGTTGGCAGGAATGTAGAGGAACCGGAAGTCCTGTCCGCTGTTGGGGAGAATATAAAATGAGGCAGGCACTATAAAATGCTATGGAGGTTCCTCAGAAAATTAAAAGTGGAATTATGATACGATCCAGAAATATCTTCTTTCCCTGGTAGTGGGCTTCCCTGATAGCTAAGCTGGCAAAGAATCCACCTGCAATGCAGGAGACCCCAGTTCGATTCCTGTGTCGGGAAGATCCCCTGGAGAAGGGAACGGCTACCCACTCCACTATTCTGAGCTGGAGGATTCCCTGAACAGAGGAACTGGCAGTCTATAGTCTCTGGGGTCACAAAGAGTCGGACACAACTGCGCGACTTTCAGTTTCGCTTTCCAGTAATACCAACTTCTGGGTATTTATCTAAGAGCTGAACAAGGATCTCTTATGTACTCTCACGTTGACTGCAGCATTTTTCATGAGAGCCAAGATATGGAAACAAACTTGATCTCTATCCAGGGATAAATGGATAAAACAATGTGGTGTACACATACAACAGAATATTAGTCAGCATTTAAATCCTACCACATGTGATGACATGGGTGACCCTGAAGGATATTATGAAAAGTGAAATCAGCCAAACACAGACAGACAAACACTGCATGATTTCACTTACATGAAGTATCTAAACTAGACAAACTCATACAGAAATCAACCCTGAACATTCATTGGAAGGATTGATGCTGAAGCTGAAGCTCCAATATGGCCACCTGGTGCAAAGAGCCGACTCATTGGAAAAGACCCTGATGCTGGGAAAGATTGAGGGCAGGAGGAGTAGGGGGCGGCAGAGGGTGAGATGGTTGGATGGCATCACTGACTCAATGGGCATGAGTTTGCGCAAACTCTGGGAGATAGTGAAGGGCAGGGAAGCCTGGTGGGCTGCTTCCAGGGAAGCAGGAGGGAAGTCCACGGGGTCTCAAAGAGTTAAACACGACTTAGCAACTCAACAACAACCTAGGAACAGAATAGAACGGTGGTTGCCAGGGGCTGTGAGGAGGAGCCATGGGACTTTAACAGAAAGTTTTAGTTAAGCAGGACAAATTCTAGACAACTCTGAACTACACTGTGTCTGTAGTTAAATACACTGAATTGTGCACTTAAAACTTTGTTAGCGGGTGGTGTGCTTAGTCACTCGGTTGTGTCCGACTCTTTACTGACCCCAAGGACTGCAGCCTGCCAAGCTCCTCTAACCATGGGGATTCTCCCACCAAGGATACTGGAGTGGTTTGCTATGCCCTCCTCCAGGGTAAGAGGGTGGACCTCAGGCTAAATAAAATAAAAATTTCAATTTTAAGGACAAAAATGATCTCTTATCCTTCAGAAATGCAAACTGAAATGCTGAGGGGAACAATGACAGGATATTTGACATATGCTTCCAAGTAACAGGGCTTCTCTGGGGGCTCAGATGGTAGAGAATCTGCCTGCAATGCAGGAGACCCAGGTTCAATCCCTGAGTGGGGAAGATCCCGTGGAAAAGGGCATGGCAAACCACTCCAGTATTCTTGCCTGGAGAATCCCATGGACAGAGAAGCCTGGGGGAGGTTACAGTCCATGGAGTAGCAAAGAGTCAGACACAACTGAGCAAATAACAGTTCAAGTAACAGGAGACGAGAGGAAGAGTGATCCAGAGTGTAGAAACACCAAGATTAGCCACACCGTGATAATGACTGAATCTGAGAGATGAAGGTTCCTTATGCTATTCTTTCAGCTAAATTTTGGCACAATGCAAAGTTTTTTAAAAAAAAAAGAAATCCAAAGAAGATGATGCAAGGTGATGATTAAAATGTTGATTAGGGCTCTAGCAGCCTGGCACTGTTCATCCCAGGTCTAGCCTCCGTGTGAGTGAAGCTGTAGGAACTCAGTGTCTAAAAATGATGGAAACCCACTTTAGCCAAGATAACCACTTACAGTCCATGCCCTTAAGAAACCACCACAGACTGTGTCATAAGGGAAATAATGTTCAGGTACATGAATTAATTATCAGTAGGAGAGAATGAAAAGCATATCTCCCTCTTACAGGTATTAATACCCAAAAGCTGTTGCAACCACCCTTCTCAACTTTGGAAAGGTCACTGGGATATAATGAATGATAGGGTCATGGAGGTCACAGTTATATTAAAAGTGAGCTGAATTTTAAGATTTTACCGCAAATAAAATTTTCTGCAGGGAATTTATTAAGCCCAAGCAAGGTTACAGAGTTATTTGTGGTGTTTTAAAGCTACTTTTATTAATAATAACCTTGCCAGGGTGCATCATTTGAGAAGGTGCCCACATTAATCCAAAACTGTGTGTCTCCATTATTACCAGGAACAGGAAGTAATGAAATTTCTATGGCAGAACAGAAGAAACCACGACTTGGTAGGTTATCGGTATCTGGCAGAGAGGAGCCATCCTTCTGGGTAAATAAGCATCAGAGGCCACAGATAATTCAGAGGCACTGATCATGTGAAAGAAATCTGATTTATCTAGAAAATTTTACTCTAAGTTACACTTTATACCTGTATTTCTATTTCTAAGACATCAGTGAACTTCAAATGGTACAAGAGAATTCAAGCTATACATTTCCCTAGGTCTGGAAGAGGCGAATAGGAACCTTTGTACTTTCGTGTGTGGTGTGTGCGTACATGAGCTTGGTCCTGATTGACTCTGCAACCCCACAGGCTGCAGCCGCCAGCTTCCTCTGTTCACGGGTTTTCCCAGGCAACAATACGGGAGTGGGTTGCCATTTCCTCCTCCAAGGGATCAAACCCATGTCTCTTATGTCTCCTGCACTGGTAGGTGGATTCTTTACCTCTGCGCCACATGGGAAGCCCTCCACTTCCCATGTAATATTTAAAGGCACAGGTAACAAGAGTCAGAGATCAAAATTCAAATCCCAGCTCAGTCCAGTTCAGCTGCCTGAATCTAGACTGACCTCAGCTTCCCTGAGCCAACTCCCTCAGATATAAAATGGAAAGAGTCATATGTCTCCCACAAAGCCCTTGTAAAGATTCAACCAGAGTCTATATGGCAATTGTACAGTCAAATTCCCAGTACATATTTACCATAATATAAGTGGCTGTGTTTATTTTAAATTAAAACTATTTTGAAACCCTACAAAGATCGTGGCCTTTGTTTCTACCATTTTCTTCTCTCTCTTGATTAAATGAGCAATTCCTCTGTCATAGCATATGAGGCTCTGAAGTGTCACCATCTGAGTTCCAATCACAGACTGTGAAACCCTTAGAAAAACTGCTTTGACTCTAAGACATTTATTAACATTCATTGATGTATTTTAAAAGGGACAGAAATAGCAAGCCCCTTTCTGTGGTGGTTGTGTAGTCAGGTGAGATACTGGATGCACTTAAAGTCTGAACTTGGCAAAGGGTCAACACATAAAGATTCAGCTAGGAGATTACAGATAAGGATTGGTTCAAAGTGGCGGAGTAGAAGGACGTGCACTCATCTCCCTCTGCGAGATCTCCAATGTCGCAACTAGCTGTTGAACCACCATTGACAGGAAGACACTGGAATCCATCAAAAAAAAATAAACCACGTCCAAAGACAAAGAATAAGCCACAGAGATGGTAGGAGGGGCGCAATCATGATAAAATCAAATCCCATACCCACTGGGTGTGTGACCCACAAACTGGAGAACAATTAATACCAAAGAAGTTCTCCCACTGTTATGAAGGTTCTGAGCCCCAGGTCAGGCTTCCTAGCCAGGGGATCCAGCAAAGGGACAAGGAATCCCCAGGGAATCTGACCTTCAAGGCCAGTGGGATTTCATTACAAGATTTCCACAGGAATGGGGGAAACAGAGACTCTACTCTTAGAGGTCACAAAAAAAATCTGGCATGAACCAAGACCCAAGGGAAAGGAACAGGAACCTCAAAGGAGACTGAACCAGACCTTGTTGGTTGAATAAATGTATAATTTCTAAGACTGAGTAAGTAGCCACTACCCCAGTGGCTCAGATGGTAAAGACTCTGCCTGCAATGCAGGAGACCCAGGTTCAGTCTCTGGATCAGGAAGAACCTCTGGAGAAGGGCATGTGGGCTCCAGTACATAGGGTCTCTAAGCATAGGACACGACTGGGTCACTCACACACACACACAGCCCCTATTCTTACAACACACACACACACACAGCCCCTATTCTTACAACACACACACACACACACACACACACACAGCCCCTATTCTTACAACCTTCCATATAAGGTGATTTCATTCACCCTAACCCATTCCATTTGGCAATTCAATAATCCCATCTGTGAGGAAGTCATCCCTCACTCCTGACTTCCTTTCCTTTCTCTGCATTTCCGTCTGTTGCCTGCTGCTTCTGCTCTTGCTGCTGGTGGAAGACAGCCAGGGTTTGCATGCCCATCACCAAAAATCCTGGAGTTTTCTAAAGCTCCGGACATGCATCTGGCCTCGTTCCTCGGGAACACAATTGAAAGGAATGAGCTCTTCAGAGAAATCTCATCTTTTGTCGTCTGCCAAGAGCAACCACCGAGAAAGGATACATGGAAAAGCCAAATGACATCCTCAGGCGTGGTACCATGCCCATGACTCACTGGGGAAGGGGGCATTGGTCCATCGAATTCTGAATATTTGTGTGGGGTTGGTTAAAAGAAGTGGGCTGGTACAAGGAAACACACACACACACACGCTCTGACATTATCACTTGTTTATAAAGAACATTAGAATGTCAGGTGCTGGTTTAATTTGTTTTGTAGTCAATTTTCCTGCCCCTCAAGGCTCATTAGCCAAGTAATCATTCCATATGATAATGTGTCCTCTGTGCTTCCTCCTTGGGTCCAAGAATACATCTTCAGCGCCATTCCCAGCAGCAGGCGTCCTTCATCAGCAACCTTGCCTGGCTTTGCTGAAAGGGCGCCAACACTGTACATGTGTTTCTCTTCCCTGGCATCCATTAACTCTGTTTACCATATACTTAGACATCTGGCCAAGGAACCAACAAGCGTGTTTCTCCCATCCTCCACAACAATCCAACATAATGTCTATTTCCTCACAATGTGTCCCTCTGAGAGAGACATCAAGATCAAGCCAACGTCATTTCAAATTATATTGGCTTTGGCCAGATGTTCCACGTCTGGGAAATTATGTTTACTGAACGTTTACATACTAGTTATTATCAAAATCTGGTTTTTCCAATAGTCATGTACGGCTGTGAGAGTTGGACCATAAAGAAGGCTGAGTGCCAAAGAATTGATGATTCTTTCCAATTGTGGTGCTGGAGAAGACTCTTGAGAGTCCCTTGGACAGGAAGGAGGTCAAACCAGTCAATTCTAAAGGAAATCAACCCTGAATCTTCACTGGAAGGACTGAAGCTAAAGCTGAAGTTCCAATACTTTGGCCACCTGATGCAAAGAGCTGACTTGGAAAAGACCCTGATGCTAGGAAAGACTGAGGGCAGAAGGAGAAGGGGGCAACACAGGATGAAATGGTTCGATGATATCATCGACACAGTGGACATGAGTTTGAGCAAACTCCAGAAGATAATGAAGGACAGGGAAGCCCGGCATGCTCCAGTCCAAGGGGTTGCAAAGAGTCGGGCACAACTTGGCAATTGAATGACAACAAATTGTTGAAATCACAGTATAGGCTACCCTGAGGCTAAAGTTCGGGAATCTGGGTTTTAAGAAGGACCCAGTGCTGTTCTCCCTAACCTGGGGCCAGCCCCCCTTCAGATTCATGATGCTTCCTCAGAATCAACTCTTCTCCAGCTACATTCTCCCTCCTTGAAAATTCATCCAATAAGGAGACTTTTAATGTGATGATGTACAGATGGCCCCCAAAATCCTATCTTTAGACCTCACTCACTCCCTGATCTCTAGACTTGGGTATAAACTCCGTTTGTGAAATTATGCTTGAAAGTTTCATAGGTATCATTAAACTTGTCCAAAATGGAGCTCTCAAGACTTGACCTGTCCTACACATTGGTCCTTCTGTTAATCTTCCACCTTCAAGTCACTGCCACTTACCTAATGGCTGAGAGTCACTCTCCCTTCCTCCTTTCCCTATACCCTCCATCTGTAACTGCTATCAACCAATCACATCCATCCCTATCACCATTTATCTAGGACTGGCCACCATCATTGCTTATTTGGGTTCCTCTGAGTCTACTAACTGAACTTCCCTTTTGATACCGTCTCTTCAAATATATCTGTCATGTAGCAACCAAAGTGATCATTTTAACACATAAATCAGAATATATTTCTTCTTTACTTAGAATCATCAAATGGTTTTCCTTGGTACTTAAGGAAGAACTCAAAAGACTTTATCCTGGTGTGCAATCTTGTCCCTCCCTCTTCACGTAATAATGCATTCCCTCACTCACTACACCAAAGATACAGGGACCCTTTTCTGTTCCCCAATAAATCCATCTCATTCCCACCTGAGCATCTTTGCCCTTGCTCTTCTCTTTTTCTGCAATGATCTTCCCCCTTAGTCTTTGCATGCCTTATCTTCATCCTTTCTGTCTTAGCCAAAACGCCATACCTGCAGAGACACTTCCTACTTAATGGCAGCAGATCAAACACCATACACACCCTCCACAAAAGTTGACTCCCTAACATATCATGCTTTGTTAACTTCCTAGCATATCTCACCAACCAGTCCATCCTAAAGGTTATCAGTCCTGAATATTCATTGGAAGGACTGATGCTGAAGCTGAAACTCCAATACTTTGGCCACCTGATGTGAAGAACTGACTCACTGGAAAAGACCCTGATGCTGGGAAAGATTGAAGGTGGGAGGAGAAGGGGACGACAGAGGATGAGATGATTGGATGGCATCACCAACTCGATGGACATGAGTCTGAGCAACCTCCGGGAGCTGGTGATGGACAGGGAGGCCTGGCATGCTGCAGTCCATGGGGTTGCAGAATCGGACAGGACTAAGCGACTGGACTGAACTGAGCACATCACTACCTTTGCTTCTCTTGTTGACTTATATTTACTCTCCAAGTATCTTGTGCCATTGTCTTCACTGGAATATACTAGGGCAAGAGCCCACTTATCTTTCTTATTGATGTATCTTTAGTACCTAAAAGATAATGTAGTGTATGATGTCTAATACATAGTTACTGAATGAACAAACAAAGGGATGGGTGGGTAGATGGATGGATGGGGTGGATGGATAGATGTCAAGAGTGTTGGCTGTGGTTTTCTACCAAAGACTCCATTGAGTCTATAACCCTAAACACCAAATTCAACTAGAATTTCCTGCCCTTAGAGGACTCTCAGAGCCTTGTTTCAAGCCACCAAAGACCCAAACATTCACACTCAGCCATCCTAAGAAGTGACCTGTCACCACACAGATGACCTCTCCCCCTTTCCAAAGGATGTTCTGTGAACTAGCAACATCAGCATTACTCAGGAGTTATTATAATTTCAGAACCTCAGACGTCACCCCAGATTTACTGAATCAGCATCTGCATTTTAACAAGATTCTCTGGGATTTGCATGCCCATCAAAATTTGAGAAGCCTCATTTTGTGAATCCCTTGGACTGCAAGAAGATCAAACCAGTCAGTCCTAAAGGAAATCAACCCTGAATATTCACTGGAAAGACTGATGCTGAAGCTCCAATACTTGGGCCACCTGATGGCAAAGAACCAACTCACTGGAAAAGAGCCAGATGCTGGGAAAGATTGAGGGCAGGAGGAGAAGGGGACACCAGAGGATGAGATGGTTGGATAGCATCACCCACTTAATGGACATGAATTTGAGCAATCTCCAGGAGACAGTGGAGGACAGAGGAGCCTGGCGTGCTGTAGTCCATTGGGTTGGAGGGTTGGAAAGAGTCGGGCACAACTTAGCAACTGACCAACAAAGACAACAATATTTTGGTTACACTGCTATGAGGCCTGATGCTTATTAGAAGCCTCATTTTAAAACAAAGGGCTTCCCTGAGAGATCACTTGGTAAAGAGTCTGCCTGCAATGCAGGAGACCCTGGTTCGATTCCTGGGTCAGGAAGATCCACTGGAGAAGGGATAGGCTACCCACTACAGTCTTCTTGGGCTTCCCTTGTGGCTCAGCTGGTAAAGAATCTGCCTGTAATGCAGGAGACCTGGGTTCGATCCCTAGGTTGGGAAAATCCCCTGGAGAAGGGAAAGGCTACCCACTCCAGTATTCTGGCCTGGAGAGTTCCATGAACTGTATAGTCCATGAGGTCACAAAGAGTCAGACACCACTGAGTGACTTTCACTTAAAACAAATAAACCTGAGTCTCTGGGGCCACTGCCTCTGCCTGAGTCTCTGGGCAGCACTGGTACTTTTAAAACTCTCCCAAGTGTTCTAATGTGCAATCAAGAGTTAGGATCAATGATAGTACATATAAGACAAGCATCTTAAAATTTTACAAATTCTGCATCTGTGTCTGTTATCCCCAAAATAAAACAATGTGTGATGCACACACAGGAGGAATGGTGACAAAGCCCCAGCTCCATGGACCATGGAGCGGGCTCAGGCTAAGACCCCCAAAAAAGAGGGGCTCTCAGGGCTTGTGATTTACACCAAGGGAGGGTCTTGGGATGTGTTCATCAGTTTTCATGGTTCTCAAAGGAAAACACCCAAAGATATCTCATAATAATAAAAGGAAAGCACCTGAAGTACATGAACATCTTCAGCTATTACCCGTGACTTCACACCTTTTTGAAATTTCACACCTTAATCAAAGGCAGATGCTGTTTACTTGTGGAATGCCAATGTTTTGAAACTGATATCTGTAATTAGCTCATTAGCTCACCTGTGGAATTGTTTGACTAAAAAAAAAAAAAGAATTTTTTGTTTGAATCAGGTCTTCTTTGTAGCGGTTGTTCAGTTGGTAAGCCATGTCTGACGTTTTGTGACCCCATGGACTGCGGCACGCCAGACTTCCCTATCCTTCACTATCTCCCAGAGTTTGCTCAAACTCATGTCCACTGAGTCGGTGATTAGGGATGATAACCCACCACAACTGGGGGAGATTCTTGGGCTCTTCACCTTTCCTAACATACACGCCAGGACAGACTCAGGGCAAGGACGTTCAGCCTTCAAAGGAGGTTCTTGGTTAAGCAGTCAAAAAGCAGTGTCTTTACGTGGAAACTTAATTTGGTTTCTGAAAGCAACCTGCCACCCCAGGGTTCTGGCTCCATGTCAGCATCTCTGTCAAGGGGTTAAACAGCATGCTTTGAAAGATTCAGCTTGCCCTAATTTAAGACACACAATCTTTTTCTTTTTAGTTTAAATATGAATATCCTTAGCCACTGTATCAGTCAAGTCCCCCATAGGAAACAGATGGCATACTCAAATTCAGATTATTTAAGGAGATTTTTACTTACCGAGGTACTATTTCCAAAGGCGTAGGCAGAGTGGAGGGAAACCAAGCAGGCTGTGCAGCAACCCCAAATTAGGAGCAGCATGGCTGTCACCTGCCCAGGCCAGAGGGGGGAGGGGGTGCAGAGAAGCAGCAGCTATGGGTCCCCAGAAGGAAAGGGGGCCACACAGGGAGGGGGCAGTGTGACCTCCAGCCCTCATGAGCATGCTAGGACAAAACAATGCATTGGCTGCACTCAGCTCCCCACCTCCAACCCCCCGCCCAAACTCTCCATCAGCAAAATTCAAACAAAGACTCAAGAGTGAAGGAGCCGTGAGCATCATTCAGTATTTATCAGCTTCCTGGGAAAAGAGCATAGGGACACGGCAGAAGAATGGCCCCTCCAAAGAGGCCCACCTCCTAACCCCTGGAAACCGTGAAAACCTGCAAATTAAGTTTGCATTAAGTGACAGTGACTGCAGCCATGAAATGAAAAGATGTTTGCTTTCTGGAAGAAAAGCTATGACAAACCGAGGCAGCATATTAAAAAGCAGAGGCATCATTTTGCCAACAAAGGTCCATATAGTAAAAGCTATGGTTTTTCCAGCAGTCATGTACGGCTGTGAGAGTTGGACCATAAAGAAGGCTGAGAGCCAAAGAAATGATGCTTTCAAGTTGTGGTGCTGGAGAAGAAGACTCTTGAGAGTCCCCTGGACTGCAAGAAGGTCAAACCAGTCAATCCTAAAAGAACTCAACCCTGAATATTCATTGGAAGGACTGATGCTGAAGCTGAAGCTCCAATACTTTGGCCACCTGACGTGAAGAGCTGACTCATCGGGAAAGACACTGATGCTGGGAAAGATTGAGGGCAGGAGGAGAAGAGGGTAGCAGAGGATGAGATGGTTGGATGGCATCACTGACTCAGTGGACATGAGTTTGAGCAAACTCCAGGAGATAGTGGAGGGCAGAGAAGCCTGGTGTTCTGTAGTCCATGGGGTCATAAAGAGTCAGATATGACTTAGCAACTGAGCACACGCCCACACTAGGATGTAGATAAAGCAAGGGAAGGGCCTGCCCTTAGAGCCTCCAAAAAGCAATATAGCCTTTTAGAAAGACAGCATCAACCCCCCACCCCGGCATCTTGTGACTTTCTTCAGCAAGGCTTTGTCCCCTAAATCCAAGCCCTGGCTCTAGGCTTCTCCCTAGACTAAGGCGAAACATTGTGACACAATTTCAAAACATAGTCTTTGGTTTCAGGCAGATCTGAGTGCAAGTTCCAGCTTTGTGACTTAAGCAATGTGTGCCCTGGGGACCTTCCTGGAAGTCCAGTGGCTAACACTTCAAGCTTTCACTGCATGGGGCCATGGGTTCAATCCCTGGTCAAGGAACTAAGACCACGCCTGCTGCACAGCACAGCCAAAAAGAAAAAAAATATTTAAATGATGTGCAACCTGGAAGAGTCACAGTCTTATCATCTGAAAGACTGAGATGAGAAACAGACTTCACAGCATTCATCGAAGAGTTAGATGGATTGTGCATACAAAACATGAACACAGTGCCCAGTACACAGCAGGTCCTCAATAAATGCTAGCTAGCACTTGCAGTCTCATTTTCTAAATTGTAGTGGTGTAAAAACTCTGTCTACAAATTTTGTGATATTGCCCACTTTAAATGGTGGAGCTTAATTAGCCTCCCCTTGAATGTGGGCTGGACTGGCTTCCAACAGATTGAATAAGGCAGAAATAATGCCATGTGATATTGAGAAAAGGTCAGAAAAACTATAGGGGTGCATATTATATACTTCCAGCTATAGAATATTCTGGAAAAGGCAAAACAGTAAAAAGAGAGTGGTGTCCAGAGGTCTGTAGTAGGGGAGGGGCGGGATGAAGCACAGGGACATTTTCAGGGCAGTGGATGTAATCTCTATTGCATCTGAACCACTACATTATGTGTTTATCAACTCAATAGAACTGTCATATAGCTAAAATGTACTCGAGTAGCAACTCAAGTGTCTATCAATGCATGAACGGATAAGCAAAGTGTGGTATCTACATACAACGGAATATTATTCAGCCTTAAAAATAATGGAGCACACTACTACACATGGATGAGCCTTGAGAAGACTGTGCTAAGTGAAATAAGTCAGTCACAGAAAGACAAACAGTGTCTGACACCACTTATATGAGGGGCTCGGAGTAATCAAGTCACAGAGACAGAAAGTCCAAGGGTGCTTGCTCGGGATTGGGGAGGAGGGGCTGGACGTTATTGTTTAATAGGTACAGAGTTTGAGTTTTGCCAGACGAAAAGAGCTATACATACAGATGGGGGTGGTGGCTTTCCAACAGTATGAACAGACTTATTATCACTGAACTGCATACCTCAAAATGGCTAAGAAAGGAAATTCTATGTTACGTGTACCCTACTGTAACCAAAAAAAAAAGGGGGGGTAACTACAGAATGCAGAGTGAACTCTAATGCAAACCATGGACTTTAGTTAATCAAAAAGTATCAATATTGGTTCACCAACCGTGACAAATACATTGGACAAATGCTGGATGTTAATAACAGGGGAAATAATAATAATATCCCCCAAAAAAGTCACTGGGACTTTGTCTCTCTCTCCCCCCACCTTCCATCTCTCCCTCCCTCTCACAGACAACCCTGTTTTGCTCTAGGGGAAGAAAACCACCGTGTTGTAAGCAACTTTACAAAGATGCACACGTGACAAGGAAATGAAGCTTCTCTTCATCAGGTCCTCAGGAGCTCAGATCTGCCAGCAAACATGAGAGGATGCGGAAACATCTCCTTTAGCCCCGGTGTGCCTTCCCATCATGACGGACTTCGCCAACATCTTGACCGAAGTCTCCTAAGAAGCCCTGAATCAGAATCACCGCCCCAAGCTCCTTCCAGAATCTGACCTGCAGAAACTGCACGCAGTATTGCACGCTCACTGTTTTAAACCTCCAAGTTTGAGGCTAGTTTGTTTTGCAGCAACAGATAACTGAGCTTCCCTGGTGGCTCAGATGGTAAAGAATTTGCCTGCAATGCAGCAGACCCGGCTTCAATCCCTGGGTCGGGAAGATCCTCTGGAGAAGGGCATGGCAACCCACTCTGGTATTTTTACCTGGAGAATCCCATGGACAGACGAGCCTGATGGGCTGAAGACTATGGGGTCACAAAGAGTCAGAATGACTGAGCGACTAACACACAATAAACAACTAATATATCCAGCAAAAAAGAAAGAGCTTTAGAAACACTCTTTAAATAATTAATGAAAGATGAGAGAATTTGAAAACTGTGTAGCTTTTCTCAAAACAACTGAGTATGGCTGGTGTCAAGCCAGGGGTTAGAGATCACGGTGGTCACAGTTAGCAGTCTAAGGAATGCTTAATTACGGTTAAGATTTACATGGGAAAAAATTCCTTCCTTTGGAATCTTAAACCACTCAAATCAGGTGCCCTCATCACAGAACTTCAATCTCCAAGCTGCTGCTAACACAGGGAAATATGGTTATTTCCTGTTCATCAGCATCTTAAATCTTATGTCATGCTGGCATTTTTCCCCCACAAACAAGCAGGAAACTAAGAGCTGTCCTCAGGTCCTTTGCCAGCTTCCAGTCCAATCCCTATTTGTCCAAGGGTCCTTCGAGCCAGAGGTCTTGACATTGACGCTTCTTGTCCTGCTCGGAGCTCCAAGACCTGCCCTGATGGGGCTCCCAGGGATGTGGGGGAGGAGGCGCAGCCCAGCTGGTCCTCCGCTGATCTCAACCCACTGGCCATCTGGTCTCTTCTCCCCGCTATGCACACAGCTTGGTCTGGGAAGCGGAAAGTTTCTTCGGGATTCAGCATTTTTTTTAATTTTTTTTTGCAAACCAGGATGCACCAAGACAGTGGGGAACATTGGCTGGTATGTGATATTATATTGTTTGTCCACATATAGAAATAGATGTACAGAAACCCAAAGGTATCTCTTGGCAGGGGCCCAAAGAATCTGTATGTGTTGAAAATCACAGCCATTCAAATCTATGGGGATGACTGGGTGTGACATTGTGATTCTTATCATAATAAGAATCTTTTCATGTGACTCTTGCTTGTTTTGGTTAACACCTCAGCATTAACTGTATTTTTGGCTGATAATTTGAGAATCTGATTTTAATAATTTTAAAAAGCTATGGAACTTCCACTCAAGTAAAAAAAATTGTTCTTACAATCTTGAATATAATTACAGTGAGCCCCCGAAGTCCACTGATGACTCCCAAGTGGGAATCCCTTTCTCAGAAGAGGAAACATGAGACATAATGACTTTTTGTCCCTATCTCATAGAGTCTAAGCCACCTAAAAGTGGAGAAAGAGGAACACTACCATCCACCCCAAAGAAAGAGATGGATGCCTTCTGACTGATGTGGTCTTCCAGGACAAGTTTTATCTGTTTTCCTAGGATATGAGACAGGAAACTAGTTAAAAACTATTTCAAGGGTGGATATCTACATGCAGGTTAGTCAACTCACTAAATTTATGTAAACAATCCTGTGGGAATCCCAATCAGTTCCTCAAAAAAGAAAAAAAAAGACTCTGGAAGGGATGGTTATAAGATGCCACCTAAAAACACTTTCAAGTTTTAGACCTACAGGGACATCCCCAGCAGTCCAGTGGTGAAGACTCTGTGCTTTCAAACCCTAATGTCCATCAACAGATGAAAGGATAAAGATGTGCTATGTCTATGTAATGGAATACTACTCAGCCATGGAAAAGAATGAAATCATGCCATTTGCAGCAACGTGGATGGACGTAGAGAGTGTCATACTGAGCAAAGTAAGTCAGACAGAGAAGGAGAAATACTGTTTGGTATCCCTTATATATGGACTCTACGAAGAAATGATTCAAATGAACTCCCAGAACAGAAACAGACTCACTGACTTCGAGAACAAGGTTACAGTTGCTGTGGGGAAGGATGGGGAGAAGAGATAGTTAAGGTGGGATGGACAGGTACACAGTACTATATTTAAAATGGATAACCAACAAGGACCTACTGTATTACACATGGAACTCTGTTCAATGTTACGTGGCAGCCTAGATGGGAAGGGAGTTTGGAGGAGAATGGGCACATATATATGTATGGCTGAGTCCCTTTGCTGTCCACCTCAAACTATCACAACATTGTTTGTTAATCAGCTATACCCCAGCGCAAAATAAAAAGTTAAAAAAAAAAAAAAACACACACTGGGCTTCCAACGCCAGGGGTGCGGGTTCACTTCCTGGTTGGGGAACAAATATCCTGCAAGCTATGCAGCCAAAATAAATTAAAAAAAATTTTTTTTTTAAATGTTAGATACACACTCTCACCCCAGAGCATCCTGGACTCGGGGCCTTGAGAAATCAAACTCAACTTCTGGAAGTCTTGGATGGTCAAGTGCCTTTTCTCTCTAAAGTTTCCTCACATACCTCATGCTGAGAAGTGACACAGTTCCAATAATATCCCACAGCTCCTGAATGTCCTTTGCTAAGGGAATTGTCTCGGTTCCATTGTATACAAAGCATTTTGTTTCACCCTCCACCGGCTGCTTCATGGAGCTTTCAAGGAAGGGGATTATTTTTGGTGGGGGGTGAGGGGCGGGGACAGAGGGAGGTTACAATACAAACCACAGTCTGCAAGAGGGGAACATATGTAAAATGCCCAGGACATCGACACATTCCCAAGGGCGCAATTATTGTTATGAAATAGGATATTCATTCCGATTGCCTTAAGAATAGACATTTCTTCCTATCCATCAAGCACTTTTCTCAGAGTAACTGAAAAATAAGCTAATACCTCATGATAAGCCCGACTCTTTGGAAGGCATAATCCTTCTTCCCAGCCAAAAAGGCACCGTGTAATAGGGATGGCAAATAAATTTCATTTCACAGGGGAATTCCAATTGGCTGAGGGTAGATGCCTAAAGTGATGTATTGAGGATTCCCAAGAAGTGTCTCCGATGGGGGGGCGGGGGACGGGGATTGATTATCAATGTCTGCCACGACTGCAGAAAGGGAGGTGGTGTCACACAGGCCTCACACTTGACATTTTGATGTGGAGCATTACTGAGCGCGGGATGAAAATGCATGAAGAGGAAGACTGCATAATATATAAGCTGGGCTGTACTTGAGAACATGATTTTTTATAAGTCTATTTTACCAGGCAGTTTTTCAGGGACGTTGCTCAACGACATTTTGAGACAAAGTCGTGTTGGGGCACGTTCCTGGGATGGGAATAGAGCATGACAGTGGCTGGAGCTCACCCTCCAGTTTCCTCCTGGACCGGTGTTCATGGGAGGGGAGTCCAGGTGCCTCACCCTCGGCAGGATCAAATGGGGGTCCCCAGGTGGGGAGAAGTGAAAGGAAGATGCCTGGGCATCAGCCATCAGTCTCCCCAAATCCAGGTCTCTGGGGTGATGACATATGTCTTCCTGGCACGTTTGCCCTGTTCCTGAGTCATTGGTTTTCAACTGGGGGCAACCCCCCCACCCATCCCGTAGAGACATCAGCAACCTGCAGAGACATCTATGGTTGCTGACCCAAGGACAGTGCTACTACCATCTACTGACAGAAACCAGTTTTAGTCACTCAGTTGTGTCCAACTCTTGGTGACCCCATGCACTGTAACCTGCCAGGCTCCTCCGTCCATGAGATTCTCCAGGCAAGAATACTAGAATGGATTGCCACGCCCTTCTCCAGGGAATCTTCCTGATCCAGGAATCAAACCTGGGTCTTTCGCATTGCAGGCAGGTTCTTTTACCATCCAAGCCACTAGGGAAGCCACAGGCAGACACCAGAGATGCTGCTAAACATCCAACACCCCACAGGACAGCCCCCCACAGCATCCCAGAAAAACTACCTCATCCAAATGCCAATAGGGCTGGAGTGTCCAGGTTTAACCCCGGTAGAACTCAAAACCCTTGATCTCTACTGCTTAAAAATCACTGCAGGGGCACCACATGACGGCTAAGCTCAGGGCTCTGAGGGTGAGTCCCCGCCCCTCCACAACCAGTCCTGTGACTCTATCCAAAGCCCTTGACCGCTCTCTTGTCCCCCATGGCCCCATCTCTGAAACAAGGGCGATGGCAGTGTCTGCTGAACAGGACAAAATGTGAACAAGGAATGAAAGCTATTTATTGGCAGCATACCTGGCAGATGCAAAGTGTTTGCAGAAAATGGGAATCAAAAGAAACCAAGACACACCAGCAGGTAAACACTGTCCAACGCCTGCACTGTGGCCACCAAACCAGAACCAGAACCAGCACACAGCTTCATCAAAACTTGTCACCTGCCTGTTACCGAGGCCAAGCTTGCTCTGCTCACTGCACAAGAGGCCAGTGAATCTGAGATGAGGTGTTGAGGCAAGCAATATGACTTTACTCAGAAAGCTGGCTGACCAAGAAAATGGCAAACTAACGTCTCAAAGTAACCCTCTTACCAGAGTCTGGATGCCAGATTCTCTTATGGATCAGAGATGCGGTTGGGAGGCAGGTGGGGAGGAGAGGAAACAAAGTAAAAAGGCCATTAATCTTGCAAACATCTCCTAGAACGGCAAGCCTCAGGCAGGGGGATGTGTTTGTTCCTTCCTGCCACCTACAGGTGGCCAGGGTTCTGAACAAAGGCACTTCAGTTTGAGAGTCAGGCAGAGAGGCGGGATTCTCTGAGGCAGGCCCTTCTGTGTGATTACAATTACAAAAGCCATGGAAAGCAAGTCCTCGAAGAAACAGTTCCAACAAGGAGTCAGAATTGACTTCTCCCTGAAAAACACCAAGATGCCCCAGGGCACTTGCCAGTCAAAGCGTTAGGTTGCACGTGTCTAAAAATGAAGGGCCCAACTCCTCGGGCCCAGCAATTTCATCTCTAAGCATTTATCCCACAGACAAGTACACTGACATGTAAGGACATGGCAATGGTCAGAGACATTCCAGGCCACACTCTGGTAGCCTAACACTAGAAGTAACATAAATATCCACCCGAAGGAGATGAATTAAATAATGCAGGCTAAATATGTGCAACGGAAGACCATCCATTAACAACATGGAGAGATTCTGCATAGATAGGGAATAACCCTAAAATATATCCTTAAACTAAAAGAAAAAGAAACAAGGAGTGGAACGATGTATATTCTATGCTCTCAGATCAGTATGAATATCTGTGCACATAAACAGATCAACGAAAGGATCTGTGAGAATCCATGACAGTAGTTGTCTCTGGTGAGCTAGGAGGCAAGTGTTTTTTAGTATTTAGTGGAAGAGAAAACAAATTTTTCTTCCACTTGCCTTTTTTTTCAGTACTGTGCCATATTTTTTTGTATTGTGCCATTTTAATCTAAAACTATTAAACAACTAAAGGGAAGCATCAACTATGCCTTGTTAAATACAAAATTCTCCACTGTACTTGCCTTTTGTAAATGCTCGCAGATCATCCCTCACTTAAAATGATAAATTTTAAATACTTTGGTCTAATCTTTCTCTGAATGTGCTGTGCTTAGTCACTCAGTCATGTGGGACTCTTTGCGACCCCCATGGACTATAGCCCACCAGGCTCCTCTGTCCATGGGATTCTCCAGGCCCGAATACTGGAGTGGGTAGCCATACCCTCCTCCAGGAGAATCTTCCCAACCCAGGGATTGAACCGAGGTCTCCTGCATTGCAAGCTGATTCTTTATCATCTGAGCCACCAGAGAAGCCCCTTTTTCTGTATATCTGTTCCCAATCTTTAAACCAAATGGAAGAGCTGTTAACACACACTTCGTTGTACTCACAACAACAAAAACTGCAAGAAGTTATCATTACAACTCCAATGACAGATCATAAGACTTAGACCCCCCGTCTCTCTGCCAAACCTCCTTTGCAAACCCCAGCTTTCAGATGAAGAGCCGTATCAATTAGCAGAGACACTTGCTTCTCAGAAGCTGAGCTGGATCCAGGACTATTATTAGCTTCCGAACAATGGCTTAGAGGGAAGGAGAAAATAAATAAATAAAACTTACACTAGTCTTTGAATTCTGAAACCGCTATTCTGGGAAAAAATGATTAT
The DNA here is from genome assembly GCF_014754425.2 of Oryx dammah. NCBI lineage: Eukaryota > Metazoa > Chordata > Mammalia > Artiodactyla > Bovidae > Oryx > Oryx dammah. Next base: position 162,124,107 of record NW_024070186.1, on the reverse strand, counting down.
ATCATACAGTTTTATAAAACTGTATATATATATCACAGCTGACTCACTGGAAAAGACCCTGGTGCTGGGAAAGATGGAGGGCAGGAGGAGAAGGGGGTGACAGAGGATGAGACGACTGGAGGGGCATCATCAATTCAATGGACATAAACTTGGGCAAACTCCAGGAAATGGTGAAGGACAGGGAAGCCTGGCATGCTGCAATCCATGGGGTCTCGAAGAGATGGACACAATTTGCTGACTGAACAACAACAAATTACAGTTAGGTAAGTTAGAGGGTTCACCTTATGAAATGAGTTCTGTTGGTCTCTCCCCAGATCTTAAAAAAAAAAAAAAATGTTGCTTCATGGTCTCTTAATAGATAACTATAGAAGGATATACTTGTTTTTAGTGTATGAGTGTGTGTGTGTGTGTGTGTGTGTGTGTGTGTGTGTGTGTTGGGCAGTTGGCTTCTTTTTGTTTTACTACTGCAAATAATTAATGTTGCTTTTAAAAAGTTAAAAGGGAAATAAACTAAAATGGCAGGGGCACAGTGACATCTGCTGGCATTTCATAAACTTCTTTAACACGGGCGTTTGTTCCAGACACTGCTCTCCCTTCATTCTCATGAACGGAGACACATTCACGCATACCTCAATTAATATTCCCCAACACGCTTCCTAAAATTATGTAAAGAGAAGATCATGAAGGAATGAAAGCCCATGAGCCTCTTTCCCCTGGAGTCGATTCCCTCCTCTCTTTCAGCAAAGTAATCTGGAGCTCCAGGGAATGAATAATTTCATTTTTTTTTAATAAGTAGAAGAGTTAGGATGGAGACAAATTAAACTCGGCGAGCTGTTTCCCTCGATTTTGTTTCTATAAATAGGAATCTCACCAATCCTTGTCTGGAAATGGTGAACCCAGGAGGGACACGGGGTAACCACCCTCTACCTACATCCGAGGAGCAAGGAACAGGAAAAGGATGCCTCCAAGACTCACAAGGAGGGATTTCGGGCCTGGGAGGCAGCAAAAGCAAAACCTCGCGTGGATAAGGAGAGGGGATTCAAGGCAAGAGGCAAAGGAGCTGCTGTGAGAATAAAAGGCTCTGGGAAAAAAAGGATTCCAAAATGCTGAAGTCTCAAAAGCGGTTCCCAGTTATTTTTAAATCTCTGACGGCGGCCTGGAGCCAGTAAAGCGGTAGCTAAGGGTGCTCTAGGGGAAGGAAGGGATTGTGTTCACTCTTTACGGAGGATGTGAAGGTGTGTCCACAGAGGGGGGTCTGGCTCCGCCTCCTAAGACGTGGTCACTCACCGACTATACCCACAAAACGAACGGAGGACTGGAGGAGGGGGACGCGGGCTAAACAGTGATACCCTGGACACGAAATCAGAGAAGGCCCAGCTGCCCCGCCCCTCATCCTCGCAGGTTCTGGAGTCAGAGCCCACCACAGGACCATCCGGTCGCCCTCCACGCCCTCTCTTCCCGCCGGCTCACACGTGCATCGCCACGCAGCTGGGCACATTCACATGCATCAACGCACAATTACAGGCAGACGACATGCGCACCCACATGCCCCTGTGCACACTCCCCCCAGACACACGCATGGTCACGAGGCACACAAGTGCACACACAGCGCTTCTCCCCGCAGGGGCTCCCAGCAGCTACTGTCTCACCCTGAGAGCTGCACCCTCACCAGCCGCACATCCATGGCTAGCGGTTCCAGGGAAAACCTCACACATTCCAAAAAGAAAGAGTCCGCAGTCCCCAGAACAGGCAGCAGGCCTGCCGCGGCCCCTGCAGCTCCTGCGGACACATCCGCTCACGTGCTCCCGCTGCGCCAGGCTCTGGGGCCAGCACCCAGTGTTCAGGGCAGACAGTGCTCCCCTTCCCCCCGGGGGCTCCCACACACACTGTGCCTCCAGGCACCATGCTCCTCCTCTCCTGGCAGAACTTGGTCCATGCCATCCTCCAGGTCTCAGCTTAAATGTCACCTGAAAGTCTCCCCTTTGGACAGAACTTCCCATACCCTCTGACATATGGCGCGTCACCTATTTAGCGCATCCGCGCCCCGCTTTGTCTCCATCTTCATGCTTATTAGAATAGGTAATTACACGGTTCTTTCACTTGTCTTCAGGGTTGGTGTTGATCTCTCCCACTAGAGAATAAGCTTCAGGAGGCAGAGATCCTGTTGGATTTGCTCACTGGTCAACATGTCAGCTGAATACAACAGAGCCTGACACAGCTCTTGACATGGGGTCTGAAATGTTTACGGAGTACATGAGAAAGGCAATGAGTGACCCCAGAAAAGCGACTCTGCATGTCATAAACAACGCTCCAGGCGGAAAATTGTTTCAGAAAAAAAAAAAGAGAGAGAGAGAGAAAAGGAGAGTGTCCATTTGCAGTGCTGGGATTCAAAATGACTCTCCTTTACCTGGCGCTGCTCTACAGTCATGTTTTCCAGGAATTCCTGGTGCTTTAAAGGATACAGCTTATTCATTTGCACCTCCCAGCTGCCACCTACCTTATGTATTTTTATCTTAGGTATCCTGCAAAGATAATTCTTTCTAAAAAAGAAACGAAACAAGCAACATAAATTACAATAAAAGGTGAAAACCGAAGGCAGAGAAGTAAAACAGAGTCCACGGGGAGGTTAATGTGTAAAAACTATGCCAGCAGATCCTAGACACTGTTAGGACTGGACTGTAAAATCTGCTGTGGGCCTCCTGGCAGGCTTTGTGAAAAGGGAATACGATCATTTGTTCCACTTAGAATGTCTGGTACATAAATTACCAAACAGTATCTCCAGAAAAAAACTAACTTTCTTCTGATCCTGAAACCAGAGATAACACAGTGATAGTCAGCACAGCAAATGACAACAGGAAGTATGAATTTTTTTATGGCCTATTATCTTTCTTGGTTCCCTTCATTTGTTTTCAATACTATTTTGTTCTTCGCCTTTGAGTGTTAGACTCAGCTGTATCCACTCTTAAACTTCGGTCTAAATGATCTATCTATTCTTTCTCCATGTGACTAACACTGAAGTGTTAGTCATTCAGTCATGTCATGTCCTACTCTCTGCAACCTCACGGACTGCAGCCCCCCAGGCTTCTCTGTCTCTGTAATTCTCCAGGCAAGAATGCTGGAGTGGGTTGCCATTCCCTTCTCCAGTGAATCTTCCCAACACAGGGATCAAACACAGGTCTCCTGCACTGCAGCAAATTCTTTTCCTGTCTGACCCACCAGGCTATTTTTATTTTTTTTCAAAATATGATATCAAGTGGCTTTCTTATAATATCTCTCAAGATAAGCACCAAAGCACCATTCAGGAAAACTGAATTTGTGGAGTGGTCGGCAACAATTCTTCATCCTCATTATGCACCTTCCCAGGTTACTGGAAGTTCACACAGACTAAACCTATCCAAGTTTCATTTGTAAAACAAAAATTCACCAGAAAACAAAGGGTCTTTCCAAGAACCACAGGAACATTAACGACAGAAATGCTTGTATCAAAGAACTTTGGAGTGAAAATTTCTTGTCTGTATATTACAAGGTAAAGAAATGGGTGAGGAGGGAATATTCTCAGAAATCTATGTTAGCTCTCAGCTTACCTGACTCAGGAGCATCAGTCCTCAGTGAGAGAGGCACAATCCTTTGTCCTTTGATCGACAGGGAAAGAGAGGCTCAGAGAGGCTCAATAACTTGCCCAAGGTCACACTGCTAGAAGCTGCAGAGTCTGGACTCAAAAGTTAGGTGTGCGTGGATCCAAAACCTGTGTCCTGTCACACCTTGGTCCTCAGAGAGTTTGGTCTTCTCCAAGCTTTTCCGACTCCAGAATACCTCCATTAGCTTAGGTCAGTGCACCCTCATTTTGAAAGGCAAGGTTTTTCTCCTTATCTAGCCAGCATCTTACCTGCAACAATTCATACTGACCAAATGTACCAAATGAGAAGCAAGAAACTTCCTCACAATCAAGAGCCTCATGTTCTAAAGAGAGGCATCAATTCTCCTCTATATTCTCCCCTAGGTAATTCCAGAAATTTCCCAATATGTGCAAATGAGAGTATCTTCCTCCCTTCCGGGAATTTCTGTGTGTGCAACCTCCCTTCTCTTTATCAGCCTTTGCAATCAGCAGCAACCTGGCCTGGACCCAGCTTTCTAAGGCTACCCCAGGAAAAGATGTGGTTTTCACAATGGGTGCCCTGACAGTGCGTCTCGCCACAGACCAGCCTTCCCTTCAGAAAGACCCAAGAAGGAGCGTCAGACCCAGATCATCTTTAAGAGACTCACTTTATGTTTTAAAATGTTTTATTTTGTATTGGGATATAGCAGATTAGGGCTTCCCTGGTGGTTCAGATGGTAAAAAATCTGCCTGAAATGCGGGAGACCCGGGTTCGATCCCTGGGTCAGGAAGATACTGTGGGGATGGGAATGGCACCCCACTCCAGTATCCTTGTCTGGAGAATTCCATGGACAGAGGAGCCTGGCAGGCTACAGTCCATGGGGTCCCAGAGTAAGACCACAACTGAGCAACTAACACTTTCACTTACTTTTTTCTTAGCAAATTAACAATGTTCTGATAGTTTCAGGTGAGGGAAAAGGACTCAGCCATATATATATACATGCATCCATTGTCCCCAAACTCCCTTCCCATCCAGGCTGCCACATAGCGTTGAGCAGAATCCCATGAGCCCTTGTTGGTTATCCATTTTAAACACAGCAGTGTGTACGTGTCCACCCCAAACTCCCTGACTATTCCTCGTCCCCCACTACCCCCTCAGGAACCATAAGTTCACTCTCTAGTGCTGGTCGCTTAAGCCGTGTGCAACTCATTGTGACCCCACAGACTACAGCCCGTAAGGCTCTTCTGTCCATGGAATTCTTCAGGCAAGAATACTGGAGTGGGTTGCCATTTCCTCCTCCAAGTCTGTGAGTAACAGACTCCCCTCCAGACCACCAGCAACGACCCCAGGGTTGGGGTGGAGGGCTTGTCCCCCGGGAAACAGACAGCCAGCGGCACCACCGGGCCCTGGCCAGGGCTGTTCATGCTGAATCAGCCTCTTGATCCCATGCTCTGTCACTTTCCATCACGAGTCTAATATATTAGTGCTTCTCTCTGCCAATCAATCAGAGCCTGTGCATATGGCCGCTGTCAGCAGTCCTCCACAAGCGGAACTCCATACAGACACCCAGGTCTGTCAGCTCCCTCGGCGACACCCTTGCAGCCACGCTGGGTCCTGCTGGCTTCCCTCTCAATGTATCATCTTGGTTACAGCCAAGAGGAAAATACAAGAATCACATTCTGGGGCCATTTTGCTGCCTCAAGGGACTACGAAATTCTAGTAGCCACAACAACATGACATAATTATTATTAAATGGTAATAGTAACTGTCACTATTATCAGAGCCAGCACCGCTGGTGAACACAAACTGTGTGTGCCAGGCACTTGACTAAAATAATTTGCGGGGCTGATGAATCATCACACTGACCCTGCAACATAGGAATCATTATTTCCAAATGGGGAGACTGAGGCTTAGAGAGTTAGTTAAGTAAAGCATGGAGCTAGAATGTGACAGATCTGAGACTTGAAGCTGGACAGTCTGATTCTGAAATCCTAAACCATCGCCCTGTATGACCTCCTTCCTGCCAAGTGTCTCAACAGGGTACCTCTGCTAGGCCCGTGGACACCCAGCATGCCTCTCAGTGCTGAGCAGAAGAGATGAGCCCAGGACTCCGCAAGAAACTGCTTGAGTCTGCAACTTAATCTTTGGGCCTCAGTGTTCCTACCCATAAAATGGGGATAAAAACGTTTGTGGCAAAGAGTTAACACAACAATGTCTGCAAAAGCAATCCTCCGTGTGCCCAGGGGAACAGAAAGAGCTTCCTACAAACAATAGCTCTTAGGGAACTGGGGATGATTAAAAAAAAAAAAAAAAGGTTTGAAAATTTACATCCATATTCCCATTTCTGAGTTTTCAAAGACTAACAGGAAGGGAACATCTTAAGGAAAGACAGACCCAGTGAAGAGCAAAGTGAAACAAAGTGAAAGTGAAGTCGCTCAGTTGTGTCCGACTCTTTGTGACCCCACGGACTGTAGCCCACCAGGCTCCTCCCTCCATGGGATTCTCCAGGCAAGAGTACTGGAGTGGGGTGCCATTTTCCTTCTCCAGGGGATCTTCCTGACCCAGGGATCGAACCCGGGTCTCCCGCATTCCAGGCGGATGCTTTAAACTCTAAGCCACCAGGGAAGGAAGAGCAAGGTGATGGCAAAAGTTGATCTATTTTGCAGGCAAAGGTCTAATTTTGCTCTCAGGAAAAAGGAAAGAAGGACTGATTCAGCCAGCGACACTTCAGCAGAGTGAGCCGCGGTGTGTACACTGCACTCGGAGTGTTATCAGAGCAGCATGAGCGTGAGGGGGCGATGCCCCAAAACTGCCTGCAGCCAGACAGATGTACTCTCTGTACTCTCTCCAAAACCAGCTCCAAGCATGAGCCCAGAGACGGGGCCCAGGGGCTCCAAGGGGAGAGAGAGGACAAACAAGAGGCAGGTGACACCAGCTCAGACCCCAGTGCAGGCCACTCGTACACACGGAGAACAAACTGTGGTGATAGAAACGGGTGTCCTGCCTTCTCTCCGGGCCCCGGACAGAGTTGGCATCACCGAGCTAAGCAGCAAGCTGCCCCCCTCCGCCGTGTTGAGCCCTGCCCCAAGGCCACGGGTGCGAGGCTTGTACCAACACCACAGAAGCAGAGCTGAGAACCAAGGTCACCTCTGAAACTGACTGAGCCCCCTGTAACTGTTGCCAAAAGGCCCCTGATCACCACTAACAGGCTTGCTGACTCCAAATCAGGCAAAGATTGCCCACCCCAGTAAACACCCTATAGCGCCCCCAACCAATCAGCTGATACCAATCTTCTAGCAGGAATGCTGTCTCAGGGCCACGAAAAGTGGCTACTAACCCACGAAAACTGTCGGCTCTCCCTGGCCCACTGTGCTCGCACTGCCCACATTATCTCTGCCCTTTGTTCTTAATAAACTCCCTCCCTTCTTAAATGCTCTGTGTCTGGAAATTCTTTTCCAACCCAGGCTCAGACTGCCTGAACACACTGCACGCATACGACAAAGCAGCAGCAGAGGCAGTGTGTGCACAGGGATGGACGGACCCACAGGCTATGGGTTGAGACCATTAGGTGAGAAATCCTGGGTGGGCCCCTTACCTGTTGTGGGGCCCTGAGGCACAACCTCTAAACCCGCATACGTCTCATCATCTGTCTGCAAAGTGGAGGCATGAAAGGGTCCAACAGGACCACAGGTCATCCCGACTGGAGAAGGAAACAGCAACCCACTCCAGTACTCTCACCTGGAGAATCCCCGTGGACCGAGGAGCCTGGCCGACTACAGTCCATGGGTTTGCAAAGGGTCGGGCACAACTGCGTGCGTGCACACACCATCCCCATATCCAGCATCTGCTTTGTGCTGAGCACCCTGCTAGATGCCGGGGACACCAGGATGTCTGAGCCAGCTGCGTGCACAGCCCACCGGACTTCAACTTCCAATGGAGTAAGAGAAAGACAGTAAACAGAGCCACTCCAGGACACCCAAAGCCACCCCCTGGGAAGATGGCAAGGAAGGGAATCCACACGGGGAAAGACAGGGTCTCCCTAAGCAAGAAGACACTTGAGTTGTGACCCGAAGGATGACCGGGGAGTGAACAGGGTGAGCCTTGGGACCGAGCACAGGAGGAAGGTGATCACAAGCCAGGAAAACACGGCTCAACACACGGCCACGCAGGCACAGTGCTCAGCAGAGCTTCTATTGTCCAGGAGGTGTTCAAAATGCATAAACTGTATTATCATCACAGCTGCTCTAACAGGCATTGACAGAGTCCCAAGCTTGCAGATAAAGAGACACAGATTTCAGGGGTCAAATGTGAGAGGAAAGTTGAACTCTCCAGACATCCAAATGCTCCAGCCAAACCTTAATACCATCTTCCAAGGCTAGCAGAGCTTCCCAGGTGGTGCAGTTGCTAAAGAACCTACCTGCCAATGCCGGAGACGCAAGAGATGCGGGTTCGATCCCTGGGTGGGGAAGATTCCCTGGAGGAGGAAATGGCAACCCACTCCAGTATTCTTGCCTGGAGAATCCCATGCACAGAGGTGCCTGGTGGGCTACAGTCCATAGGGTGGCAAAGTACACACGCAGTAACTCGAAGGCTAGCAGAGCCTCCAAAGATGGGCCATCAGAGGGGGACTCAGAGCCTTCTGGAAGCTGTTCTCGTCTTCCTGTCAAAATCCATGATCACACCCACTCATGGGAGAAAAACATCGCCATACTCTGAAAAGAAACCTTCCAGAATTCATGATCAAAAAACAGGGATCTGTGTGCAGGAGAGATGCTAGAAAGCCACTGGGAAGAGTGTGTGTGGGTGCTGGGGTGGGAGACAGGATGCTGCTTCTTTGAAGGGCCACCTAGGGAGAGAGCTAGGAAGATAATGCACAAAGATACCCACCAGTGGACCAGCCACACACAAGGGATATCACTGAGAAACCAGAGATTCTTTTTCCCTATAAATGAATCCCCCGTCTTGAATGAAAGACTTTGTTGTAAGCCCCTGAAGAAGGACAGTGGGCAGCGGGGGGTAATTTTTTAGATGCTGTAGGGTTTACCCATCAGTGCTGGGAAGTCCACAGACTAAATTCAGTTAAGGAGATGCATCGGAAGTTTGAGACAAAAGCTGGCTGGCCAAGAAGGCACACTTCTTTATTTACTGTCCTGAAAAATATCTGACAGTGTTTCCCACAACATGCAAGCCAAAAATATATCATGGTATGTTGCTGCACTAAACCTTCCCATAGGGGACTTCCCTGGTGCTCCAGTGGCTAAGACTCCGTGCTCCCAATGCGAGGGGCTCAGGTTCAAGCCCTGGTCAGGGAGCCGGCTCCCACGTGTTGCAACTAAGACCCAGCACAGCCAAATAAATAACAAACAAACAAACAAAAAAACTCTTCCACTGGCTTAAGTGGAATGAAAGTCAAAGTCCTTATCAGGTCTCAGGAGCCTCTATGACCCAACTTCACCAATACAGCTGTGTCTGTGTCTGTTTCAGCCTCAGGGCCTTTGCACGTGCCATTCCCTCTTTCTAAATTGCTCTTCACTCTAGAAGGAATGCTCTTTCTGATTGCTGTGTATTTCAAATGCTTTGAATAGTGTTTGGCAGGTATTAGGTTCTCAATAAATACTTGATCCATATCAACTGTTTTTTTTCCAGTAGTCATGTACAGCTGTGAGAGCTGGACCATAAAGAATGCTGAGCAACCCAAAGAACTGATGCTTTCGAATTGTGGTGCTAGAGAATACTCTTGAGAGTCCCTTGGACAGCAAGGAGGTCGAACTAGTCAATCCTAAAGGAAATCAATCCTGAATATTCATTGGAAGGACTGATGCTGAAGCTGAAGCTTCAATACTCTGGCCACTTCGTGCAAAGAGCTAACTCATTGGAAAAGACTCTGATGCTGGCAAAGATTGAAGGCAGGAGGAGAAGGGGGCAACAGAGGATGAGATGGTTGGATGGCATCACCGACTCAATGGACATGAGTTTGAGCAAACTCTGGGAGATGATTAAGGACAGGGAAGCCTAGCGTGCTGCATTCCATGGGGTCACAAAGAGTCAGATATGACTTCCTGACTGAACAACCATAGCATATCAATTGCTGCTTTTCACCTAGATTTCAGCTCAAATCTCTCCTCCCTGGAAAGCCCTTCAAGTCACTCTTTATCATACTGTCTCATCATAGTTTTTTTAACCCTCGTCCTTATTCTCATAAAAATGCGTTTCCATCCCTTGCTTATTGTCTGGCTCTCCCCAGAACCAAAGAAGCTCCACGAGAGCAAGGTTTTCATTGGCCCTGTTCCCTGAGCAGAACATCTAACATGTGGTATGTTCTGGATAAATATTGATTATGTAAGGTACTCCTTCCCCCAATACAGACACATCCATCCGCAGTGGCAAGCACGCGTCACCCACATCTGTTGCGTCTTCTGACAATGACAGACCAACAATAATGATGGTGTTCAGAGCAACTCCAGATACGAGTATGGTTGTCTCTCTGTATGAATCCAGGGTCACTGGGAAAGATTGAGAGAGGGAGAAGAGGGGGATGACAAAGGATAAGACGGTTGGGTGGCAGCACCAATGCAACAGACATGAGTTTGAGCGAACTCCGGAAGATAGTGAAGGACACTCTCCTTCACTGAAGTGCTTCACTCCATGGGGTCATGATTTGGACATGACTCAGCAACTGAACAACATTTTCATTAGGAACCTCCAGCCCCAACAACCTAGTCTGACCACATTCTCTGTTGAAGTCATCTCAAGGTGCTGGGTACCCCCTCATGTTGAAGCTCCCTCACTGTTTATTCTTTAATTAAAGTTGTAATATTTATACTTGTGCCTTGAGGCAGTATTTTAAATAACGGGAGGAAGGCAACAGGGAGAGCCTCAGACCTTCCCTCAGAACATCATCTCCAAGTCTAAGGTCTTCGGCACAACCAAGTTTCATCTCGGGCAACGTTGGGGAAGGAAATGTGACAAGTGACTGCCTTTGGGGAAGTCATCTGGTATTAATCTGTGGAGTGTGCTTACTACGTGGCTCCCATGCTGGGTGGGGAAAAGCGAGATGAGCTGCCCTGTGTCCTTCAGAGCAAGTGCACTCGGACTTCAACAGTCTTCACACATGCCACTGGAAATCCATGGCCTCCCCAAAGTATTTTCTACGTCAGGTCCGATTTCCCTCTTGGAATGTGTTCATTACTCCACACAGCAGCTTAAAGGATACAAACAAAATGGTCTAATTTGGGGAAAGGTGAAATGTCAGACATATTTATACAGGTCAGAACCAATTTTCTAAATGCAAAAAGAATTTAAAAACTTATCTGAAAGGAATTTTATAAAATAAAATGATTTGGTATGGCTTGTTCTGAAAAGGCTAAATTTGCTTTAAAAAAAAAAAAGTCATCAGAGACATAAGGATGTCGAAGAGGCCTATGCTCAGACATTAGAGGAGTAGGTAAAAAAATAGCATCAATTATCATGAAGAGAAAAATAGGGCAGAGTGGGTGAATTCCAGGAGGAGAAATCTGCTCAGACCCACGTTTTGGCTCGTTTCTGAGTGGAAAACTCTGGGACCGCGGGGTGACATTAAAGACAGCGTGTGCTTAGGAAAGGAACTTTCACAAGATGGTACTTTCATCCCAGGAGGCCGAGGAGAAGCGGGCTTTTCTGCTGATTGAAGAAGAAAAATGCACAACTGCTGTAAAAACTTAATTTCAGGGTATAGATGCCTGTTGCGATGTTGTCAGATGCTCCCAACCCACCTCTTAGCCAGCGGGCGGCATGTCGCTGGTTCCTCCTTTGAATATGAGGAGAGGTCAGGCTTGGAGAGAATGAGGTTCTGTCGAGAAATCTCCCTTTATGATTAACCTCCGTTTCTGCTTCCGTTGGAGCTGTTGTTTAAAAGGAAGTACATGCATGTAAGGGAGGCTGCCAGCCTTCTGCATCCCAGCAGGTGTCATAAGACTCACAACACAGAGCATCTATTTGATAAAAATAACGAAGACTAACGTTGTCTAGGCACTTGCCCATGTGCCAGACCCTGCCCCATGCTTATCGCTTTCTTTAATTCTCCCCTAGACCCTCGGAGGCCAACACCACCATTGAAACTTTCATCTGGCAGGTGAATAAACTAAAGCACAGAGAGGTGAAGCCATTTGCCCAAGGTCGCACAGCAAGCAGGTGTCAGAACTAGGGGCTGGTACTCTTCTCAAGCCTTATCTCTGGATGCTAATGGTGCCCTCGAAAATTGTAAAGGATGAGGCCAGCCTCTTCCTAATCCAACTCAGTCATGGGTTAACATAAGGGAACCCCAGTGGATTCCTTTAGATCCCAGCGCTTTCCAGATGAGCTCAGAGAGCAAGGCCTGGAGTCAGTCCCAAAGTTTGCCTTGAAGCCCCCGTCAGAGACACCTTTACCCTTCATGGGCCCAGGTCCTTGCCTGTGACAAAAAAAGACCTAGCCAAAAATAAAGCTGCCCACAGCTCCAGCCAGGCCCTCTGTGGTCACTTAAAAATTGAAAGGATCCAGGCCCTCTCATCTCTTTTATTTTTCCCTTTGTAACAAAGATAAATGTGAAACAGAGGGTGGATGAACTAGGACAGGGGCAGGGAGCCATCACCGGCTGGGGCGTGTCTTAAACTTGTGCGGAGAAAGCCAGGCTTTTTGTGGGTTTGTTGTTTTTCTTTTTAATAATAAACGTATATACAATCAGTATTATTATAAGAGAACACTCCAGTCACGTGCATCACATTTCGCTCAAACAAAGCGATTCCAGGACATCTCCACTATTACTTTTCCAAGTTCAACTAAGACCCTGGGCAGGGTACCAGTTCAGTTCTCCGGACTGCCAGGCTCGGATTTACAAGCACGTGAGCAACCCCTCCCCACAAGCCCTGAGTCCCGCAGACGCACCTTGGCCCTTGCCCGGGCAGAAGCTGAAAGCAGAAGACCCCTGTTTCCTAGAGGCAGAGAATGGAGCTGGCAGCTCGCTCCGAGGCCAGGGCGGGTCGGGTCTCCCCCGCCCTTTCCGCGTGGGCAACTTCCGGGCTGGCCTGGTCTCTCAGAGCTAAGACCTTGAAGGCTCCCAGACCATCTCGACCAGCTGGCCCCCCGCGCAGCAGTGAGGTGTGAGCGGAGACTCGTCAGCCCTCCCCTGACCTCTAACCCTGCAGAGTTGGGAAACTGGGGCCGACAAAGGGCGACCCTGGCCTTCACGAAGAACTGCTCCTGGGTTTCCTCCCCAGAGTGAAGGTGCCCTATGGCACCAAAGGCCAAGGGGCGCAGCCAGAGTTTCCAAGTCCTGAGTTTCCAGGCTGGCGCCCCCTTCCCCTCCCCATCACCCAGGGTCGAAGGCAGAGACATTTGGGGGCGTCCCTCCCAGTGCCCATGAACACACACTCTCACTCCAGCGCAGCGACCCTCCGCTTCCCCGCCTCCCAGAACAGATTCGGCGCTTCCAAACGCCCTCCCAGGCCACCAAGTGCCTCCTCCCCAAGACCTCGCGAAGGGCGGTGAAGAGACAGCGCCCCGGGGCGCACCGAGTGCACGCTTGCCGCCGGCCAGGAAACCTAAGCAAAGTGCGCAGGCAGATTCCCGCTGCTCGCTGCACCTGCACTCGCTCCCAGGAGGACGGCCGGGGCAGCCGGGGCGCTCCGGAGCGGTGCTTCGAGGCGAGCAAGGGCGTCCGTCTGGAAGGACGCGGGGGCCGGAGGGGTCCTGATCTCAGCTCCCCGGGAGGACGTGCCGGCAAATCTCTCCAACGCACTGAGAAAGTTCCCAGTGTAGCGCGCCCAGCCTGGCCCTGGGAGGAAGCCCGTGCTCGCGGAGCCAGTTCTCCCCTCCGTGGGACCCTCTGGTCAGCTGGGGGGTGGGGCGGAGGACACGGAGGCGGTGGCTCCGCCCGGACTTACCTAGAACTCCCGCCGCGCCCGGCTCCAGTCGCCTTCCGCTCGGCCCCAGACCCTCCGATTCCCCTGCGCTCTGGGCCCCCTCAGCCACACTCACCATGAGCTGGAGGTGGCGAAAGGGGGTGCGGGCTTCTTCCACGCCGGCCGCAACTTTGCTTGCAGGTCAGCCCCGCCCTGGCGCCCCTGCCTGGGCGGCAGGCTGGGCGCAGCTGCGCGCGGCGCGGGTCACGACCGCTGGGCCGAAGCGGCCACTACCAGGCGTGCGGAGCGCCAGGTCCCCCAGTCCCGGGGCGCGCAGTCCGCTCCTCCGCGCTCCGCCCGGGAGGAAGCTCGGAGTTCTCGCGCTCCGGACGCAGGGGCGGGGCGCGCGGCCGTCCCCCTCCAGATGCGGGGTGCCCCGCTGGCTCCTTCCTCCTCCCCTGCCCCGGAGTCGCGCGCGTGGGTCTGGCCGCGGCCGCCGCCTCCGCCGACCGCGGGCTGGCAGAGCGCCCCCGCCCCGCCGCGGGGGCCGCCGGGGGCCGGGGTGAAGCGAGAGGGATTCCCCTCGGCGAGTTCGGGCTTCCCCACCCGGCGCGGACCCCGGGCTCCGTCCGCCGCCGCCGCCGAGGCTGGAGCACCACTTCTGGGCAGCGTAGCCTGTGCCACCCGCTCCAGCTAGAGGAGGTGGTGGCGGCGCGGCTCGCACAGGGACTGGAAAGGAGGTGACCTTCAAACCCCGCGCTCGGGGAGACCGGGAGGAGGGTTGGGGTGACGGAGGGGAGCGGTGTGCACCGGGCTGGCCCGCGAGAGCGCCGGCAGGCGGGCGGCGGAGAGTCAAGAGGAGAGCTTCAAATAAAAATATGGATTAGGAAATAAACAAAGGAGGGCGAGAGAGCGAGCGAGAAAAATGTGTGCATATGTGTGTGCGTGTGCGCGCGGGTCTGTGTGCGTGTGTGCGTGTGTGTGTGTGTGTGTGTGTGTGTGTGTGAGCGCGCGCGACAGGCGCCGAGCGGCTGCGGCGCCAAAAATAAGCCAGGGCGCTAGGGAGCGCCCCCTCCCCTGTACCCCCGCCCACACCGCCTCGGCGGTCAAGCTTGCAGCGCTGGATTCCAGCGGGCCGGGGGAGACGCGTGCTTCCCAGGGCTTCAGCCTTCTGGGGTGAGAATTGGAAGCGGGGTCGTGAGCCCGGGTCTTTGGCATTCCCGAGTCCTGGTCCCAAAGTGGACTTACAGCACCACCACCCCTCTCCACCCCTGCCTATCAGGGAGAGTGGAAGAATCCCCTGGAGAAATGCTAAGAGGAGGAGGTGTCTTGCCCCAGTTGCTTCTGGTCTAGGAAATTTTGAGGCCAGGGAAAGATGGAGCCATACCCTAGTTGCATACATTTATCCAGGCCCCATCGACACCAGGCAAGGAGCAGGTGTGCGCTCGCCTGAGCCACCCCACCCCCGGCCTCTTAACTGGCCCCTAGTCCTGCTCTAGAGGGGTTGTCCAGAGATTACTCTCTCAGCAGTTGCCTGTCCCAAGCCCTGGGACGCCTCGGTAAATCCTACCACCCAGTGAGCACTCACCATCACCACATACTATCTGAAGTATTGACTCTGAACTTTCTCAACAACTAAATGAAGTAGGTGCTGTAGCTTTCTCCATTTCAGACCAGAAAACAGGCTTAGAGAGGTTAAGGCAGCAGCCATATCCGAGTCATATTCTTTCCTGAGCCAGACCCTGGACTCACAGAGCCAGAAATTCAGATTTTTGTTTTTTAATAAACACCTAAAATGGTGATAAAATTGTACGGGAAAGTTAGAAGTCCACAAAGTTATAGTTTGCCCAGAGTCACAGAACTGGCAAGAATCCCAGCATTTACGTAAGACCTACTCTTATGGGGTGGACCACTGCACCACACTGCCTTCTGAGGGGCAGACGGGATTGGGTTAATCCAGGTTCCAGCCTTGAACACCCACTTTGAGGCTCACCGTTCATCTTCCTGCTCTATCCTTTGATTATTTCTGCACTTGAACCATGGCTCCTCTTCCAAGTAGAACTAACTGTAAGATTTCCAAAAGCAGGGACCACGTTACATGTATTGCTTTGTATCATGTATCATTGCTTTCCTAAGTGCCTACCAGACAGTAGACTTGTCAGAGTTACCCTGCAATCCTGTCTGGCTAGGATTTCTTCCAACATTAGAATAAAATAAAGAAAGGGAGCTTCTACCTACAAGAGAATTAAAAAAAAAAAAGCAACAAAAATAATTTTGCAAAATCCAGAAAGACATCATTCTCACTGCCCTAGTAGGTGATTTTGCTATTCTGATTGGCTTTACTATATTCGTCCTGAGGACTTTGATGAGAATGTATTTGTATGTAAACAACTTTTTTTTTCTTCTTTATACTATACTAGTCTCTTATCCGTCAGCTATAGCTCAATAAAGCCATAAATCTGGCTTAGTAACATCATAATCATTTCCCCCAGAAAGTGTTTACAATGGGAAAACCACCAAATTTCAATGTAATTGTCTAGCCATGCAGGGAGATGAGATGGGTTGTAAAAGAGGTATTCTCAATTTAAAAGCATATTATCAATAATGAGAGAAGAAATAAATGGCAGTTAATGGGAAGTTCTGTTAAAATATAATGTTTTTTGCAAATGCACCAACAGGAATTGTTTCTCCATTGCTCTTTCATTTTTATTCCAGAAGGCAGAAACACTGGCTTTTGTTTCATTAGAATGGGTGATCTCTGGATGCTTTATTATGTTTTAATATATATTTTTCCATTAGAAGTGAACTAAAACATTCACAACTATCTCCAAATCAAAGTCAGTCTGAGTTGACTCCAGCTTATTTATTTTGGAGTAAAATAAGCTTAGGTGAATTAGCAATGAGTGTCAGGAATGACTCACTGGTGCTGTGTTGCTACGTGGCTTAGGAAAGCTTAATACGAGTGGGCAGACATTCATTACAATTTAAAACAAAATTTGAGTAAAGATCAATATAGCAAGCTATTACGCTATTCATCCGAAAAGTATTAAGTTTCTTTTTCACCATGACCTTTCCATTCCAGGAAAAACTGGAAAAATTCTTGAGTTTTTCTGTCATTCTTCCACGTTGAGCCACTTCTAAGTAATGAGAGGTGCTGAAGTAAACAGCTCCTAACGCATCTGAGGGTGGAGGAATGCCCAGCTCTGGGGAAGAACTTGGAGCCTTTGGCTCCTCCTACTGGACGTGAAAGATACTTTGCAATTTGTGTTGTAAGCAGATGTCAAAAAGGTGTCATCCACAAACTGGTAGGCAAGAATGACACTGCGACCTTATGCCTGGCTGAGAGTATATTGTGCTGTGCATGCTAAGTCTCTCCAGTCGTGTCCAACTCTTTGTGACCCCGTGGGCCATAGCCCACCAGGCTCCTCTGTCCACAGGATTCTCCCAGCAAGAATACCGGAGTGGGTTGTCATGCCCTCCTCCGGGGGATCTTCCCGACCCAGGGATCAAACTTGCATCTCTTACATCTCCTGCATCGGCATACAGGTTCTTTACCACTAGCACCACCTGGGGAGCCCTGAGAATATATTAAGCCTACTCAAAAAGCTCAAGATCTACTTAGAATGTAAGTGTCACCATTTCACTTCCAAACTTTAGATCTTCTCCTGGTTCCTCACTGCCCCCCAAGATAAAGTCTAAAGTCTTCTACCTGAGTTACAAGCTCCTCAATTTTCTGGCTCTTGTTTACATGGACCCTATGGTCCAGAGGTGAACTTCCCTTGCTTGTCCCCAGTCCTTTGCATATACTGTTCCTCCAACATGGACTACTCCCACAACTCTTTTCCTGGATAATTTCTGTTTATCTTTTAGATCTTTACATGGACATCACTTCTCACTGCCAACCCTCATCCCACACACAAGACACGGCAGCGTCTCTCTCTGGAACTCCTTGAGCACCTCTCCATAGGTTTATCTTATCATCTGCCTCTGCTTATTGTAAATTTTCACTTCCATTCAACAGAAGGGTCCTTGATGTCAATGACTTTTTCTCAGTGCATGGGACCAAACATATAACAAGCTCCACAAATGTTGGTGAAGCTTCCTTCTCCATTCCAGTCACCACTGTGGGTGTTTCTGTCAACCTGCTCATCCATTCATTTAATTCTCCTTTCTGCCACCAAACCTGTATTTTACTAGAGGCTAGTCTCTCATGTCTCATTTAGCCTATAAATTAGACACAGTCTCTGCACTCAAGAAGCTTATAATCTACTCAGCCATAAAAAAAAAAGAATGAAATGATGCCATTTGCAGTAACATGGATGGATCTAGCAATTATCATACTAAGTGAAGTAAATCAGAAAGAAAAAGACAAATACTATATGATATCACTTATATGTAGAATCCAAAATACAACACAAACGAACTTATCTATGAAATGGGCTCACAGACATAGAGAACAGACTTTTGATTACCAAGGGGGAGGAGGATAGGGGAAGCATGGATTGGGAATTTGGGGTTAGCAGATGCAAACTATAGTATATAGGACAGATAAACAAGGTCCTACTGCACAGCACAGGGAACTATACTCAGTGCTCTGTAACAAATCATAATGGAAAAGAATATATGTGTGTTTGTGTGTGTGTGTGTGTGTGTATAACTGAATCACTTTGCTCTGCAGAGGAATTTAACATTGTGAATCAACTATACTTCAATAAAGTACATTTTTTTAGAAAGAAGCTTACAGTCTAACATGATTAATAGGCAGCACGTATAAAGGATCTCAAGCGTTTGGAAAGATTTGGGCCAGAACTGAATGGGAGGATGCAACTAGACACGAGTGGAAAGGTGAAGGCCGGCCATAGCTTTCTAGAAGACATCGCCTCTAAACACAGACACACAGTAGGGATTACCCAAAGAGTTGGATGAAGGGCATTCCTGGAAAAGAACACAGCTTATGAGACTGCCTGAAGCCAAACAGAGCAGAGCTCCTTCAAGGAGCAGCAAGTCGGTTCAATATTAATAGAATCATGCTGAGTCCAGGGGTCTGGAGGGTGGTGGGGAAGCGAGACAGGGAACAATGAAGAACACAGACCAGGGAAAGCCCATAAAGACCCCTGAACTGAAACAGAAGCTGTGCTGGCTTTACCCCCAAGGCAGCTTCTGGCAGGATGGCTCCAAGGCTGGTCAAGACCCTCCATCGTATCGTGGCACGTCCTGAACTGCATCTGCCCCTCTTCCATGACCATTGTCTCCTTATTGTCTTACATTTGTTTAAGAACTGTTCCAAATGGTCAGTGTGAACAGCCAGCAAATTTCAGGAACTGCTAGGTCACTCCTAAGTGGTCTAGGGCTTCCCGGGAGCTCAGTGGCCAAGAAACTGCCTGCCAGTGCAAGAGATGTGGGTTCAATCCCTGGGTTGGGAAGATGCCCTAGAGAAGGGGATGGCAACCCACTCCAGTGGTCTTGCCTGGAGAATTCCACAGACAGAGGAGCCTGGCATGCTACAGTCCATGGGGTCGCAAGAGAGTCAGATATGACTTACTGACTAAACAACGAAGACAACCTAGGAAGCAGTCTAGGACTTCTAGGAATGATCGGTGGTATACTAGACAGGATAGGAAAAGGATGAAAAGAGCAAGCTAAAACGAATTGATGCAGCCAAGCACCCTTCTGGGTCTCTTCTTCCCAAAGGACACCTTTCCATCACAGTCACTGAAGGGAGGACGTATATATAGGTCAAATTTATTTGTGAACAACTCTGATTCAATATAGTGCTTCACACAGTCCTAATATTATGTCAGACTGGCCTTGCCCTCAAGTTCTGAATCTTCAGGCTTACCTGAAGGCTTCATCACAGTCCAGGTCAACTAATGAACTAATTAAAACAGTCTGAGGACCACAGAGGGAATGGATTGCACCTTATATTCTCTACTCCTTCCTTAGTCATCGGGCGCATGGCAGATACTCAATACACCCTCATTGATTGGTTGAACTCACTCACCATCTATCATGTAGTTCCGGGCCTTGATATTAACCAAGGCATCTGATACTGAGAATGAGCTATCCAGTAACAAGGAGTGAACTCTCTTCTTACAAACTTTCACACTCTGTTTAAACATGTCTTGGAAATAGTAAACATGATGATTTCTCCATGTCCCCTTGGGTACATTTTTTTCCCTCCCTTGCCTACATCCCCCAAATAAAAATGAAGACAGCCATAATGGTAAAAAAAAAAAATAATAATAATAATAACATACTAAACAACTGTGATGGTAAGAATAGCAACAAAAAATAATAAGCATTTACTGCATAAGCTCTTTAGTTGTATTATCTCATTTAACCCTCACACTATAGGTGTAAGTATTATTAGGGTTTCCTTTATACAGATAAGAAAGTGAAACTATTAGTC
Organism: Oryx dammah; assembly: GCF_014754425.2. Classification (NCBI taxonomy): domain Eukaryota; kingdom Metazoa; phylum Chordata; class Mammalia; order Artiodactyla; family Bovidae; genus Oryx; species Oryx dammah. The sequence goes on along the minus strand of NW_024070186.1, from coordinate 162,104,245 downwards.
ACTCAGTTGTATCTGACTCTTTGTGACCCATTGACTGTAACCCTCAAGGCTCCTCTGTCCATGGAATTCTCTAGGCAAGAATACTGGAATTTCCTTCTCCAAGGGGTCTTCCTGATACAGGGATCAAACCCACATCTCGTCGCTCACATTGCAGGCAGATTCTTTACTGTCTGAGCCACCAGAGAAGCCCATAGATAAGAAAATCAAAGCTTAAAAACAAGAGGTTCAGTCACTTGGCCAAGGGCACAGAGATGGTGAATGGTGGGGCCAGGACTCAAAACTCAAGTCTGCTTTGTGGCAGAACTGAGTTCATGAAGCATAAATCATGATGCTTCTTGTCTTTCTGTGCTCAAGGGCTCATCTTCCATGTAGGCAGGCTTACAGTCACACCAGGAATTTATGTTCATGAACGTAGAAATGCCTAGTCCATTTATCTTGGAAGAACAAAAATTAAAAGGGAGGTCCAATGATCTGTAGCACCAAAGGGAGCCTGCTTATATAAAAAGCATTCTGGAAACAAATATCCTGAGTGTGATCAGAATAGGGTGACCAAAGAATCCCTAACACTTGGCCAGTAATGAGTAGACACTAAGCTATGTCTTTGGTTTAGTGCAAGCTAGTTTATATGCCATTTAGTATATATTTAAGAAATACCCATTCAGGGATTTCCCTGGTGATCCAGTGGTTAAGAATCAGCCTTGCAACGCAGAGGAGGCAGCTCCAGTTTCCGGGAAGGGAACTAAGATCCCACGTGCCGCAGAGCAGCTAAGCCTGAGCACCACAGTGAGAGAGTGGAGCGCCACAGTGAAAGATCCCTCATGACGCAAGGCAGATCCGTGCTGCTGCTGCTGCTAAGTCACTTCAGTCGTGTCCAACTCTGTGCGACCCCAGAGATGGCAGCCCACCAGGCTCCCCCGTCCCTGGGATTCTCCATGCAAGAATACCGGAGTGGGTTGCCATTTCCTTCTCCAATGCATGAGAGTGAAAAGTGAAAGTGATCGTGATCCCATGGACTGCAGCCCACCAGGTTCCTCCATCCATGGCATTTTCCAAGCATGAGTACTTGAGTGGGGTGCCACTGCCTTCTCCGTGAGCTGCACCAAAGACCCGACACAGCCAGAGAAAGAAATTTTTGAAGAAAAGATACATACTTTCACACATCTTTAAGACATAAGTGGATAAAGCTCTGGAGTAAGTCTATTTTCATAGTCTGAACCTACCACTTAACAGCAATGCGAACCAAGCAACGTGTTTTTAAACATTACGAATCCTCCACTTCCTGTTTGTAAAACGGGTGAGGATGGTAATGATGAAGATGATACTGGGTAACATAACTAATGTGATAACAGTTACTGTTCATACAGAGGACACTGCAGTTGACTCCCATCCCCAAGCATGCTAATTCTGACCTCCTCATACATGACTAGTTTAGGACTTATCCTAAGGTCCATGTTATCTGATCTAAGAAAAGGTGATCAACATGCTAATGGAAAACATTCTGACCTACCTGAACGCCACAGGAAAAGATTCTTTTTTTCTTTTTCTTCTCACTCCCAATGTTTCCTTGTTATCTATAATCTCTGGGTCTGCCACAGATAATCGTTTGATCACCCAGAGAATGACAGGGCAGGGAGAAATAAAGAACTAGTGACTCCTTTGAGGTTATAGAGCTGCTAAATCAATCAAAACTACCCCACCACTGCATTCCCTGTTCCCTGGGAAGATATACCCCTTATTGAAAAGCCTATTTAAGTTGACATGTGGCTTAAAAGCAGGGTTTCTCAAACTTTGCACTACTGACACTTTGGACCACATAGCCCTTTGAGGGGAAGGGGGCTACCATACCCCGTAGGCTGTTTTCACAGCATCTTTGGCCTCCACCCACTCAATGCTGCCATCTGTGGGGTTGCACAGAGTCGGACATGACTGAAGCGACTTAGCAGCAGCAGCAGCAGCAGCACTCAATGCTAGTGGCACCCCTTGCTCCCCAAAACTATGAAAACCAAAAACGTCTCCACACATTTCCATGTGATCTCTGCAGGGCAAAACTGCTCCAAATGAGAACCAATGGTCAAAAGCATCCTCAACAATAAGTTAATCGTATGATACTAGCGGTCTTCCCTGGTGGCTCAGATGGTAAAGAATCCACCCGCCAAGGCAAGAGACACAAGTTTGGTCTTGGGGTCAGGAAGATCCCCTGGAGGGGGAAATGGCAACCCACTCCAGTATTCTTGCCTGGAGGAGTCCATGGACAGAGACTCTTCCCCATGGCGGGCTACAGTCCATGGGGTCACAAGAGTTGGATACAACTGTTACCAGTTGAAGCAGTACTGCTGTTAGTAATGTAGTAACAGCAATTGGCGTCTATTCACGTTTACCGTGTATTTACTATAGCTTCACTCATATTCTCACTGAGCTCTCAAAACAAGTCCATGAACCAGGTTTCATTATTATCCTCATTTTACAGATGCGGAGCCTGGGGTCCAGAGAAAGGAAGTTCACAGTCACCAAGCTAGTAAGTAGTTGGTTTAGGATTCAAAAGCTGCTCAGCAGTGGCTCCTCTGACTCAAGGTTGTCATGAGAACTGAGAGGCATGAGGAATCCCTCAGCATCCCCGTGCTGCGCCCAGCACAGCAGGCACTCACAGCACACTGTGACCTCCGTCCGATGGCCCCGTTGCAGGACTGCCTGTAAGAAATGCAGCGTGATCTTGGCGTTTCCGTTGCTTTCCGCAGTTCCAAGTATCTTAGCTCCACTCCTCTAGCTGCTCCATAGTGGCGGAGTGTTCCAGCCAACGCACAGACTGCCCCAAAGTAATAAAGAGGAAAAAAGCCCTGCAATCCCTGACAACCCAACAAGACAACCTGTGCAGGGCTGACCACAATCTCCTTTCTGTTCCAGCTTTGAAAGTAAGTTCGGCATTTGAGTGGCAGTTAGCAAAAACTGCTTGCCAATTGCACTCTGTCACAATCAAAAGTTGAATTGGGAGTTAGATGCCAGTTGTATTCTCCTGCTAGAGAAGGTAATAAGAAGTAATTATATACCTGCTTAGGACATGAAGGGAAAAAGAGGGGGCAATTAAAAACAGTTCTGAGAACTTTATGCTAGGCCTCAGATATCACATCTAACCTCAGAGAAGGCCTATAAGAGATGTAGTATTATTATTTACATCTAACAGATAAAGATGCTGAGGTGCAGAGAGAAAAAAGCAAATTTTCAAAGCTTATAAATCTAACAATTTTAAAATTTCATTTTAAATTCTTAAAAGTCCAAGTTCAGGGTTATCGTTACCATCTTTCTAAATTCCATATATATGTGTTAGTATACTGTATTGGTGTTTTTCTTTCTGGCTTACTTCACTCTGTATAATAGGCTCCAGTTTCATCCACCTCATTAGAACTGATTCAAATGTATTCTTTTTAATGGCTGAGTAATACTCCATTGTGTATATGTACCACAGCTTTCCTATCCATTCGGGGAGGGAGGAAGGAGGGGGTTCAGGATGGGGAGCACATGTATACCTGTAGCGGATTCATGTTGATGTATGGCAAAACCAATACAATATTGTAAAGTAATTAACCTCCAATTAAAATAAATAAATTTATATTAAAAAAATAAAATAAAATATATTTTTTAAAAAAGGTCCAAGTTCAGGGTTATGCCATCCTTTGCCACACCTCAAAACCTCTCTTAAGGTATAGAAAGTTCAAAGGCCAGTAAGATAGTAAGTCACTAAATGGTATATGGCTCTTTGTGAGCCCATGGACTGTAGCCAGCCAGGTTCCTCTGTCCATGGGATTTCCCAGGCAAGAATACTAGAGTGGGTTCCTGTTTCCTTCTCCAGGAGATCTTAATGAGATGATAAAATAGTATACACATTTTAAAGTCCTACTAAAAATACTGCAAAAAAGCAAAAACTGTGCTTTGAGGAGTTCCACTAAAGTCAACCACGAAGGTTGAAAGTGAGTCTTCTAAAGAAAAAAATAAGTTGTAAGTCAATGAGGTGTAAATAGTTAATGAATTTATAATCAGAACATAAATAGTTTTGCTTTAATGTACTAACACCTCAGGGGGAAAAAACGTTCCACATATTAGCAGCCAGAATATTGACAATCGATTTCTTTCAAATGCATTTACTTTATTTTAAGTCCTCATCATTTTATTACAAATGGATAAGTAAAGATATTTAAGCCATTTACAATGAAATATGCAAGCTTACAGGGAAGAATATGCATTTGCAGTGGTTGCCGGTGGTTTATAAATGCTCTGAGCAGTAAAATATCTGTAAATCATGGTCAAAGTATGCACTGTTATGCTGTCCACTTGTACATTTGTTATTTCTATTTATTCCATATGCTTAAGAGGCACAAACCTCTAAACTAAAAAAAAAAAAAAGAAAGAAAGAAAGAAATCACTGGGAATCTCTTTCAAGAATACACACTGGTTAGTATGAGGAAATATGGATTAGCTGTTGTTTAGTTGCTAAGTCGTGCCCAACACTTTTGCAACCTTATTACAGCCTGTCAGGCTCCTCTGTTCATGAGATTTCCCAGGCAAGAATACAGGAGTCGGTTGCCATTTCCTTCTCCAGGGGATCTTCCTGACCCAGAGATGGAACCCGCATCTCCTGCATTGCAGGCAGATTCTTTACCACTGAGCCACCACAGGTCAATGGCTAAAATTTGGGATTCTGGAAGTGAATACAAGCATCTAAAGGCCACGCTTTGCATATCTGGTCAAAAGTGAACTCTCTTCCATTAGACATACTTCCATACCTCCTCTGATTTTCCCCTACACTGTTACTTTAGGCTTGGCTCAAACAGTCCTGCTGTATTAATCTATAGACACTTTGTTGGGTTCCCCCAGAAGCAGACCCTGAGACCAATATTTATGTGCAAGTATTATTTGGGAGGCGAACCTTAGAAACAGTGGCAAGCCAGTGGGGAAGGAAGCTCAGGACGGGCAGGAGCTAACAGTAAGTGTGTTGTCAGCCAAGTTGATAAGCCGGAGATTCATTCTACTAAAGCTTCTGGAAGCCAGGGCACAACATGCCCCATAAAGTTAAGCCACCCAGGGGGTGAGGAAGCTTGAGTATTTATACACTGGTCCCCAACAGTCAATGGTTAAGGGTTAGCTGTGCACGGGTGGAGGAGGGGAGCAAGAGTGGTAATCCGATGCCACTTCCAGCCTTTCCTGGGCATGGGCAGAGTGGAGTCTATTTGTCAGGAAGAGTCCTTAGGCCATGGTGCTGGTGTTCGGAAGTCTGGAATCCATGTGTGGAATAGTAAGCACCTAGGGATTGATCAAGAGGTGTGGGGCAATGGCAGCATCTTCTACGTGGCCAATGTCCTCATGAAGAAAGAAGGGGAAGTGTTGGCTTCCCAGAAGCAGTCAGCAATGCATCCTGGAGAAATGAAAAACCTCTGCATCTCTCAACATCTACAACTCTTCACTGACCAAGAGTCCAAATACCTGTGAGCATCGAACTGTGGTGTAGCCAAGAGTTGTCTGTAATGCATAGTCACATCCTGGGCACCATCCTGAGATCCTGGTTCAGAAAGTCTTGGATGAGACCAGAGAATCTCAGTTTTATATCCTCTATACACATACACATACATCATACATTCCTATCATCAGTGTTCCAAGAATCTGATGTAAACATTGTATGTATGCTTAATCCAATAGCAGAATGACTTGTGAATGGGCTTGGAGGTCATGGGGGCGGGGGAGGGGGAGGGGGAGGGGGAGGAGTTGGCAGTTCAACATTTTTTAAAAGATCTGAGGGCTTTGTGCATAGATATTTTCCTTCTCTTTGAAAACAAGATTGCTTGCTGTGCTCTCAAACTCGCAGAAGGGAGGTAATTGTTAGGATTCTGAAGCTCTGATTATTCACCATGAATATATTAAAACCTACAGGTATTTTGCAGGGAACACATGAGACCACTCAGGAAGTGTCATTCTGGAGTCTCTAAGGCCAGAAGTGGGACAAAGAAAGAGTGATGTCACCTATTAGGGAGAATAAACAGATTAGGCTTCAGGAGGCTCCAGTTCTTGCTCCAGGCGGGCATCCTGAAGTCATCAGACCTTTGCTGAACCAGTTTCTTTACATCAAAGTCCTGCTTGATTCACAGGTATGAGGATAAAGCACAACCAGGTGAAAAATGCATTGGCAGTTTGGAGTGGTGCACAAAGTGAGTGAGGTTCCATTATTCCTTTTTGGCGTATGGAGTGGCAGTAATCCCCAAATCTGTCAAAGAACATTCTAGATGTTAATGGACAGAATGTTGGGGGGGAGTAAAGCACAAACCACATGTACTTTTATGAGAGCAGGTAGGGTTTTCTCACATCCCTCTCTATTTTAAGTTTAAAAAGTATTTCTCAGATGTCAGTAACCCTTAGTAGACAGACAAATGAAGGGGTAACCAGCTTGAGAGGCTGTCCACAAATAGGCCATCAGTCTATTTGATTTCTCTACCTCTCTTTGCTTTGACTCGTCTCCATGTTCAAAATTTCCAAGACTAAGCTTGCTTGCCATTATTCCGTAAGGCAATTAAGCAACTTGGCAATAAAAGCAACCACATTTCTCTAGAGTAGTTCACAGAGAATACAGAACAGAACAGCAGAGGACAGATGTTGAAGCAAAATGTAAGTACTTATGTGAACACACGTTTCCGTGCCAAGGCTAAATGCCCTGCCTTGCTTCCATCTTTCTCCACCAGTTAATCCCCACACCCATCCCGCTCTGTCATCAAACATTCAAGGATATAAACACGCCGAAGCTCTCTCATGTTAACCCTCCTCTCTCAACTCCTCCTCACCTAATGCACTGCAAGTGTGGGGCTACCTTTCTCTGTTGCCAAGCTTTCTGAAAGCAGCCCTTCGATCCCTGTACATCACTTCCTTTCTCCACCATCCAATGACTTCCTGTAATCTGCTATTTCTGTTTCCATCATTCCACTGAAGCTATTGTCTTAGCAACTTCTTAACTGATGACCCTCCACGCCCACCGCCAGGGCCATGTTCCGTCCGTGGTCTTGGCTGCTGTCTCCTCATCATCTGACGTGTTGACAACCTCCTGGCAACTTTCTTTGGCCTCAGAAACACAACACTTCTGGCCATCTTCCTGCCTCTGAACTGCCCCCTCACTGTCTGTCTGTCTGTCCACTCTGCCTAGACACCACCCTCCTTAAGCGATGATGTGTTGGCAGCCTCTCCAGCAGGCTCTTCAATCTCTGGGTCAATATGCTCTCCAACAAGTACAGACTTGAATATAATATTCTACTGAGCTAGTAACCTCCGCAGAAAGAGAGTAGCCTTTCCCCCCGCTCAGTCGTTCTCTGATGCTGGGCAAGACTGAAGGCAAAAGGAGAAGAGGGTGGTAGAAGATGAGATAGTTGGATGGCATCACCAACTTAACAGACATGAGTTTGAGCAAACTCTGGGAGAGAGTGGAGGACAGGGAGGCCTGGTTGGCTACAGTCCATGGGGTCACAGAGTCAGGCATGACTGAGCGACTGAACAACAGTTCTATGGAGTGGACCCCCAGTTCTCCGGATGGGATCGGATGTCCATCAATGAAGTGATCACAAGAGCAGCTGGATACAACACTCTAGCTAGCCACATCTGTGCAATCAGAGTATGGGATCAATTCTACCCGAACTCCTCAGTCTCAGAGTGGTGGACAGGTATTTCCCAGCAAAGCAAACTGGGGGGAGCTATCAACAGGGGCTGAACCATTAAATAACTGGATTGCTCGTTGCCATCGTGTAGTCACTAAGTTGTGTCCCACTCTTTGCGACCCCATGGACTGCCGCCCACCAGCCTGCTCTTCTCCTGGGGTTTCTCAGGCAAGAATGCTGGAGTGGGTTGCCGTTTCCTTCTCCAGGGGATCTTCCCGACCCAAGGATCAAACTCGCATCTCTTGTGTCTCCTGCACTGGCAGGCAGCTTCTTTATCGCTGAGCCACCAGGGAAGTCCAGTTGAATCGGTATTGCAATGCAAATATTAACACATGACTTATCTAGTCAATGATCACGTCGTCTCCCCATTACCAATAGGATAAAATTTGAACACCTTTGCTTGACTCGTTAAGACTCGCCGGGAACTGGCTCATGCCTGCCCTTCTAGCCTTATCTGCCATGGAGCCTAATTTTACCCACAAAGGCCTATACATTGTGCTTGAAATAGTCCGTGTTCTATCACACCACCGCATCTCCTTTTCTGGCGTGCAGAACTTCTACTTCACCACCCGTTGAGCTATATTTCTGTTTCAAGACCCGGCTCAAATGCCGTCATCCCTTGGAAAAGCCTACCCCACTTCTCCTGCCTGAATCAGTCACTCCTTTCCCAAGAAGTTGTGTAAATATCTCTATTTAATAGTGATTCTCAACAGGGCCAGTGTTGTTCCCCCAGGGTATGTTTGGCAACGTCTAGTGACATTTTTGGTTGCTATCCCTGGATAGGGGGATTCTTCTGCCATCCGGTGGGTGGAGGCTGTTCAACACCCTTTGGTGCACAGGCACAAACACGAAGAACCATCCAGCCCAAAATGCCGACAGCTGAAAACGCCTGGTCTAATGTCCTGTGTTCCAAAGATCAATTTTATATCTTTCCAAGTAGATCCTGAGCTTCTCGGGGGACAGGGACACTGTCTGATCTGTCAACGTGCTCCCAGCACTAGCAGGTGCCTGGCCCCTAGCAGATGCTTGCTAAACATTGGCAGGAAGACTGAGGAAGGGAATGAGTGTCCAGATGGGCTTATGAAACAGGATCCAAGAAACTGAATTCCTGGAAGGCATGATGGTTCCTTAAATGGCGATTGTATTAGAAATTTTCAGTTGCAGGGCATGCTTCCTCCTCGCCTTGCAAAACAAATTCAATCCCAAAGTTCCTGAACTCAAAGTCACAGGAGTCTCTCTGCTAAACAAGCACATCTATTCCTATCTGTGCCTCTCACACTAATTATTAAGAAAGGGCCTCTTGGCTTTGTATAATTTCTAAAGACAGAAGAAATCACTTTTTGTTGTTGTTCGGTTGCTAACTCGTGTCTGACTCATTGTGAACCCATGGACTGCTGCACACCAGGCTCGCCTGTCCTTCACTATCTCCCGGAATTTGCTCAGATTCCTGTCCATTGAGTTGGTGATGCCATCCAACCATCTCATCCTCTGCCGCCTATACTCCCACAAAAAGGTACACCCTTCTCACAGTACCGAAGGATATTTTTCAATGAAACGAAATTTCATGGCCCTTCACCCCACACCCAATTCTAGTTTAAAACAAGGCTACACGTGTGATGTCTTCATCTCTGCCCTGCACACTTGACTAAGAAACACACACATCAGGAGCTTGGTCCCCATGTAAGAGCTAACACGCTTCTCAGAAAGGACATTCAAATGTCAGATGGGATGATTTACACTGCATGTCAATAAAAAGAACTCTGAGGTTCAGCAAGTCAATAAAGCTTATTAGAACAATCTTAAGGCTGAGTATCAGTGTAGCCTGATGAGGACCTCTGAAGTCAGACACTATCTCAAGGCAAGTGGCATTAAATAGACCATTCTGGAGGGAGAAATAAATTAAAAGCTTCCATTATTTTGAGAGTTCATGTTAACTTAATAACACACAAGAAGCTTGAGGAATGTGTGTTTATATTCTCATAGTTAAAAACCTTCTGGACATTCATTTGTTTAAGCTCCCATAGATTGAAAGGCTCCGATATGCCAGGCACTAGATCAGGAAGATCACACTTATTCATTTTTATTTACCAACACTTTTGTACTACTTTCTGTGTACTAGCAGAGAGAGAGAGAGCGTGCAGGCTCAGTCGTGTTTGACTCTTTGTCTATGGGATTTCCCAGGCAAGAATACTGGAGTGGGTTGCATTTCCTTCTCCAGATGATTTTCACAACCCAGGGAATGAACTGCATTGGCAGGCAGATTCTTTATCACCTGTGCCACCTGGGAATCCCCAGACAGTCTCCTAAATCTTTCCCAATATTAACTCTTTTAGTCCTCATTACAGCCCTATGAAATAGGTATGACATTATTATTCCCATTTTACAGATAAGGAAACTGAGGCTCAGAGAAGCTAAGTGAAATGCCCAAGGTGACCCAGCTGGTCAGCAACAGAGGGAGCCTTCATGCAAAGCCAGGCAGTCAGGCTCCAGAGTCAATGTTCCCAACCACTGTAAGTGCCACCTCAAATCTTCTCAATCAACTCTTGACCCACATTTTGTTCTGCCTGATATTCCGAAATTAACATTTTACTTAGTTGCCAGTGTTTCAAAATCAAAGAGACTTCGCACAAAAGCTGGATTTTTCACACAATTTCTGGATTCTCTTTACAAATCAAAATGCATATTTTCTGGCACAGCCTCGCTGTGAACGAAAGAGGGGTCTCAGGCGGGGCACTGACACACCGCACTCATTGGAGACACTGGCCAGGCTCCCTGAGGTCTCACTTGGAGACCCTGGCCTACCTGTCTCACAGATGAAGATGCGGAGCCCGAAAGAGGGTGAGGAACTTGGCCAAGGGCCAGATCTAGTGAAGAGCAGAGGCTAGATTTGAACTTGGCAGGGTCCCAGTGGAAAAGACATTGCACTCTCGAACCAAGGCAATTCAGAGAGACATCCTTTTATTTAAAAAAAAAAAAAAAAAAGGATGGTAACAAAGGCATGACAGGTGTGGAGCGATAACCTTAGGCTAAAAGTATCACCGAAGCCATCCTTATCCTTAGGAACTAGGAGCACGGGGAGGAGGGGTGGGCAGAACTGGGCAGGTGCTGTGAGAGAAGGGATGGCCACCTGCAGGGGAGGGGCACAGGGCACCCCAAGGGGAGGGAGTCAGCGGAACCAAGCCTTGACCTCCTTCCTGTCCTGCCCTTCTAGCCAGGGCACCCCCTAATGTTGGCATTCAGTCACTAAGTCAGGTCTGACTCTAAGACCCCATGGACTGCAGCATGCCACTATCTCCTGGAGCTTGCTCAAACTCATGTCCATTGAGTCACTGATGCCATCCAGCCATCTCATCCTCTGCTCTCCCCTTCTCCTCCTGCCCTCAATTGTTCCCAGCATCAGGGTCTTTTCCAGTGAGTTGGCTCTTCTCCTCAGGTGGCCTAAGTATTGCAGCTCCAGCATCAGTCCTTTCAATGAATATTCAGGGTTGTTTTCCTTCAGGATGGACTGGTTTGATCTCCTTTCTGTCCAAGGGGCTCTCAAGAGTCTTCTCCATGGGTTGGCCCATAATGGCCAAATCCTAAAGTCTAGTGAGGGGCCCAGATCTTGTAGGGCAGAGCGGGACAGGGAGGGTGCAGAGAGCAAAGAGGAAGGCAGGCACCCAGCACACTACTGCTGGCTCCCGAACCCCAAGCTTTCCCACTTCACTGCACTGAGCTGACCCACTCAGCCCTCGTGCTATGCAAACAATACTAAGCCTGTTGTTGCTCAGTTGCCAAGTCATGTCCAGCTCTTCGTGACCCTATGGATTAAAATCACAGCAAACGCAAATATGGTGCTCGAGACACCCCAACACTCTTCCGGGAACTTTACACAGATTGACTCATTTTGTTAAGTGCCTGTTATGCCCAAGGCATGGAATCCTCTCTGAACACGGAAGAATGGAGAAGCAGAGTGACAGGATCTCAGCGATGCTTTTTTTTTCCTAATGGGGTCAGTTTCTGCTATCACAGCACATCCTGCTTCAGCCTTGCATTCAAACCCGTGGGCAAAGAAGACCTCCTGTTCTAAAAACAAAGAAGCCAAAATACAACGAAAATGCAAAGGGTGCATTCCACACTGAATATGAGCCCCGTTAACTAATGGAACTATAGGGAGCTCTTCCTCTGTTTCCTGTGTCAAAACTCATTTCTCTCATGTACCACTCCCCGAGTTCCTAATGCTAACCTAGGATGAAAAAGAAATAAACGAAGGACTCAGCACTTGACGGTGGCTTAAGAGCTATAGAACCCTAGTCCTTAAAGGGAAATTTTCTAATCTTACAGTAAATATGGGGGCAAAGAACTGGGAGGTTGAGGAAGGACAGGGATTCTCGGTCTCTTTGGATACCTTATTTGGTATAGGGCAATATTGCCCAGGGGGCTCAGACAATAAAGAATCTGCCTGCAAAATGTGGGACCCAGGCTCCATCCCTGAGTCAGGAAGATCCCCTGGAGAAGGGAATGGCTAGTATTCTTGCCTGGAGAATCCGATGGACAGAGGACCCTGGTGAGCTACAGTCCATGAGTTGCAAAGTGTTGGACATAACTGAGCGACTAACACACTAAGACTTAATATCCCCCAAACTTCACTCATCCGTGTGCCAGCCTCAGGGTTTTTGCTGTATTTTTACCAGCTGCACTATGACATATTTTTTCTTAAAGTCTGCAGTTTTTAAATTAATGTGTTTTTAATTATCCTAAATTAAATGCTAGTGCTGATGCAATATAGATCTAAGAAAATACATAACCACTAAAATGAATAATCTCACCTGTGCAATATTTAACCCCCCCCCCGACCCTTGGTGTATTTTCAATAACACAAACATGCCTACCTTGGGAAATGTCAGTGTAGGTGTTAAGAGCATGTACTCCAGAGTCAGATAAAACTGGGTTCAAGTCCCAGTTGAATTACTCATGAAAGTTTGCCTTATACTTTGCCAAGAATTAAATAATTTGAATCACTCATGAGGGTTTTCCTTATAGTTTGCCAAGAATTAAATAATGTGTAGGGTACTTAATACCATGCCTGGCCCATGGAAGGTACTTAGAGTTCCACATGCCATACCTAGCTGGTTTCTAGCTCACCTAGACCCTGGTGGGTATATACCACTAACACTTACTTAAAACTTCCTCATGAGAAAAAGGTGACAATCCAGAAAAAATACCTTGTTAAGGAGTCTCAGAATCCCAGGTCCACCCAGAAGCTGGAGAGCTCCAGACTTCCACATGGCCCAGGATAGGGTTTTCATAATGTGCAAAGATGCTCTCCAGTTAGTCAAATATTGCTGCCATTGGCCAGGAAGAACCTACCTATAATTTCTGTGAAGAGGAACAGAGACTAGGAGATTTCACTTAACACTGACAAATTTATTCATGCATCTATCTAGCACCCATCATCCATCTATTCATCTATCCATCCACCTGTCTGTTCAGTCAACAAATCTTTGAGTCACTCCATTTCTCAGCACGGTCCTAGGAGCTGGATATACACTACTGAACCAGAGTTAAACAAATGCAGTTCTCACCCTCACAGAGCTCATAAGATTGTGGAAGACTGACACACACATTCTCAGGATCCACTTTTTATACTCCCTAGATTTCCTGAAGGAAAGCAGTCCTGAGTATTCATTGGAAGGACTGATGCTGAAGCTGAAGCTCCAGTACTTTGGTCACCTGATGTGAAGAACTGCCTCATTGGAACAGACCCTGATGCTGGGAAAGACTGAAGACAGGAGGAGAAGAGGGTGACAGAGGATGAGATGGTCAGATGGCATCACTGACTCAATGGACATGAGTTTGAGCAAGCTCCAGGAGTTGGTGGTAGACAGGGAAGTCTGGCATGCAGTGTACAGGGTCGCAAGGAGTTGGACATGACTGAGCAATTGAAGGGAGATTTGTTTGGCCCCACCTGTCTGCCAGGACATGGCCCTTTCCTAAAGGAAGGTCAGTTCTCACTGCAATGCCTTGTCTTCTGATGGCCTCTGGCTGCTCCCAGCTCCTCTGGGTGAGGGTTGCTTTGGAATTCCTCATGTGTGCTGTGATTTCAGAACCCAAGACCAGCCCAACCAGATCCTTGAAGGCTAGGCTTCCTGCCACTACTCAGAAGCATCACATGACAAGGCGTGGGGTCTGGCTTCCTCAAAGGGCTGCCCTAACTGCTGAGTTAATTCTCCCACAGAGAAAATCTGACTAGTTGAAGGAGATGGAAAGACGACAACAGACATATCCTTCTCCGTTCCAACAAATGTTCCCTACACAGCCGATCTGGAAGACCTCCCATGTGATGGAGCAGCCCACTGTGGCTTTTTAAAAAGCCGGGATCAGCTCAGGAACACACCATTTTGTATATGTCTGTCTTCCTTTTCCTGCTTCACTTCCTTCTTCCTTCATTCAAGCTGCCCTGGTATTGCACCTTTTGACAAAGCCTTAGCGGGCTAAATGACATCTCAGGGTCTATGTTCAAGGAAACTTGAACTTAAAATCAATCAAATAACCATACAAATAAGTAAATATTTACAAGCTGCTATGAGCTCTTTCAGTGGGGAAGAGTTTGACCTGGTCTAAGAGTAGAGAAAGTTCACTGAGGCAATGTTTGATAGAAAAAGAAGCAAACTTATATTAGGCTGGAGAAGAGGCATGAAGAAATATTCCAGGCAATTGGAAAGGCATATTCAAAGGCCCTATGGTCAGTTGTGTCCGACTCTGTGTGACCCCATAGATGGCAGCCCACTAGGCTCTTCTGTCCCTGGGATTCTGCAGGCAAGAACACTGGAGTGGGTTGCCATTTCCTTCTCCAATGCATGAAAGTGAAAAGTGAAAGTGAAGTCGCTCAGTTGTGCCCAACTCTTAGTGATACCATGGATTGCAGGATTCCAGGCTCCTCGGTCCATGGGATTTTCCAGGCAAGAGTACTGGAGTGGGGTGCCTTGCCTTCTCTGAATATGGGCAGGAAGAGTTGAGTAAACAGTGGAAGAGAGGGCAGGCAGGATGCTAGACAGAAACACTAGGGAGTGCAGATGAAGAGGACCATTCAGAATGTGCACCCAACTAACGAGTTGCCAATGATTCCTGAACTTCCTTCTTCACTTGAAGAACTCGGTCATGCTCGTTGAACAAAGGTCTAAGACAGCCTGTGATTGATGAAGAGGTCAGATGATTCAGGATAAGTGCCTTCCACAAAATGCTGCTCCCAGAGGTCTTCTGGACCAGGAAATGCAGACATGCCAATGTCTTCCACAGAGAGATGTTTCATGGATCATAAAAATCAGGGAAAAAAAAAAAAAAACAACCCTGTGAAGTCAAGGGGATGTCCGTTTGAAGTAGTCAAAATCTAACTGCAATACGACACCCAGATTTTTATATAATTGTACCATCCAGCACCAGGCTTCCCTGGTGACCCAGATGGTAAAGAATCTGCTTGCAGCACAGGAGACTGGGGTTTGATCCCTGGATCAGGAAGATCCCCTGGAGAAGAAAATAGCAATCTACTCCAGTGTCCTTGCCTGGAGAATCCCATGGACAGAGGAGCCTGGCAGGTTACAGTCCATTGAGTTTCAAAGAGTCAGACTTGACTGAAGGACTAAACAACAAATATCTGGCACAGGCACTGAGCAAGACACTGATGGACAAGAAGGAGTGAGTGAAAAGTACCATTGGCGTGTTAATCACGGACAACCAGATAGTTGATGAAGGTCTCCAGTGGAGCAAACAGAAAGATCATCTTGGATAAGAAGATAGCATCTTTGCACTTCAGGCACAAGCGAGATGTCAGGGGGTCTCACCACCCCCAGGACAGAAGTGTGGAGCAGGGCGAGAGAGGCAGCCCTGGGCCCTCCCCTTCACTTTCTTTCGGTGAAAGCCTGTCAGCTTTCATCTGCTTCACATGTTGGGTATCCATGTACCTTCCACTCAAAGAAGAACTCTGCCGCCTTGTTGAAAAGATGCCAGCCTGGATACTTACATAGAAGCCTAAACCCCAACGATGTACATCTGCTTATGCAGACTCCCTGATGGCCTTGCCCCTACCCAATGCCTGATTTATACTATGATTTGCTTTTAATGATTCTTCACTTTCTTTCGTTCTTTTTTAAATATAGGCAACACGTATGTAAACGTCAGTGTCTCAGTCATGTCCAACTCTTTGTGACCCCATGGGCTGCAGCTCGCCAGGCTCCTCTATCCATGGGATTCTCCAGGCAAGAATATTGGAGTGGGTTGCCATGCCTTCCTCCAGGGGACCTTCCCAACCCAGGGGTCAAACCAGGGTTTTCCTGCATTGCAGGCAGATTCTTCACCATGTGAGCCAGCAGGGAAGTCCCAAGAATACTAGACTGGGTTGCCAGTCTCCAGGGGATCTTCCCAACCCAGGGATTGAACCTGGGTCTCCTGCCTTGCAGGCAGCTTCTTTCCCAACTGAGCCACCGTGCATTTTCCTCAGAATAGAAGGAAAGTGAGTTGAGACTATAGCCTCTCTGCAGGGACTTTGGAATTTTATAGGGAATGAAAACGCACACACCTACGAACGCAGCTCAGAAGCAATAGCTGGGAGGCACCAAGTATGGAGGAAAATGCATTCTAAGCACCAGTGTTTTTTCCATAAGTGGGAACAAAAACCCAATATTGTCAAATGTTCCCATTTCTCAATCCATCATTTGGATTTCATATCAAATATTCTAACCTTTTAAAACTTAGTAAATGATTCGCACTGAGTAGAAATAAGAACACTCAACTAAATTAAGAGGCAACAACATGAAACGCCATGAGAACCGCACCAAACAGGCTCCCGCCTTGAATCGGAAGCTCCGGCACACTGCCTTACATTTAAGGGAACGTTTGATGAGAATGAGGTTCACGTTGCTCTTGGGTGGGTTGCCTTGGGGTGAAAGTAGAAGCCATTTCTCTTCCATCTTTAAAAATGAAATCAATATTTTTGTTTTCCTTGGCAGAATTCATTTATCACCTGGGAGCTAGAAGAAATGATGTGAATATCCAGTCAGTCTAGAGATTTGGTAACCTAGAAGAAATGTATCAGGTAAAAGTGCAGGCAGGAGCCTCTTTACCTGCTCTAGTCATGAGATCCCCATAATGGTATCCCAGAGTTGGGCACTTGACTAGCCTCTGGGGTTCTTGCTGTTGCTATCATTTTTAAAAATCATATTACCAATTCTATCATGTGCCTGCAAGCTCATATGAGCTCTCAGATTCAGGTGGACACCAAAGTGCACTGCCCTAGAAAACAGAGTAAGATGCAATAATCTGGAACTTCCTGGTGGTCCCCTGACTAAGTCTCCTTGCTCCCAATGCAGGGCGCCTGGGTTCGATCCCTGGTCAGGGAACTACCACATGCCGCAACTAACATCCTGCATGAAGCATCCATGACCCAGCACAGCCAAATATATATATTTGCTGAGCCCAGCGTGACTGTGTGGAATATATATATATACACTACTCCATGCAGTCATGCTGAGCTGGATGCCTTGTTTGCCTGGAGGGTGCCAGGCTCCACCAGCCTCCACTGTGCTCTGTGCCCAGGCAGGAGGCTGATCTGGACAACCTAAGGCCTCTGGTTGCAGGTGAGTCTGGTCAGTGGGGAGCGTCAGCAGAGGAAGAGGGGAGATGGGGAGAGAGGGCGGAAGGGAGGAGGGAAAGATGTTTACTCCCCAGACTCTCTGCCTGCAGGGTAGCTACAAACCAGCTACACCCACAGTTAAATCCCAGGGTTCTGGCTGCCCAAAGACCCATAAACTGCTCCATCTCCAGCAGCTTCAATCCTGGAGATGGTGCCTGTGTGTTCTGTCCACTCTTTGCGATCCCATGGACTGTAACCCGCCAGGCTTCTCTATCCTTGAATTCTCCAGGCAAGAATACTGGAGTGGGTTGCCATTTCCTACTCCAGGGGATCCTCCTGACCCAGGGATTGAACCCTCATCTCCTGCACCGCCTACATTCAGATTCTTTACCACTGTGCCACCAAAGATGGTCTATTTCCAGTGTAAATGAGAATATCTCCTGCCATATCAATAAACCAAAAATATCACGGCCATCAGTGATGTCTAGCCTCCAAGTGTGAAGGAGGGCTCCCAAAACTTTGATCCAGCAGAGGCCACCGCCCCCCACCACCCGCC
This sequence comes from Oryx dammah, assembly GCF_014754425.2. NCBI lineage: Eukaryota > Metazoa > Chordata > Mammalia > Artiodactyla > Bovidae > Oryx > Oryx dammah. The sequence continues at coordinate 162,086,403 of NW_024070186.1, read as the reverse complement.
ATGGTGATTGCTGAGGAGCTGGGGGAATGCAAGAAGTAAAGTGATTGGCCCCAGACAGTCAAGGTGCATCTGAAAGGAATGAATTCAGGGAGACCAGAGGCTGGCATCCTCCCATACACAGAATGCTAAATTCCTCACCTTGATAGCTGATCTTTGATGTTCTGACTTCCCCTCCTGCCTCCCAGGAGCAGTTTTCTCAGAGCTACTGAGATGCTGTCTCCTGGGCTAAACATTCCCAGCAAATAAAATAACTCTCTCCTTTTCAGGTTGTCAGCACTTGTGATTTCCCCACACCCTAGCCATACTTTGGTCAACAGCCCCTCAATTAAATTACCCAATTTGAGTGTGCCACGAAAACCAAATCCCCAAAAAATGAGTTCCTCCACTGAGCTCATGACTCATCTCTCTATCCAAAATGTTAACCAACCCCTTTCTTGTGCAACACCTGTTCCCCTCAAGACTGAGGAGAAAAGGAGGGACTCAGGCCTTGTGACGCCCTCCCAAGCACAAGAGCTGTTCCTTGTCCCCTATTTCTTATTTTGGGGAACAAGGTTTCAGCCTCCTTGACGTTCCCAGAGTTCCAAAGGGCAGATTCAAAGTCACTGATTAGAGGAGGCGGGAAGGCAGAAAGAGCGGAAAGCCATCAGGAAACAGTAATGCCCTGGATGGCATGGTCCGGCTCCTCCTGGGGTATTCGCAAAGCAAACTGATACAGATCTCTTGAGTTCTGCTTTGGGATGGAGGAAGGTGACTTCCGGCTGAGCTCAAGCACAATGACCCTAGACTGGCTATCATCAAAAGGTTGATGATGGAGATTCCTGAATCACCACCACCCTGTTACCCGCCTCCCCCACCAACAATCAGAGGAAGGCCACGTGCTGCAGACCACCCCCCACCCCAAGTTTGGCCTATAAAAACTCTTCCCCAAAACCATCTGGGAGTTGGTGTTTTTGAGTGTGGGCCACCTGTTCTCTTTGCTTTGCCCTGCAATAAACCAATCTCCACTCCAAACTCTATCAAGCTTCAGTTTGTTTGGCCTCGCTGTGTCAGGCACACCAACTTGAGTTTGACCACACATCCAGTTTTCTGCTGGGAACCTCATCCCTACACACACCAAAATTCACTGCTCACTGAGAGCAAGAAAAAAAAATTTTACGCATATATGTGTGTGTTAGTCGCTCAGTCATGTCTGATTCTTTGCAACCCCATGGAGTGTAGCCTGCCAGGCTTCTCTATCCACGGAATATTCCAGGTAAGAATACTGGAGTGGGTAGCCGTTCCCGTCTCCAGGGGATCTTCCTAACCCAGGGATTGAACCCAGGTTCACCTGTACTGCAGGTGGATTCTTTACCATCTGAGCCAGCAGAGAAGCCCCATCTGTGGGGTCTGCACACTTTGGTAAATGGATGCCCATGCAGGACGCGGAGAAAAGTCCCTGCCTGCAGAGATCCCGGAGGCCTTGCACAGATGACCATTTCTGTAGTACAGTGTCTCTTCCCTGATAACACAGTCATAGGACTGAGCCAGCTTCCATGCTACTTCCTTCTTGCTGTGATGCTGCCTGCGTGAAGGTGATGGAAGAGTCCAAGACCTCCTCTTCTAGCCTGGCCACCAAGGTTGAACAGAATCTGTGCTTAAAGAAGCCTGGAGCATCCAAGAGTTCTGACTCGCCTCCTATGCCCGAGAATTCAATTCTCAAGTCAAGGCCCCAGGGTAACAGTAAAAGATATGTTTGCATATTGAGGTATGGGGAGTCATTCTGACTTATCCATGAATTAACCTGAATTTTAAGCGAACTAGGACAGCCTTTCTGTGGCCAATTAGACAAAGATTGCACACTGCTTTAACTACTAAAGAGAAGGGCACATTGACTGGAAGTAAAGAATGTCCTGTTGAAAAATAAAGATGAAATCCCTCCCTCCCTGGGACACCAGTACTAGTCCTCCTCTGATAGTAAGACTCCCTTCTCGGGTGCCGAGGCCATACTGACTCGCTGAGTACCTGCTGATCTGTCCCTGAAGGAACGGATCCCTGACTCGTTTGATGTTCTTTGTTCTGACAAGACATAAAACTGCTAAAAACTCTGCTTCTCTGGAGCAGCTCTTCAGTTACCTGAGAAGCTGCATCTCCTGGGTTATAGTCTTTAGTTCGTCTCAAATAAAACTCTTTCCCATTTCTATTACAGATGGTTTATCGATTCTTTTCACTGACACACAGAAAGGTTTGTCTCTCTCCCCCTCACATTTCTGCATCCCCTCCTTCATGTATTATTACATAATAATCATCGTGCTACAGATTTTATCTCTTTTTTTCTAAATTCCGCCTCAAAAATTTTCATGAAAGCAGGTATTATCATGAACTTTTGGGAGGACTCTAAAATTCATGGAGGGCAATTTGTCTCATCATAACAAAACCTTGAACGTGTACTTGTCTTTCCACAAATTCCTTATTTGGGTATTTCTTCTAAGGCGATCTGTGGATCTGGGCTCTAAGATATCTGTGCAAACATGTTTAACAGTTTTCAATTGGAAAAACAAGGAAACAACATAAAATGCCCTCCCATAGAATACTGCTTAAATAAAGTGTGGACTACTGCACAGCCAATAAAAATAATGCTGTAAAGACTATTCGCTGATGTAGAAAAATGTTTTTGAAACACTGTTGAATTTTCAGAGCAGGTTATAGTGTGCAGTGTGCATCTGTGATCCGATTTCTGTAAACAGAATATATAAAGATGGAGATGTGCAAAAATGTCCCCTGTGAAGACAGGACTATGTTTGGAACTCACGTAAAATCAACCAGTGGTTGTGGAAAGGAGGGCGATCCTTGTCCCTCCCCTCCACCCCGACTCACAGTCAGTGAGGGCAGAAAAGAGTCGAGAGCTGGGGCTTTGGGCTCCTGCAGCTGTGGATACAACTACGCTGGGGGCACGTGGATGTGCTCTTGCCACTGAATACAAGATGTGGAAACCGACCGCCCCATGCTTAAATAGCCTTTGCATTCCCATCATGCACCCACCACTCTGCTAGGTCTTGAAACATAGCAGTGAATAAAATATAGCCACGCCCACATGGAGCTTGTGGTCTAGAGGAGGGGTCAGCACACTCCTCTGCCCAAGGGCCAGATTCAGCCTGCCACTTGCTCTTTTGCCAATAAAGTTTTATTGAAACACTGTCATGTCCATTTGTGTACATATTATCTATGACTATCTTTTCACTCCCCCTGGAGAAGGAAATGGAAACCCATTCTAGTATCCTTGCGTGGGAAATCCAACAGACAGAGGAGCCTGGCAGGCTACAGTCCTCGCAATCACAAAGAGTCAGACACAATTAAGCGACTAATCAGCAACATTTAACAGGGCAGAGTTAAGTTGCTGTGACGGAGACTGAACAGCCTACAAAGCCAAAAGTATTTACTCTCAGAAATCCATTTATCTATTCTCAGAAGAGGGGTGCCAACCCCTGGCCTAGAAACTTGCTACTAAACTTGAGGTACCTGGGCTAGGTACATCAGCAAAATCTCAGTTCATCTAAGACTTTAAGAGCTGGAGTCTGCCTGTGAGCTACGCCCATTATAATTAAAGAAACGCTAACTAGAGGGTCCAAGCCCCCAATGCTCTGTTCCTGTTCTGCATATTTAAATGCTTATGTAGGCATGGTTCCCAAGTGAGAAAAAGACTCCTGAAGAGGTACCTTCAGGAGAATTTTCCTACCAGAGCCAATCTCCCAGCATCAGTGCTTCAGAGGAGGCCATCCAAGTCCTGACTCTTCTACCCAACAGGGTCTGCTTCGCTCAGTAAGAGTGAACCCACATCATTGGCCCAGACTTACCTATCCTGTACTAATTATAGGCACAGCATTGAGCTTAAACGAACCATTCGGCCATACAAGCGGCAATATTCGAGCCATCAATTTTAGGACACTGCTCAGGAAAATATGGTGATACATCATCCCACCCCAAATACAAAGGTCAAATGATATTAATTAATGCAGCGACACAATTCGCTGCAGCTAAATGGGTATTCTTGATTATGGCTCCTTGATTGAGAACTAATGCCTCATTAATCTTAAACATATCAACCGGAGGACATCGGCGAAGTCAAATAGAATAATGGCCAACATTTCAGTGAACACAGCCTCATGCTCGCTGGGTAAGAAGCAAATCCTAGAGACGTGGTTGTGTCTTCTGCCTCCTCCACCCACCTGGATCTACTGAGAGCTTTGTAAAGAAATAGGCTTGAAACCAGTCTTTGAAACCTGGGTGTGTGTGCGTGTCTACATCTCTCTCTCTCACACATGCACACAGTATTTTCAGGTAGGCAGGCAGGCAGGCATTTTCTCTTGAGGTTTTCACTTACATGTTACAGTAGGAAAAGAGAAACTGATGGGCTTTCATGGCTCCAAGCCCAGTGAGGAACCTTCCCTCTGAGGTCCCTGTATCCATATACTTCTGCTTATTTATCACAGGTAAGTGGTAAGGGGAAGGAACCCAGGGGACAGAAGGTCTCTGGGTCAGCATTGCGGGTAAGGCATGCTCTGTATCCATTTCAGTTTAGGCAGGTCGGTCCTCATGGCTCTGAGACTGGTTGGGGGCAGGAGAAAGGGGAATGGCAGCTCAGGCCCAGAGCCCCTGATGGAGCAGCCATGTCCTCACCCTGATGCAGGCCAGCAGAGGCCTGCTTCCCCTCTAGTCTCCACAGTGCCTCCTGACAGTGAGTTTTAATTCCTCATTGAATTTCTAGAGAAATTACAGTGAACCCCCTCCCCTCCCTCCACACACACACACACACACACACACACACACAGACATGTGCAGGGAGAGCTCGGTGATTTACACTAATTGCAGGAAGGTCATTTGTAAAGCTTCAAGGTGGGGGTTGCTGTTCATAGGAATTCAGGCTTCTCCATTTTCATGGCACATGGTGCTTAGCAATGGTGACGAAAGGGTTACCCATTAGTGATCTCACTTTAATGAATAGATAAAATTTGAGTCAATTACAAAAGTAGCTTTTGTCGAAGAGAGTTGCCTAAGCAATGTTAACCTTTTTTTTTCCCTCTCTGTCGCAAACCATGTTGCAGCTGCCTCCTTTTCATATAAACAGAGCCTTCTAAAGAACATGAAACTCTTTGTTCTTTGAAGAAGGAAGTTATTCTCCTTGTATCTCTCTCTCTCTTTTTTTCTTTTTAAAAGGGTTTTTTAATGTTTTGTGTCAAGGTAAATTCAACCTGATCCCATTCCTAAAGATTGCATCTGGGTGGAGGATTTCTACAGTTCATCTCTGTGTATTTAAGCTCAACACTCAACTCTTACTATGCAGAATATATACTTTGTGGGCAATTTATTTTCCTTTTTTTTTTTTTTTTGAATCTCAGTAATTTTTACTCTCCACTTGATTCATGCCAGCAGGAATATGGTTGGCAATTCATGTTGACATGTGTTCAAATTTTAAAGGTTGTGACAATAATGATTGTTGCTTTTAAATGTCTTCCACATCTCAGATGCTGGAGTTTCACAAACATCATATCAAATTTCCCAGACCTGCCCCGAGATGGAAACTAGGGCTCCAAGAGGCTAAGAGCCTTATTTACCCAAAGCAACAGTGTTGATTACTGGCAGAACTTTAAGGGTTTCCCTGGTGGCTCAGACAGTAATCTGCCTACAATGAGGGCGACTCACATTCAATCCCTGGGTCGGGAAGATCCCCTGGAGGAGGTCATGTCAAGCCAGTCCAGTATTCTTGCCTGGACAAGCCTGTGGACAGAGGAGTCTGGGGGGCTACAGTCTATGGGGTTGCAAAGAGTCAGAGAGAGCTAACACTTTCACTTTTCATCCAGGTCCTCAGGCACGCTTATCTCTCAGAGCACACTTCCCCATAGAAGTTACCAGAACAAAAAAAAAAGAAAGAAAGAAAACGCAGAAACTACATAATAATTTCCCAAACCAAAGAGTATCACCTTTGAGAGGAGGAGAGAGGCGCACGTCATTTAGATGCTCCTCCAAGGGCACTGAGCGCAGAACTTCCAGCTCCTGTTGGGCTGTTCCTTATCAATAAATAATACTTCACAAAGGTCCCCAGAGATATTAGTCCAAACAAACTAGAAGCCAATTGCCATTTTCCAGCACGGAGCTGCAATGATGATCATTCTTTAGCTCCTTCCACACACTGCAGTCTGTAGCTCACTGCTCTGCTCTCTGACTTGGAGCTGCAGCTCCTCCGTGGTCAGGAGAGTGACACAGTCAGACCAGAGATGTCTAGATGCAGGTCTGCCTCCTGACCATGAGGCCCTGAGCTAGCGCGTCGGCGAAAGTGGAAAGGGTTAGTTAGCTGCCCGGTCATGTCCGACTCTTTGCGACCCCATGGATGGTAGCCAGCTAGACTCCTTTGTCCATGGGATTTCCCAGGCAAGAATACTGGAGTGGGTTGCCATTCCCTCCTCCAGGGATCTTCCTGACCCAGGGATTGAACCTGAGTCTCCTGCACTGCAGGCGGATTCTTTACTGTCTGAGTCACCAGGGAAGCCTCTGTAAGTTGGAGATATTAAAATTAACCATGAAAGGTCATTTCAGAGTCAATGTGATAATCCTCATTGGAAAAGACTCTGATGCTGGGAAAGATTGAGGGTAGGAGGAGAAGCGGGTGAGAGAGGAAAAAGTGGTTGGAGGGCATCATTGACTCGATGGAGATGAGTTTGAACAAACTCTAGGGGATAGTGAAGGCAGGGAGGCCTGGCATGCTGCACTCCCTGGGGTTGCAAAGACACAACTGAGCGACTGAACAACAATAACGCAGTGTAGTATAACCGTACCATCAGGCCTCAGATGGTTCAAGATCAGCAATGGGGAGGGGGTTCAAGAAAGCAAAGAATGCTTTCAAAATCAACTCAGCTTCTTCTTTTTGTTTCATGAAAACCCTCCTGGAAGGCACAACCCCAAACAGGACTACCAGCGCCCCCACCACTCCCACTTCCCTGAGATATTACAACTATTTCCAGGCATCTCTCTCCCAAAAGCTGCAGCCTGTGTGCTCTTAATCCCTTTCCTTCTGTTTCTGCAGCCTGGAAAACCAGCCTGGCTGAAGAAGCAACCTGCTGGGAGAGCAAGGAAAGGGAAGACACAGACTAGGTCAAGCCAGAATCCAGTTACTGGGAGTAAGAAGCCTGGGGATCCTCAAATGTGATTTAGTTTGGTGAGAGCATAAATTGAAACACTCTGGCCAGTGCCTGTCTGCGGTGTGTTATGGTCGTGGATCAAGGTCAGCTGGCTGCCTTGAGAGAGGGCCAGTGGAAAGCATCCCACAAGCTGGTCTAGGGGAGATTCACCAAGGAAGATACTCCGCATTCTACCATCTTCCTGTGGGTTCAGCCCTGGCTCATCCTAGGCGGGGCTTCCCCACCTAGGTAAAGAATTGGCAGGCCATTGCAAAAAATGCAGAAAATGAGGGTTCGATCCTTGGCTTGAGAAGATCCCCTGGAGGAGGAAATGGCAGCCCACTCCAGTATTCTTGCCTGGGAAATCCCATGCACAGAGGAGCCTGGTGGGCTACGGTCCCTGGGGTCGCAAAGGATCAGACACGACTGAGCAAGCATGCACGCACACATCCCAGCTGTCTCCACCTGTTCTAAAGCAGGGGTGCTGGGTATGGGTGTTGGGGGATCACCCGCCCTTCTCATAGTGTTCTGCTCCGTGGGTGCTGGTTCTGTATGGATGACTTACTGTAGGGTCACTGTCGTGAAGGCGCAAGTCAGTGAGTCTGGAGCAACTTGAGTGCGTGAGGTCACCTTCCTCACAAGTGAGAACTTACGCTCAGCTCTGGAGGCCACTGCCCTCTAAGGGTGGGTGGTGGAGAAGAGCAGAAATGAACGAGAACCATCTTCTTGCCCACATTCCCCATCTTGCTGGCACCCACCCGAAGTCGGTGAACCTGCACTGAGCCGGAAGCCCATGGTCTCACTTCCTCATCCCCACTCTCATCTCACGCAGCGACTAACTCTGAACAAACCTTTAATGCTGTCTCTTTTCTACTATGTTTGATATCCAGCATTTGATAAGCTTCATTTAATGTTGAATTCCTCGTAATAGTCTCTCATTTCATAGGGGGAAAATGCTTTAAGTTTTTGTCTTCCCTTTTAAAGAAAAGTAAAGCTCAGATAGGGTAAGTAACTCACCCAAGGTCCCACAGTGGGTTGGTGGCAGCAGTCAGAGGGATATTTTCTGTATTCTACTTTGCCCTCCAACAGAGTAGAGTGCCCTCGGCACTCTACTATCACCCACCAAAGAGGTGCATTCGATAATCTCTAAGCCTCTGTGAGCTCTGACTAAGCATCTGAGTTTTATCTAACACACTTGTGAGAAGACAGAGTAAGGAAATCTCTTTGGATCACTCAGACTGCAGAAATACCGGGGTGGCACCATGACAGGCACATCCCAGGACGTAAGCCCTGGCTTCTGATTTCTCCATCTTACTTGCACTGGGGCAGATTTAGGGGTGCTCATAGTGTTGCAGTGAAAAAGGAAAAAAAAAAAAAGAGGAATGAGTTTTTTTCCTCCTTTCCTGAGAACAAAGAAGATAACGAGAAGAGTGAGCAGGCCTAAACATTCCTAGTTTTTTTTTTTTTTTTAATTGGCCCTAACTCTGCAAGTGTGTAACTAAGTTTGCTTCACCACCCCCTAACTCTGCAGGAGCTACCTGTGCTAAGTCACAGTCACTTCGGTCCTCTCCGACTCTGTGACCCTATGGACTGCAGCCCGCCAGGCTTCTCTGTCCATTGGCATTTTCCAGGCAAGAATACTGGAGTGGGTTGCCCTGCCCTCCTCCAGGGGATCTTCCTGACCCAGGGATGGAACCTGAGTCTCATGTGTCCAGCACTGGCAGGCGGGTTCTTTCCCACTAGCGCCACCTGTACACTTCACCTCTATTTTCCTTTGGCTCTATGCTAAATACATCCCCTATCTGGCGTTGACCCTTATAACACCCTTCCCCGTGTAGTTACACATCAGAAGGAAGGCTGCAGAGCCACGGAACTGCCGGACTCAATCACTGGGTTACTGGCGCCAGCCTATGACCGTCTTTGGAACAACGCAAGAGAAAGAAATCAAGATCCTAACACCTTTGTTCCTCATCACTGACTCCTGACTGTGAGCCCTCATCTTACACAAGCCCCTAGGTTCCTCATGCAGGGGATGGAGGGCGCACAGTTCTTGAGGCGTGAGCCTACCGTGCTTCCCCCTCCACGGCTGAGAATTAAAGCCGCCGTTCTATTTCCTCTGAACTCCATCTCTGGATGTTTTATCTGGCTTCAGTGGGCAGAGAAAGCCAAGACTTTGGCCAGCAACAAGAGGACGCCAGGCTGCCTGATACACTGCACGCTCTCAGTCACCTCAGTGCAGCGTTCCGCCTGGGCAGGAAGGCGGGCAGGAAGGCGGGCAGGAAGGCGGGCAGGTCCAAAGGCGTGTGGTTCTGGTCAAAATGGCACTGCCTTCCTCCAATGAGTGCGGAGCAACTGGCAAACAGACCGAGGACAAGGAAGCCTTCCCCATCGGGGAGCACCTGCCTCCCCAAAGCAAATAAAATTATATTAAAGACAGAAATATTAGAGGCCCTGATAATGTAATCATAAAGCAATCCCTTTGAATTAGGATAATGGCTGTGTCCAACTCCTATTGCATTTATTTTGAATATCGCATTCTTTCAACTCTCATTATTTTAATTATGTTCAATTACAGACATTTGCATATGCTTTATCATGGATATTAGTGAGGGGGAAAAGACTTCCCTGAGTTAAATGATGAACAGATATTCCATATTATGTTACACTTGCACCTCCTGAAAATTTGATTTACTACAGCCCAGAGAGAGGTCCTGAGACAGACACTGATTTGAAGTGAGTCTGAATTTTCTGTGATGATGTGGGGAGCCCAAATATAGAGACAGTCATTCAGAAAATGAAACAGAGGTGATGAAGGGCTGGGCTGGACGGAGGCAAAGATTTGAGGCTTGGCTCTGGCTGTGTGACCTCTAGAAAATCATGCAACCTCTCTGGTATTCAGTGTCTGCATCTATAAAACTTGGAATTTATAATTGTAGGGATTACCTAAAATGATGCTTAAAAGTGCTTCTTAAGTCAGCATCAGCACACCATATAGGTTGACAAAGTTAGCTATACTTTTTGACAAATGGTTCTAACACAATTGAACACTATACGGGGGAAAAAAAGAACTTTAACCTAAACATCACATCTTATATAAAATTTAACTTAAAATGAATCACAAACTTAAGTGTCAACTTTTAAAGTGTACAATTTTTAAAAAACTGTAGGAGAAAATGTTCATGATCTAGGGCTAGGGGAAAAGTTTTGCAGATTTAAAAATAAAATTATGACTCAAAACAGAAAAAACAAACCTGATAAATTAGATCTCATCACAATGAAAAACTTAAGTTCTGCAAAAACTTTAATGAAGAGGAATAGAAGACAATGTACAGGCTCTGAGGAAATATTTGCAAACCACGTATCTGAAAATGAAGAATATCCAGGATATATGAAGAAGTCTCATATGCAAAGGAAAAAACTAGCATTCCAATTTAAAAATGGGCAGAAGAAATGAACAGACGTTTCATCAAAAAGGATATAGTGACAGTCCAAGATGTCCCACACCATCAGCCATTAGGGAAAAGTAAATTAAAACCACAATAAGATATAACCACAATCTATAAGAATGGCAAAAATTTAATAACAGTAATGATAATACCAAGAGCTTTCCCAATGGCTCAGGGGGTAAAGAATCCACCTGCAATGTAGGAGACACATGAGATGCAGTTTTGATCCCTGGGTCCGGAAGATCCCCTGGAGGAGGAAAATGGCAACGCACTCCAGTGTTCTTGCCTGGAAAATTGCATGGACAGAGGAGCCTGGCAGGCTACAGTCCCTGTGGTCTAAAGAGCTGGACACGACTGAGCAACTACTCACACACAATACCAAATGTGAGGATGTGGAGAACCTAGGTTACTCTTACACTACTGTTGGGATTGTAAAGTGGCACACGTGCTCTAGAACACAAGTTGCCAGAGTCTTATAAAGGAAACATGCAACTACCATATTGTCCAGCCATTGCATTGTTGGGTGTTTATCCCTGAAAAATGAAGACTTCCTGTTCACATGAATACCTGTCCATGGATGTTCGTAGCAGCTCCACCCATAAAACCCCAAGTAGGTCCAATGTCCTTCAACAGGTGATTGGTTAAACACTCTGTGCTACATCCACACCCTGGAATACTATACTACTCAGCCATGAACAGGAAAAAACTATTGACATATGTAATCTGGATAAATCTGCAGGGAATTAGGCTGAGTGAAAAAAGCCAATCCTAAAAGTTGAATATTCTATTATTCCATTTGTGTGACATTTTGGAAAGGACAAAAGTTTGCAAAAGGAGAACAGATGACTGGTTGCCAGGGTTTTAGAAATGGGGTTGGGAATGAGAAGGAGGTAACAGAAGAGAACTTTGCAGAGATACAACTGCTCAGTCTCATAAGATGAGATGCTGAGTTTTGCACAATGTTCATCATTGGAGAAAAAAATGGGCAAAGTATACACAGTATCTCTATATATATATATTTTACTCGAACTACATGTGAATCTATGATCAGCTCAATAAAAATTCAAGTTGAAAAATATGGAGGATATTCTGATTAAAAAAAACAATTATCGCTATAAAAAGGAAGGTTTCTTGGATGATATATTGGTGGACACTAATTCATTCTTAAGTCTACATGAAACCATAGCACAAGTTGAGCTGACCTCTTTCTTCCCAGGCCTGGGGGCTGCTGCTGGATTGTGGAGTATCCGGCCTTCTCTTGGAGGCAGCCAGGGGTTTCATTTCCCCATGGAGCCATCACGGTAGCTGGCTGTGCACTGGATTCTTGCCTTTGGGGCCAGCTTGCTCCAGGTGCTGGGGGTGCACAGCCACCTAAAAGATACAGACGTGTCCCAACAGGACAAGCTAGAAGGAGGATGCTTAAGAAAGTCCCAGGCGAGGCAGCTTCACCTGGGAGGTGAGTGAGCCGTCCTGTGCTGACTTTGGAGTCAGCGTGCCTGGGTTTGAACTCTGCTACTGACCAGCCTGTGTGGCCTTGTACATAGCACTTAGTTCCTCTGGGCTGCATTTCCTCATCTGCAAAAGGGAAATAACAATAGCAACTATATAGCATATTTCATCAAAGGGCAGACAGATGAAAACCATAATCACAGAAAACTAACCAAACTGATCACGTGGCCACAACCTAGTCTAACTCAGTGAGACATGAGCCATGCCACGTAGGGCCACCCAAGATGGATGAGGAAAGAACACCTTGGTGTCTCTAATTTTCAAGTGGAGAGTTCTAACAAAACGTGGTCTGTTGGAGAAGGGAATGGCAAACCACTTCAGTATTCTTGCCTTGAGAACCCCACGAACAGTATGAAAAGGCAAAAAGACAGGACACTAAAAGATGAACTCCCCAGGTCGGTAGGTGCCCAATATGCTACTAGAGAAGAGAGGAGAAGTAACTCCAGAAAGAATGAAAAGATGAGGCCAGAGCAAAAACTACACCCAGTTCGGGATGTGAAAGGTGATGGAAGTAAAGTTCAATGCTGTAAAGAACAATGTTGTATAGGAACCTGGAATGTTAGGTCCATGAATCAAGGTAAATTGGAAGTGGTCAAACAGAAGATGCCAAGAGTGAACGTTGACATTCTAGGAAGCAGTGAACTAAAATGGACTGGAATGGGTGAATTTAACGCAGATGACCATTATATCTAATACTGTGGGCAAGAATCCCTTAGAAGAAATGGAGTAGCCACCATAGTCAACAAAAGAGTCTGAAATGCAGTGCTCGGGTGCAATCTCAAAAATGACAGAATGCTCTCTGTTCATTTGCAAGGCAAACCATTCAGTATCACAGTAATCCAAGTCTATGCCCCAACAAGTAACACTGAAGAAGCTGAAGTTGAACAGTTCTATGAAGATCTACAAGACTTTCTAGAACTAACAACCAAGAAAGGTGTTCTTTCGTCATAGGGGACTGGAATGCAAAAGTGGGAAGTCAAGAGATACCTGGAGTAACAGGCAAATTTGGCCTTGGAGTATAAAATGAAATAGGGCAAAGGTTAACAGAGTTTTGCCAAGAGAATGCACTGGTCATAGCAAACACCCTTTTCCAACAACACAAGAGAAGACTCTATACATGGACATCACCAGATGGTCAACACCAAAAGCAGATTGATTATATTCTTTGCAGCCAAAGATGGAGAAGCTCTATACAGTCAGCAAAAACAAAACCAGGAACTGACTGTGGCTCACATCATGAACTCCTTACTACAAAATTCAGGCTTAAATTGAAGAAAGTTGGGAAAACCACCAGAGAAGGCAATGGCACCCCACTCGAGTACTCTTGCCTGGAAAATTCCATGGATGGAGAAGCCTGGTGGGCTGCAGTCCATGGGGTCGCTAGGAGTCAGACACGACTGAGCAACTTCACTTTCACTTTCCACTTTCATGCATTGGAGAAGGAAATGGCCACCCACTCCAGTGTTCTTGCCTGGAGAATCCCAGGGACGGGGGAGCCTGGTGGGCTGCCGTCTATGGGGTCACATACAGTCGGACACGACTGAAGCGACTTAGCAGCAGCAGCAGCAGCAGCAGGGAAAACCACCAGACATTCAGGTATGACCTAAATCAAATCCCTTACGATTATACAGTGGAACTGACAAATAGATTAAAGGGATTAGATCTGATAGAGTGTCTAAAGAACTATGAAAGGAGGTTTGTGACATTGTACAGGAGGCAGTGATCAAAACCATCCCCAAGAAAAAGAAATGCAAAAAGGCAAAATGGTTGTCTGAGGAGGGCTTACAAATAGCTGAGGAAAAAAGAGAAGCGAAAGTCAAAGGAGAAAAGGAAAGATACACCCATTTGAATGCAGTGTTCCAAAAATGCAGTGTTTTTTATCCAAGAGATAAAAAAGCCTTCCTCAGTGATCAATGCAAAGAAATAGAGGAAAACAATAGAATGGGAAAGACTAGAGATCTCTTCAAGAAAATTAGAGATACCAAGGGAACATTTCATGCAAAGACAAGTACAGTAAAGGACAGAAATGGTATGGACCTAACGGAAGCTGACGATATTAAAAAGAGATGGCAAGAATACACAAAAGAACTATAGAAAAAAGATCTTCACGACCCAGATAACCACGATGGTGCGATCACACACCTAGAGCCAGACATCCTGGAAAGTGAAGTCAAGTGGGCCTTAGGAAGCATCGCTACAAACAAAGCTAGGTGATGGAATTCCAGTGGAGCTATTTCAAATCCTAAAAGATGATGCTGTGAAAGTGCTGCACTCAATATACCAGCACATTTGGAAAACTCAGCAATGGCTCCAGGAGTGGAAAAGGTCAGTTTTCATTCCAATCCCAAAGAAAGGCAATGCCAAAGAATGTTTAAATTACCACACAATTGCACTCATCTCACATGCTAGCAAAGTAATGCTCAAAATTCTCCAAGCCAGGCTTCAACAGTACATGAACTGTGAACTTCCAGATGTTCAAGCTGGATTTGGCTTTATTGACTATGCCAAAGCCTTTGCCTGTGTGGATCACAACAACCTTTGGAAAATTCTTGGAGACAATGGAATACCAGACCACCTTACCTGCCTCCTGAGAAATCTGTATTCAGGTCAAGAAGCAACAGTTAGAACCAGACATGGAACAACAGACTGGTTCCAAATTGGGAAAGGAGTGTGTCGAGGCTGTATATTGTCACCCTGCTTATTTAACTTATATCTGGAGTACATGATGCGAAATGCTCGGCTGGATGAAGCACAAGCTGGAATCAAGATTGCTGGGAGAAATATCAATAACCTCAAATACACAGATGACACCACTCTTATGGCAGAAAGCGAAGAACTGAAGAGCCTCTTGATCAAAGTGAAAGAGGAGCGTGAAAAAGCTGGCTTAAAGCTCAGCATTCAAAAAACTAAGATCATGGCATCTGGTCCCATCATTTCACGGCAAATAGATGGGGAAACAGTGGAAACAATGACAGACTTTATTTTTGGGGGGCTCCAAAATCACTGCAGATGGTGACTGCAGCCATGAAATGAAAAGACGCTTGCTCCTTGGAAGAAAAGCTGTGACCAACCTAGACAGTATATTAAAAAGCAGAGACATTGCTTTCCCAACAAAGGTCCATCTAGTCAAAGCTATGGTTTTTCCAGTAGTCAGGTATATATGTGAGAGTTGGATATGAAGAAAGCTGAGCATCAAAGAACCGATGCTTTTGAACTGTGGTGTTGGAGAAGACCCTTGAGAGTCCCTTGGACTGCGAGATCCAATCGGTCCATCCTAAAGGAAATCAGTCCTGAATATTCATTGGAAGGAGTGATGTTGAAGCTGAAACTGCAATACTTTGGCCACCTGATGGGAAGAACTGACACATTTGAAACGATCCTGATGCTGGGGAAGATTGAAGGCGGGAGAAGGGGATGACAGAGGATGAGATGGTTGGATGGCATCACCGACTCAATGGACATGAGTTTGAGTAAGGTCCGGGAGTTGGTGATGGACAGGGAGGCCTGGCTTGCTGCTGTCCATGGTGTGGCAAAGAGTCAGACATGACTGAGCGACAAAAAAAAAAAAGATGCATGCATGAGTGTGTCACTGCTATCATGCCACAAGATTGCTACCAGGCTGAGTTAAATGACTTGTGTAAATGAAGTCTTTATCACAATGCTGGCCCTTCAGGAATGCTCCAGGTGAAACGGTTCACACTTGTTACCATGGCTTGATGATAATTTGAGAAATTAATGGATGCTTTCTTCTACTCCCTACAATTTTCTTCTTTCTTTTCCTCCATTTAAGTGGAGCAGCTAAGCCCATGTGGCACAGCTACAGAGCCTGCACTCAGGAACTCCAGAACTGCAACTGCTGAAGCCCATGTCCCCTGGAGCCCCGAGAAGCCACTGCAATGAGAAACCCATGTGCCCCGACTAGAGAGTAACCCCTGCTCACTGCAACTAGACAGAAGTCTGAGCAACAGTGAAGACTCAGCACAGCCAAAGATAAACAAATGAATGAAATTTTTAAAAAAGCACAAGCTCCAAGACAGAGAGAGTCAAATGCACTGGGGAAGCTGGAAAGAACTAGAGCGTTGACCTTCTCCATGAGGAAAAAATGTCCCTGGCTTGGTGACCCTGGAGAAGGAAGAGGAAGGAGGAGGGATGGGGTGGGGGGAGCTTGAACAGCCTAAAGCAGCCAGTCCCCGGCCCCCTCAAAGCCTTGTCCCTGTTAGAAACCACTGTTTGGAACATCCATGACTTCAGGAGTAGAAGAAACAATCTAATCCCATCTAATTCTGGATCTTCTGGCCCCCTGGGGGTTGCAGCGCCCCAGGCAAGATGGAGGTTAAGCTTCCTTCAGCCCCACACCATGGGAGCTCAGGGTGAGAAATGAAATTGGTTCTAGAGGACAAAGGGGGAGATGTTTTCTGAACAAGTGAGCTTACGGACCCCTCTCCCCGCCCACGAGGCCAGTGCTTCTCAGGCTGGGCGTGGTGGTGGCGGTCCCTGCATGAAGGCTGCCTGCCTCCTGCCCCAGGGTCCTCCTCCCTTAACTCCGAGGTCCATGGGTCAGTGCCAGGCCGCCCACCCCCCACCTCGCCTTTCTCCACTTGCTCCTTTGGAGACCGAGAAAGCACTATTCAGCGACGAAACCAGGCTTCCCCCAGCAGACGCTGCACCTCTGAGTGGATGTACAGAAGCTGTCAGCAGACTGTTCTCCTCCCCACCCACTAAGCTTTTAAAACGACTAAAGTGCCACCCTCCCTAATTACCCAATTCAGTGGCTCACACAATGGATCTGCCACTTCCTTGGCTTTCTGACATCCCTAATTCCCCGAGATCTCTCTCGGCTCTGACAGAAGGCATCCGGGGTGATGGGGGCGGGGCAGGGGGGTGGCAGGGAGGCGGGAGGGTACAGGCACTTAATTGGAGAGACAGGGACGCAGGTGAAGACTAAAGCAGCCCAGGCTCTTGAATCACACTGGCAGACTTCGGGGCTGGCATGGACCTAGAAGTCACCTCTACAGCCCTCTCACCTGACCGAGGGGGAAACTGAGGCACGGGGGGTGTGACCAGACGCTGGCCCATATGGGACTGTAATCCAGCCATTCATTGACTCGTCCATCCACTCACCCTTTGTTCATTTAAAGCACTCATTTGCCAGACACTGTTGCCACTTGGAGTATAACAGTGAATATACACTCATAGAACTTATATTCTGGTAGGGGGATAAGGAATAAATGTATAATCTGATGGGAAGCTCTATAAGGAATGACAAGACCAGGAAAAGAAGAGAGAGGTGAAGGGGATTTCTTCTTAGACCAGATGGCCAGGAAAGACCTCAATGGTGAGATGAGACTTTTTTTTTTCTTTTTGGACATAGCCGTACCAGGTGGGATCTTAGTTTCCCAACCAAGGATGGAAACTGCTCTCTCTGCTTTGGAAGTGCAGAGGCTTAGCCACTGGACTACCGGGAAAGTTTCCTGTGAGATGAGATGTGAGCAGAGGCCCATCTGAAGAAAACTGGCTGAGCCATGTGGATGGGAGTTCTGAGCACAAGAGGGATTTTTTTTTAAAAAAATCATGTGCAAAGGCCCTGCAGTAGAAACATACTTGTGTACTTGGACTCTTCCAAAAACAGCATTGTGGCTGTGTGTGGCTGAGTGTGCTGGAGTGAAGGTGACAGGACAAGATGGGTTTAGAGGGGCTAATGGGGTCAGATGCTGGGAGGAGGTTACTGTACAATAAGGCCCCAGGCTTTTATGATCCACGAGATGGAAGCTGAAGGGTTTGGAGCCGGGATTTTACTGATCTCTGCCCACATATCCTGGACAATATAAAACCCTTTTAGATCAGACATTTTCATCCTTGGCCTACTGACATTGGTGCCAAGTTAGCTTTGTGTGGGGGCCTGTTCATGCCTGGTGGGTTGTTTAGCAACCTCCTGGGCCTCTATCCCCTAGACCCCAGTAGCAGCTCTCCAGTTGTGAGAACGAAAAACAGCCTCATCTCACACACTGGCAAACATCCCTTGCTGCTGCTGCTAAGTCGCTTCAGTCATGTCCAACTCTGCGACCCCAGAGATGGCAGCCCACCAGGCTCTCCCATCCCTGGGATTTTCCAGGCAAGAAAACTGGAGTGGGTTGCCATTGCCTTCTCCAAAATGTCCCTTGAAGGGCGTCTAACTGAGAACAACAAGCTGTTGATTTAGATCAACACGTGACTTTTAGAAAGAAGAAACAATCTGACCCACTAGTTTCTAAACCTCCTGCAAGACTTTGGGGAGCAGATTTTCCCCCCTAAATATAGATCCAGGGACACAATTCCAGATCTACTGGACCAATGTCTCTGGTGTCTAGGACCCCAAAATCTGAATAGAAAGCTGTTCCCTGGGTGTGTGCCCCAGTGACAGAGAGGCCAGCTCTCGCCCCTTATCCCTGTGGCTGTTGCACTTATTTAGTTTCCGTTATTTAGGCCTCCTGCTCATGCTCAGTTCCTGAGTTGTGTTCAACTCCTTGTGACCCCAAGGTATATAGCTCGCCAGGCTCCTCTGTCTGTGGGATTTTTCCAGGCAAGAACACTGGAATGGGTTGCCATTTCCTTCTCCAGGGGATCCTCCTGGCCCTAGGACTGTACCCGCATCTCCTGAATTGGCAGGTAGATTCTT
Organism: Oryx dammah; assembly: GCF_014754425.2. Lineage (NCBI taxonomy): Eukaryota > Metazoa > Chordata > Mammalia > Artiodactyla > Bovidae > Oryx > Oryx dammah. Next base: position 162,067,645 of record NW_024070186.1, on the reverse strand, counting down.
TACCACCGAGCCACCAGCAAAGCCCGTTATGTAGGCCTGCATTTCCTCAAATTGGCCCATTCCTTTTACTTAAATACCACTTCTACAGAGGGAAAGTCTGTATCCGTCATGCTCATACTGATGTCAAAGGTACAGAAACACTGAGCATCCTGAGAACGTGCTTTGGGGGCCGTGGTCGGGGAGGGGGAGGAAGAAGGAGGGGAAGGGTCTGATTCAAGCTTCCAGTGAGCTCCCAGGGAACGTGCCGGCTGGCAGAACTGAACTGCGACTTCTCAAACTCTCCCTCACTTCCACAAACGGAAACTCTCCTTGAGGAAGGCAGAAGGTAGTTATAAAAAGCAAGGACAAAGCCCTGATAAATCATAGGGAGATGCTGTTTCCTGCCAAAGCTCTCGAGTTTGAGGTCTGTCCCCTCCGCTGCTGGAAGGGGACATTAGCCAAGATTAAAGAGGCATTAAAGTCACACAGAACATCCACCTACTCTTCCCCTCGGGGCCACCTGGGGAACCAAGAGAGATTGAAACCTTCTTGTTATATTATTACAAATTATTTAGTGCCAGGCCTGTGTCCATCAAAAGTTATCCCAAATACCTTCCCAAGTGGAACAGTGGGACAGTGGAACAGAACGCGCCTGCCAATGCAGATGTAAGTGACATGGGTTCGATCCCTGGGTCAGGAAGATCCCCTGGAGGAGGGCATGGCAATTCACTCCAGTATTCTTGTTTGGAGAATTCCAAGGACAGAGGAGCCTGGCGGGCTACAGTCCATGGGGTCACAGAGAGTTGGACACAACTGAAGCGACTTAGCGCACATGCACCTTTTTCAACACCTTTGGAGAACGCTGCTCTAGTCCAACTCTCGCTTTAAAGAGCTGGGGCTGCAGAGGCATCGCTGGCCACTGCCTGGCAAGAAAGTGAAAGTGTGACCCCACGGACTGTAGCCCACCAGGCTCCTCTGTCCTCATGCCCTCCTCCAGGGGGTCTTCCCGACCTAGGGATTGAACTCAGTTTTCCTACATTGCAGGCAGATTCTTTACCCTCTGAGCCATTAGATAAGCCACACTGCCCGGTGAGGAGATGGCTGAAAACCACGACCAGCACCAGGGTCTCCTGCTTGTCACTCTAAAACCAGCAGAGTATCACTTCCTTGGAAGTCTGGAGATCTGGGGGTGATCCCCACCCACTGATGTCATCGGCATTTCCTGCCAATTTCACTGGGGCCAGGGCCCATCTGGCTGGGAAGTTGTTCCCCAGCAGCTTGAACTGCCCTGTGAAATCCCACTTCTCCAGAGCTGGTGGCCTGGTCGCAGATCCTGCTGGAAGGAAGCAGTCGATTGCAAGAGGCGCTCACTTAGCCAGGGGACCGGCAAACAGCAGTAGGAGGCAGTGAGCATTTTAACCCTTGACCTTTACATCCAAGCTAAATAGACAGAATGGCTGACGATGACTGAGATGGCAGTTTCATGATTCTCAGAGAGGAATGTCTATTGGAAGAAAGAAGTCAGAGTTCCTGGAGAAAGAGTGGGCTCTATGGATACTTTTTTAGGAGTCCGTTGGTCAAATAACCTGTTGCAGTCCCAGCTCAGCCCCAGCTCCACCTGGGTATTGAGCGAAGGGCATCATCACTTAACCTCCCTGCACCTCAATTTCCTCAACACGAAACTTACCTGAAAGAAAGTGAGGGCTAAATGGGAGTAATACCTAGAAAGCTCCTTCACACAGTAAATACTCAGTTAATTAGCCCTCAACAGTCACTAGTCACACACTGTAGCAATGTTTTCATGTGTGCATGTTAAGTTGCTTCAGTCGTGTCCGACTCTTTGTGACCATGGACTGTAGCCCTCCAGGCTCCTCTGTCTGTGGGATTCTCCAGGCAAGAATACTGGAGTGGGCTTCCATGCCCTCCTGCAGGGATCTTCCACACCCAGGAACTGAACTTGCAGCTCTTACGTCTCCTGCATTGGGTTCTTTACCACTAGCACCACCTGGGAAGCCCCATCAGTGTTTTCTCTCTTGGACCAAAGAGAAGGAAATAAAATTGATGCTGACTGTTGTGGTCAAGGGGGTCACATTGAGAGCTGCGGGTGGCCTCGGTGAACACAGGTGAGGAAGGTGGGGGCTGGAGGCCCTCTCTTGGCTGGAGGCCCTGCCGGACCTGCCGCTTCTCTGCTGTGGGCTCTTCTCTAACTTTCCTTGCAGTTCAGAATCAGCAGCTGGTTTCTCCTCTCCGCCAGTGTTCTCTCCTCTCATAATAAGCAGCAATCGTTCCCAGAAGCTGGAGGCTGTTTCCAGGGCCAAAGGTGAGCTTACAGTCACCTGGTTGCCATGGAAACTGAAGCGTTGTCAGGCTCTCTCCAGAGTGACTTGGCAGGGCCTTGAGAATGTGTCTCTCCATTTCCAACTAATCTCCCCCGCACCTGTCTCCCTGCAGGAGCGTTACCAGGGAACACAGAGGGCCAGGCTCTCACACGGACCGTCCACAGTTGGGTGGAGTGGAAGCATCTGCATGGCGGGCTGGTGGGTGAAAACCCACAGATGCCTCCAGCATCCTCGTGAGAGACAGACCTCTAGAGTCACAAGGGCCTGCACAGGGGAAGCAAGAAGAAAGCAGCAAGTGTTTCCCAAAGTCCAGGAGTTTGTAGAAGATACAGTAGCATCGGCTCAGCCCATACAGCAATGCTGCAAAGAAGCACGGTCTAGTTCAGGGGCTCTCAGACTTCAGCTCCCAAGAAAATCGCCCCAGATGCTTCTGCATCCAGATTCCTGCCGTGATTTCAATTTAAAGGTCTCGGGAGGCCACAAGAGTGGGTGTTTCAGACACTTCCCTCCCTAAGTGATTCTCTTAGAGGTGATTACGATTCTCTTAGAGGTGAGTTCGCATGCTGAGAGATGCAGGGATTGGAGGAAGAAGAGAAAGAACCCAAGCTTTAGCAGTTCTGAGTTCAGGCCCCATTGTGCTTCTAATTTGCATTCTGCATTTTGACCAAGATCTTAAAGGTCTTAATAAGAGAACTGGATCACATTCACATTTCCCAATGAGATCCCAAGGGACATCACTCCCAATACTCTTAAAAAGCCAAACAGTTGGGGAAGTGATATTTATTCTATTCCTCTGTGTGTGTGTGCTAAGTCGTTTCAGTCCTGTCCGACTCTTTGCAACCCTATGGACTGTAGCCCACCAGGCTCCTCTGTCCATGGGATTCTCTAGCCAAGAATACTAGAGTGGGGTGCCATGCCCTCCTCCAGGGGATCCTCCAGACTCAGGGATCGAACCTGCATCTCTTGCATTGGGAGGCAGATTTTTTTTTAGCACTAGCACCACCTCGGAAGCCCAACTCTCCCTCGAGGGTACATGCAAATTGCTTTAGCACATTAAAGACTCTGATAAGTCCTGCAGTATGAAAGCCTGATTTCTTTCAACCCAATGTTTTCCTAACTTGTTTGCCCACAGAACCCTTTTTTCCTTTTATACTATTTGTTAATAACAGTCTCCTGGGATAGCTGATTTGGTAAATGGTGGGCTAGGAAATAATCACATATATTAGTAGTTAAATTTGACTGAGTTACTACTATGTGTAATTGACATACATCATCTCATTAAATCATACAACTGCTCTGCCTAAAGTAACACTGCTGGCAACTTGCTGAAACTGGACCCTAACTCAAGAATTCTGACACTGACCTTCTGTTATGCTAGGAGCTGCTGAAATGTCAGCAAGAGCAGTGATTATGACCTTAGATCTCTATTCCAGAACTGATCACAGATAAAGCAGCTTTCTGGACCCAGGAAACATTGGAAAAAGACAGACTTTGCAGAACCTGTGAAAACAGATTGCAAAGGGGGGAAATCTGGACCCTGAAGTTTCCAGTGCCAAGCTTGAAACTATAAAACAAAGCCTCCAACTTCTGGAGTTATCAGCACACTAGGTTTTTCCCCTTCCCGATCACATTAGCTTTTGAGTAATGTAGCAGCCAAGCACCCAGCTCTGTGATGTATTACATGAATGCATTATCAGAACCAGCTGTTGCTCTAATGATATGGAAGAAGGATGAAGGGCTTGGGTGATATATTGCCCCAGCGTCCTGCGATGGGAGAACAAAGCAGATTCCATGCAGGATAGTCACGCAGTTGGGAAGTAGAGATTGATTTATCAGGGGTGTCCCAAGTCGGCATCGAGAAAGAGGAGTCCGTGAGGCTGTTGGAATTTATCAACATAATTATGTGCAGTGATTTATTAAGCAGTAAATAACAAAGGCATCAAAGACACTTTTTGGTTGCTGTTTTGGCTTAACTGACTAAAAAAGAAGAAAACTTTTTTGTTCATTGGTTTGGTTTGTACCTTTAAACAATAAAGTTCCTCGACATGAACACGTATGAATGATGAAGTCTTTAAGTAGAGAGAAGATGTAGGCTGCGGTGAGTCACCTTTAAACGCGTATGTTTCTCTCCACGAAGGAAAATAAGCCCTCATCAATTTATTCTTTGTAGGGTCTGTGGCTCCAGGGGTAAGTGACACAGTTGAGAGCTAAACAGAATTTAGCTGGCATGTCAGAGGTGGAAGCACAGCCATATGGGCAAAAATGATAGAGCATTTACTCCATTCCCACTACGAGCCTAAAGCCCCTTACACCCCTTATTGCATTTTATCTGCATTATAACTCTGCAAGGTAGGTACTGGTATCATCCCCATTTTACAGGTGAAGAAATCAGGCATTGGTGATGCCAAACTAATTTAATCTAAGGTTTCACTTCAGCAGTTGAGCTGGTGATTAAAATATAGGTTCCCGTGACCCCAGAGTCCTTGCTGTTCATTCACTCATTCATCTGTGTAATAAATATTTCCTTGACCCTGCTAAGTGCAAGTACAGGCGGTGCAGCGATGGTTGAGACTGAAGAAACCCTGTGTGTGTGGAACATAACTCTAGGGGAGGAGGCAGATCCCTCACCCTTGCTGCACAGGAATGAATGAACAAGCATAGGCACAAAGTTACAAACTACACTAACCACAGTGAGTTTCAAGGAAACAATGTCAGAAAATAGCAGGGTGATGAACAGAGGTCAGGGAAGACAGAGTTCATCTGTGATGAAAACCTCACTGCTCTTCACCATCAAGGACACACAAGGTTTCAATCAACTTGCACATCTTAGGACCATCCACTGTTTTCCCCAACGCGCCCTTTCTTTCATGTGTGTACCTAATATGATAAAGATGACTCAAGTTCTATGTGCCACTCCTCAACACAGGTAATCACATTTGTCAACATCATAAAGTAGAAAACAACATTTTTAGACTTGTTTTTTTTTTTTTTTTAATGAGGGTAGTCTATTGACATTTCCACCTGCTGCCACACACCCTCTGTGCATCTCAGGACAGCTGAACTCTTGGCATCTGCTCGAGACTCTGCCAGGCAGGCATTTGGCACCCATTCTCACGCTTGGAGTGCACACACAGACCATCAGAAATGGTGACTCATGTAAAGGCTTGTTTTTGTCTGTGCACGAGCTGAGGAAATTGTAGTTTGTGTTGCACAATTTCTGCAAGCACCCCATGCTGACCTTGAAGACAAGAGCAACCTCCCCTGCTGTCCAGGCATCCAAATGGCCAGGAGTGTGACCAATAGATGGCACACCCTCCAGAGCAGAGAGGTTGAGAACAGCATGCAGACCAGTGCAGGGAGGTGGTCACTGGACAACCAGTACAGAGCCAGCTGGAGGCCGAATGATAAACAGGACACCTCCCCATCTCCTGGTGAGCTGTGCCCTGGTCTTCTGCCAGACTCCCTGCAGCCAAGTATCCTGGATGTCACATCTCATCTAGTCGTCCTATAACAGGGTTACTCTTAGCTAGAGGGTTCTCCCTGAGGGCCAAAGTCCTTTCTCTTCCCCAGAAGCAATCCCATGTTTAGAGGGACTCTGGGATACTCAATGGAATGCCTGGTGATTCCCAGGCACTGGGTGAATAGCGAGAGGCGGGTTTCTAAACAGGAACTCGTCCATCATGGTTCAGACCATATGCACTAGTGGTGGTCAGCTACATCGTCTCGACTGAAGGTGCTTCTGGAATTTCCTTTCCATTTGTGGCCTGTGGAAATGATATGTATTCTAGAAATCTACTTAGCAACTGTATTAGTCAGGAATGACCAGAGGAACAGAACAGGTAGAATGTATATATTCAGAAAGTGTCGTATTATAAGGATTGCTTACGTAATTATGGAGGCTGACAGTCACAAGATCTGCAAGCTGGCAGGGCCTGGGAGAGCCCCTAGGATAAGTTCCAGTCTAAGCCCGAAGGCCTGGAAAACGGGAGAACCACTGATGTGGCTCCTGTCCAAAGGCTGGCAGGATTTACGGAGAGCTCATATTTCCGTTTGAGTTCAAGGTAGGATAAAGTTCCCGATTTGAATGCAGTTAGGAAGCAGGAATTCTCTCTCACTTAGGGAAGGGTCAATGCTTTTGTACCAGGCAGGCCCTTCAACTGAGTGGACGAGGCCCACCCCCACTAGAGAGGACAATCTGCTTTACTCGGTTTACTTATAAAAATGCTAGTCTTGCCCCAAAAAACACCCTCACAGAAACACAGAGTAATGTTTGTCCAAAGATCAGGGCACCTCATGGTATCCAGCAAAATGAAAGAGAAAATTAACCATTAGAGAAACATCATGATAACAGAAGTAATAGGTCCCACAGGGCGTGGAGACTGCTTTCCAGATTACAGAGGTCCTTCACACATTCTCTTCCGGCCCTGACCAAAGGCAGGCAGCGTTATCCCCATTTGACTTGATGGGGGCTCTCGCTTAAATAGCTTGATGAAACAACTTATCCAACAGCCCTAGAGCTATGGTGTCAGCAGCAGAATTTAACTTGTGATGCTATTCTAGTTCCTATTCCACTTTCTAGAAAAATGGTGTCAGTTCAGTTCAGTTCAGTCGCTCAGTCGTGTCCGACTCTTTGCGACCCCATGAATCGCAGCACACCAGGCTTCCCTATCCATCACCAACTCCCGAAGTTCACTCAGACTCATATCCATCGATCAGTGATGCCATCCAGCCATCTCATCCTCGGTCGTCCCCTTCTCCTCCTGCCCCCAATCCCTCCCAGCATCAGAGTCTTTTCCAATGAGTCAACTCTTCGCATAAGGTGGCCAAAGTACTAGAGTTTCAGCTTTATCATCATTCCTTCCAAAGAACACCCAGGGCTGATCTCCTTCAGAATGGACTGGTTGGATCTCCTTGCAGTCCAAGGGACTCTCAAGAGTCTTCTCCAACACCACAGTTCAAAAGCATCAATTCTTTGGCGCTCAGCCTTCTTCACAGTCCAACTCTCACATCCATTCATGACCACTGGGAAAACCATATAGATGAGCTTATATGCAAAGCATAAATAGAGTCACAGACACAGAGAACAAATATATGGATACCGAAAGGGAGAATGGAGAGATTGGGACTGATACATGTATACTATGCATAATGTAGAGAACTAATGAGAGACCATCGTACAGCTTAGAGAACGCTACTTAATACACTGTGATGGTCAGAGTGGGAAGGGAGTACAAAAGAGAGGGGTTTATATATATATATATATGGCTGACTCATTTCCCTGTACAGTAGAAACTAACACAATATTGTAAAGCAACTAGACTCCAATAAAAATTAAGTTGTCCCCCACTCACTGCAGCTAGAAAAAGCCCGCAGGCAGCAACGGAGACCCAGTGCAGCCAAAAGTAAATAAATAAGTAAAAATAAAATTAAAAAATAGAGTAACAGATAATACATGTACAAATAGGTAATGTTTATGCCAAATAATAGAGTGTGGATGTGCATGTCAAAATATAAGCGGGTGGGGACAAGCCATCAACACCCCTAGCACTCCAGCACCTGGGTGGGAGGAAGCAAAAGGAAACCACAGGTCACATGCCAGCTGGGCAGGAAGAGAATTGCAGGGCGAGCAGCAGGAAGGTGTGGAGCGCCAGCCTGAGACGAGCAGCTGACACTACTATCATGGTAGTTACCAATCCAATAAATGGGTGAGTACAATGTACTCCCTGGTGCCGTGGTAAAGAACTGCCAGGCAATGCAGGAGACAAGGGTTCAATCCCTGGGTCAGGAACATCCCCAGAAGAAGGAAATGGCAACTCACTCACTCCATTGTTCTCTCCTGGAAAATCCCATGGACAGAGGAGCCTGGTGGGCTACAGTCGGTGGGGTTGCAAAAGAATCGGACACGACTGAGTGACCTAGCAGACACGCACGTGTGTTCCCAGGAAGATAGGAGAGGACAGAAGCAGCCTAGTCCTTGCAAACCCCCAAACGGACCAGTCAAGGCTGCTTGCAGGACCATCCCACACAGAGAACACACTGCTGGAGGTACGCTGAGGAGGACAGCAGAAAGGAAGGAGGAAGAGAGTTCAGGTGAAAGTGGGGCGGGGGTGGGGGAGAAGGGCTGGGAAATCACAGAGCACAAGCCACAGGGTGTTTTGTCTGTAATCTTTAAAAAATATTTACTTATTTATTCAGCTGTGTCGGGCCTTAGTTGCAGCACATGGGATCTTTCAATGCAGCTTATAGCCTCTCTAAGCTGTGATGCACGGGCTTAGATGCTTTGTGGCATGTGGAATCTTAGTTCCCTGACCAGGGATCAAACTAGAGTTCCCTGCATTGCAAGGCAATGTAATTGCCTTAACCACTGAACCACCAGGGAAGTCCTTTTTTAAAAAATTTTATTGAAGTATCAGCTCTGTTCAGTTCAGTCACTCAGTCATGTCCGACTCTTTGTGACCCCATGAATCGCAGCACACCAGGCCTCCCTGTCCATCACCAACTCCCGGAGTTTACCCAAACTCATGTCCATCGAGTCGGTGATGCCATCCAGCCATCTCATCCTCTGTCTTCCCCTTCTCTTCCTGCCCCCAAATCCTCCCAGCATCAGGGTCTTTTCCAATGAGTCAACTCTTCCCATGAGGTGGCCAAAGTATTGGAGTTTCAGCTTTAGCATCAGTCCTTCCAATGAACACCCAGGACTGATCTCCTTTAGGATGGACTGGAGTATAGTTGACTTAAAATGTTGTGTTAGTTTCTGCTATACAGCAAAGTGAATCAGTTATACATATACATGTATCCACTCTTTAAAAAATTATTTTCCCATATAGATCATTACAGAATATTGAGAAGCCGTGCTATACAATAAGTCCTTGTTAGTTATCTATTTTATTTATAGCAGTAAACCATACTTTTTAAAAACTACATGGGAAAATAAAAAAGAGAAAAAGAGAGAATCCTGTAAAGTTAGAAAAGCCACCTAAAACAAGACTCTTTTTAAGATTTCATGAAATACAATCCCACATAAAAATGAGCAACAGAAAAGAATCATGGGCACATCTGATACAAATTTATTAAAAGGAAGAAAGAAAAGACAGGATAAAGAGCTAAACAAAACCCCCACAGGTAACAAAAAGCATTCCAGATAGCTATTGTCAAAAATAAGATCAGCTTCAAAACCTACTATTTCAAAACATGCCCAAAGGCATTAAGAAAGTGATGTAAGATACAGAAAACAATATAAATCAGCATTAGGAAAGTTTAGAAATGAGGTGGCAGAACTCAAGAATTACAATGTAAAGAACAGAACAGTGTTATGAATGAAGAAGAAACTACAGAAACCGTAAGAGGAGATAAACATGAAAATAACGCATCCAGAGAACTAAGGTGCTCTCTTCCCTCTGACCCAGCAGACCAGCAGTGCTGCGGGCAATGGCTGTGTCGCCTTGCCAAAACCCCACGACCGACCCACGACAGACACATTATGTGAGCAAGAACTGAACCTTTGCTGTATTAAGCTGCTTGAATTTGGGGCTTGTTGGTTATGGCAGCATTGCCTAACGTAAACTGACTGATATGGGCACCTAACTGTTCTTAAAACATGCAGGTTCTTAAGAGTCTTTCAAAAGCCATGATATATCTTATAAAAACACAATTTCAAATGGGAATGGATGTGTATTGAAATGAGTGATACAATGCAGTTATAAGAGTAAAATGGCATCATTTCCTTTTTTACTATTTTTTAATTTAAAAAGCTAAAATTTTTATTGGGATATAGTTATTTGCAGTGTTGTCTTAGTTTTTATGGTACAGTAAAGTGAATCAGTTATACATATATATATGTGAGTGTTAGTTGCTCAGACCTCTCTGACTCTTTGCAGTCCCATGGACTGCAGCCCATCAGGCTCCTCTCTCCATGGAATTCTCCAGGCAAAAATACTGGAGTGAGTTGCCATGCCCTTCTCCAGGGGATCTTCCTGATTCAGGGATTGAACCTGGGTCTCCTGCATTGCAAGCAGATTCTTCACTGTCTGAGCCACCAGGGAAGCCTGGTATATGTATACACACACACACACACACATATATATACACATATACATATATATATATATATTCACTCTTTCATAGATTCTTTCCCCATATAGGTCATTACAGAGTATTGCAAAAGAGTTCCCTGTGGTATACAGTAGGCCCTTATTAGTTATCTGTTTTATATATCACTTCAGTTCAGTTCAGTACCTCAGTCATGTCTGACTCTTTGCGACCCCATGAACTGCAGCACACCAGGCCTCCCTGTCCATCACAAACTCCCGGAGTTCACCCAAACCCATGTCCATTGAGTCGGTGATGACATCCAACCGTCTCATCCTCTGTTGTCCCCTTCTCCTCCTGCCCTCAATCTTTCCCAGCATAAGGGTCTTTTCAAATGAGTCAGCTCTTTGCATCAGGTGGCCAAAGTATTGGAGTTTCAGCTTCAACATTAGGCTTTCCAATGAACACCCAGGACTGATCTCCTTTATGATGGACTGGTTGGATCTCCTTGCAGTCCAAGGGACTCTCAAGAGTCTTCTCCAACACCACAGTTCAAAAGCATCAATTCTTTGGCGCTCAGCTTTCTTTATAGTCCAACTCTCACATCCTTACATCAGTTCACTTCAGTTCATTTCAGTCGCTCAGTCGTGTCCGAATCTTTGTGACCCCATGAATTGCAGCATGCCAGGCCTCCCTGTCCATCACAATCTCCCAGAGTTCACCCAGACTCATGTCCATCGAGTCAGCGATGCCATCCAGCCATTTCATCCTCTGTCGTCCCCTTCTCCTCCTGCCCACAATCCCTCCCAGCATCACAGTCTTTTCCAATGAGTCAACTCTTCACATGAGTTGGCGAAAGTATTGGAGTTTCAGCTTTAGTATCATTCCTTCCAAAGAAATCCCAGGGCTGATCTCCTTCAGAATGGACTGGTTGGATCTCCTTGCAGTCCAAGGGACTTTCAAGAGTCTTCTCCAATACCACAGTTTAAACGCATCAATTCTTCGGTGCTCAGCCTTCTTCACAGTCCAACTCTCACATCCATACATGACCACAGGAAAAACCATAGGCTTGACTAGACGGACCTTAGTCGGCAAAGTAATATCTCTGCTTTTGAATATACTATCTAGGTTGGTAATAACTTTTCTTCCAAGGAGTAAGCGTCTTTTAATTTCATGGCTGCAATCACCATCTGCAGTGATTTTGGAGCCCAAAAAGGTAAAGTCTGACACTGTTTCCACTATTTCCCCATCTATTTCCCATGAAGTGATGGGACCAGATGCCATGATCTTCGTTGTCTGAATGTTGAGCTTTAAGCCAACTTTTTCACTCTCCACTTTCACTTTCATCAAAAGGCTTTTGAGTTCCTCTTCACTTTCTGCCATAAGGGTGGTGTCATCTGCATATCTGAGGTTATTGATATTTCTCCCGGCAATCTTGATTCTAGCTTGTGTTTCTTCCAGTCCAGCGTTTCTCATGATGTACTCTGCATATAAGTTAAATAAGCAGGGTGACAATATAAGCCTTGACATACTCCTTTTCCTATTTGGAACCAGTCTGTTGTTCCATGTCCAGTTCTAACTGTTGCTTCCTGACCTGCATACAGATTTCTCAAGAGGCAGGTCAGGTGGTCTGGTATTCCCATCTCTTTCAGAATTTTCCACATCCATACATGACCACTGGAAATAACATAGCCTTGACTAGATGGACCTTTGTTGACAAAATGATGTCTCTGCTTTTAAATATGTTGTTTAATATGCCGTCTAGCATCTTTTAACTTCATGGCTGCAGTCACCATTTGCAGTGATTTTGGAGCCCAGAAAAATAAAGCCAGTCACTGTTTCCACTGTTTCCCCATCTATTTGCCATGAAGTGATGGGACCAGATGCCATGACCTTAGTTTTCTGAATGTTGAGCTTTAAGCCAAATTTTTCACTCTCCTCTTTCACTTTCATCAAGAGGCCCTTTAGTTCTTCTTCACTTTCTGCATAAGGGTGGTGTCATCTGCATATCTGAGGTTGTACAGTAGTGTGAATATGTCAGTCCCAATCTCCCAATTTATCCCTCCCCTGTCCCCTCATTCTTTCTTAATTAGCACTTTATAAATTCATGACTAGAGTGGAGACAACTATTTCCCAAGCGTTGAAAGGCCACATTGAGCTTGGATCCTTGGGTGGAGCTGCAAAGATAAGGTCTATCAGCAAAAAAGAATTTCTTTCTCTCCAGGGAACATATGCACCATTGTCATTACTGATAAAAGCCCTCAGTTCTTGTATCTTAGATTCTGGATTGCTGAGAAGGAAATGATATAATCCCTAATCTAAAGGTCGGAGAGCAGGACACACACATTATTATCAATTTTATTATCATCATATTAATAATAGTCACCTTCTACTGCCAATTAGCCACTGTTCTGAGTGCTTTATATATAGTCATGAAAACATCTGTTTTCTGGTGAATGAATGAATGACATTGAGTTATAAAAAAAGGGGGGGGGGTTATAAAGGGAACACAGCACTTCTACCAGTGGAGACAAAAGGGTGAAGACATTCTAGTCAGAGGGGATAATGTGAATAGAACAAAGGAGATGGGGATTACATGCCCCATAAAGAGAAAGTGAATAAGCATCTTTGGCAGGAAATGGAATTTATACTTAATCTTCTAGATAAAGAAGATCCATGGAAATCTTCAGACCTGGGGACAGGGATGACAAAGCACTATTCAAAGAAAAGTGTCCTAGCAGCAGTACAGGATGAAAATCAAAACAGAAACAGACTGGAGACAGAGACACAAGATAAGAAACAATTGCAAAAGCTCACCTTTAATGGGATGTGAGTCTTGTCAAAGATTTAGGTGTAAAGAGTGGGTGTTACTAAGTTTTGGCCAATGTTACAACATGAGTAGAATGTGATGTGAGGGCTCTAGGAAGTCTTAAAAACAGAAGGTGCATCCTTTTTTGCCCCTTCATTCACCATACTGCCTGGAACACAGAACTGATGGCTGGATCTCCAGAGGCTACTTTGCACCATGAGGACCAGAGCCACATACAAAGGATTTTGGAGCAAAAAGCTGAACCCCCAATGCATTCTAATAGTGGAGTTATTATGCTAACCAAGGACTGCCTACATCTGGATGTCTTTTGCATCAGAGAAATACAAATGTTTACCTTATTTGGAGTCTCCATTGGAAGTAACTGAATCTAGTTTTACAGGACAGGGCAGAATAGAGAACAAGTACAGTAAATATATCTTGTGGTATGAGTTAAGGATTTGTGTCCCACCACCTGAGTTTAGATTCTGGCTCTGCTAGTTGGTAACTTTAGAAGTTTAAGCAAGTGCCTCGGTTTCAACAAGGGTTAAATGTGGAAAAATAATTGTTGGTAGCTACCCAGAGGATTCTTGTTGGTGTTCAGTTGCTCAGTTGTGTCTGACTCTTTACGACTCCATGGACTACAGCAAGGCAGGCTTCTTTGTCCTTCACCATCTCCTGGAGTTTGCTGAAACTCATGTCGATTGAGTCAATCCATCCACCCAACTATCTCATCCTATCGCCCCTTTCTCCTCCTGCCCTCAGTCTTTCCTAGCATCAGGGTCTTTTCCAATGAGTGGGCTCTTTGCAACTTGGGATAACTGAATTCAGTGACTGTGATAAGATGCTCTTTGGTGCACGTGTTGTGAAGTGAAGTGGAATGTGATGTCCCCAGAGAAAAGATGACACAGTTCTTGGGGAGAAGGTATGAGTAAGAATGGGATGACCACTTTTGCTAGAAAGTTAGGGGGCATTACAAAAGCTTCTTGGAAAACTCATTTCTCAAGCTTCCTTGCCCCCTCTTCCAAGAGCACCCTTGTGCTGTGAAAGTGACAAGCACAAAGAAACTGGCTTTGTTGCTCCTCCTGGCTCCTGGCCACCTCAGGATGGGACCTCTGAACACAATTCCAGTTTCATACCCTGTTTAATGGGCTTATGGGGAACATGTGATCAATGATCTATCAACACCATTGATCTTCATGTTCCAGGAAATGCTGTGCTGTTGGGAAAAAGAGGCTGTTGGCTTCATTTCTGCATAAAAGGGTCTGATTAAATCAAAGGGATGTTGGGCTTTTCAACATGTTGGGGTTGATAAGCAGTGACAGGGTGGTAGAAGAGCAGAGCTGGAGCTCTGTGAAGTTGAAAACTCTTTCAGGGAATCCAGGCCACTTCTAAACTCCCCTAATATTTCATGAGCAGCTAGAAGGTTCTGAGATATGACTGCTCTATGAAATGCATGAATCACTGATTAACACTTAAAAGGGCAAGAAAAATGCACATGGTTTAATTACAAATGTAATTCTAGCTCCACGTGGGGGATACATTTGAAAACGACATCGTCACAGTTCTATTTGTTGTTTTACTGTGACAGTTTGTGGGGAAAGAAAAAGAGAATGTCATATTGAAGAAGCACGGGGCTGGTATTTACATGAAATCTGATAGATTTAAGTCATATTCTTGCACTGTATCAATATGCCTACTGAAAAGTGGGTTGTAGTAAAAGCTAAGTGAAACTAGTATAGCTAAAAAGGTATAGTGAACCCTGGGTCCTTTTCATCAAAAACACATGTTAGGGACCAACCTGGTAGTCCAGTGGTTAAGAGTCCACCTTCAAATGCAGGGCTGTTGGGTTTCACCCCTGGTGGAGGAACTAAGATCCCACATGCCATGCATTTAAAATACATGTTAATGGCCTGATGGAGCTCGAGAAGGGCAAGAGGAGAAACCCACTGACAATTCCTTTATCACCTGTAGGCATCTTTCTGTTTTTGAGTGAAACTGGCCATTCCTTAAAGATCCTTGAAGCTCAGTACAGACTCGATTGTGCTTTTGTTTTAGTTTTATGATATGATTTTTTCCCCACCTTACTGTAAGTTAAAGAAACTTTGTTTTGGACTTTTTGAATTTTTTCCAGTTTTCTTATCTTATATCCCCTAAAGGAAGAATGTCCTTCTTGGAAAACATCCCTGTAATTGTATTCAAACAAAGATGGCTACTAGATGGATGGAATGAGGTGTCGTCCTGGAATGAATGTTTTGGTCACCCCTCAAATCCATGTATTGAAGTCCTAATCCCTACTGTGATGGTGCTTGAAGACCTCTGGGAAATAATTAGGGTTAGATGAAGTCATGAAAGTGGGTTAATGGTATAAGTTCCAGCCTGAAAGTTTCAGGCTAGAGACTCAAGAAGAGCCCATTTTCATTCAAATCCAAAGTTGAGAAAAGATTGATGTCCCAGCTCCATTGGTCAAGCAGGAAAAGTTCCCTCTTAGCCTGTTTGTGCAATCTGGGCCTTCAACTGATTGGATGAGGCCCACCCACATTAGGGAGGTCAATACACTTAAGTCACTGTACTGATTCAAATTCTAAAACACCCTTGCTGACACATTCAGAATAAGTTTGGACCAAATGTCTCACTATCCCAAAGCTCTGTGAGCTGACATATAAAATTAACCACTACAGTACATACGGGGTACCTTATATTTCAACAGTGTTTGCCACATGACAGGTGTTCAGATATCGCTAGTCTTCTTCTTGTTCCCAAAAGTCTATTTTTTATTGTTTCCAGGGTAGAAATGGCTAGAGAATATAGCTGGTCCTCAAGGAAAGACTGGTGGCTGTTTCATCAACTTGGTTCTTTCTTCAGGAACCTGCTGGCCCAATTGGGCCATTTATTTAGAAGCAGTGAGCTCCTCCTTAAATGGTCAAGTTAGTCAGTCCACCCTGAGTCCTGGGAATGCTCTCTTCTACCACAACTTTCTGCAAATCTTGACTAAGAAGCTATGAGGCTACAGGGTGGGTGAATGAAGGAAGCATTTTAAATGTAGCCTGTGCAGTTTGGCCGAGTTCCGGCTTGTGGAGATTAAATAATAGCTTGTGCACACACAATCGGGGGCTTGCTGAGAGCTGAGGGGTGTTACTGACTGCCCTGTCAACTCCTGTGAGTCCTCATCGCATTTCTCACAGCTGAAAAACTCTGCTGAGAACCACAGAAACAACACCCTTTCTGGCCTGGCCCTTTGGAAGGGCATAAACCACTTTAATTAAGAACAGCTTTAATAATGGAGGGCCCAAGATGCCACACAAGGGCACTGCCAGCATCCGTGAAATTAGGATGAAAAATCTCCCTGTTTTGTACCTTCCCCAAGATCATTTTCTGCTGGGTTAAATGTGTCTCTCCCAGCAGTGTCCGGCCATGGTGTGAACAAGGAGCCCTGGCACCACCTGCTCACTCCAGCTCACTCCCTGCCTCAGCCTGGTCTGAGTTAGACCAGAGGGGCCAGTCCCATCTCTCCTGATGTGGGTTCAGCCCAAAGGAGAGGGACCTGGCCTAAGTCCAGAAGCCCCTTCCCTCCCCTAGACCCTGGCCAGCCAGGTATGACTGAAATATTAAATTAAAACAGAAATATGCACTAGACTATAGTTTCTCCATTTCGGCACTGCTGACACCTGGGCTGTGTAATTCTTTGTTGTGGGGGGATGTGCCTCGTGGGATATTTGGGAGCTTTTACTGGTCTCCTCCCACTAGATGCTGGTAGCAAAGACCACCCCAGTTGTGACAAGGGAAGATACTTCTAGACCTTCCCAGCTGTCCCCCACCACCAGGGTATGGCTATGGTAAATAAAAATACAGCATGCCCACTTAAATTTGTATTTCAAATAAACAACATACCATTTTCCATGTAAGTATAGTTGTACAATCTTTGGGCCTCCCAGGTGGCTCAGTGGTTAAAAAAAAATATCTGCCTGCCAGTGCAGGAGACACAGGTTCAGTTCCCGGGTCGGGAAGATCCCCTGGAGGAGGAAATGGCAACCCACTCCTGTATTCTTGCCTGAGAAGTCCCATGGACAGAGGAGCCTGGCAGGCTGCCGTCCTTGGAGTTGCAAAGAGTTGGACGTGACTTAGTAACTAAACAACTACAACATACCATCTATAAGACACGTGCTAAAAAACCATCATCCAAAAATCAACTTCAGGACTTCCCTGGTGGGCCAGTGCTTACAGACCCACTTTGCAATGCAGGGGCTGCAGGTTTGATCCCTAGTGGGAGAACTGAGATCCCAAGTGCCGTGGGGGAGCTAAGCCCACGTGCCGCCTCTACTGAGCCCATGTGCTCTGGGGCCCACGTGACACAATCAGAGAGTCAGTGCATCACAACCAAAGGTCCCTCATGATGGAACTAAGACATGAGGCAGCCAAATAAATAGACATTTATAAAAATATAAGGCAAGTTCAACTGAGCACTTTATATTTTGCATGGTGACCCTACGTATGTGCGTGCCAAGTCGCTTCAGTCATGTCTGACTGTTCGCAACACCATGGACTGTAGCCAGCTAAGCTCCTTTGTCCATGGGATTCTCCAGGCAAGAATACTGGGGAGGGTTGCCATGCCTCCTCCAGGGCATCTTCCCGACCCAGGGATGGAACCTGCATCGCTCACATCTCTTACACTGGCAGGCAGGTTCTTTACCACTAGCACCACCTGGGAAGCCCCTGAGGGGCAAAATATCCCCCTTCAAGTAAGAAACACTGTCCCAGGGTACTTGGTCTCACCACATATAATACTGTGATACGCTTTTATTTTTTTTAATATAAATTTATTTAATTGGAGGTTAATTACTTTACAATATGCTTGGAGCTGGTGCACTGTGATACGCTTTTAAAATATACCTATCCCCTGACCTGTTAAACCAGAATCCATGGAGTCAGGGCCAGGTCATGGGTACTTTCGCTACATAGCCTGGTTGAGAACTACTGCCGCTCCTTTTCCAAAAATCCCCCAGTGATAATATGAATATCGGGAGTGCTTACCCAAATAAACCAAAACCAACAAACAAAAGATTCTTAGTCCCCATCACAGACCTCCTGTATATATATATATCTCAGGGGCCGAGGCCCTGATAATGCTGTATTTTCACCAAGCGTTTTAGGTGATTCTAATGGGCAGATAGGGAAGGGAAGCCATGCCCCAGAGAAACTCACATGTGTGCATGGGACACTCACACTATGCTGTCTCAGGAAGACACGTGTGTGGATCTGTGGAAGAAGGGCTACATGAACCGCAGTAGGGCCATGCCACAGGACATTGTGTAGCAGTGAGAACGGATCACTTACTGCTGCGTGCATTAGTATGGATTCCTATAAGGAATACAATATTTGATAAATATAAACCCCCAAAATATGGCTTTATAAAACTCAAAAGCAAGTGACTCTTAACAATACATTTCTTGCGTCCCTTGCACGCATGCTCAGTTGTGACTTTGCGACTTCACGGATGGTAGCCCGCCAGGCTCTTCTGTTCATGGGATTCTCCAGGCAAGAATACGGCAGTGGGTTGCCATGCCCTTCTCCAGGGGATCTTCCCGACACAGGGATCGAACCTCTGTCTCCTGCATTGGCAGGAGGATTCTTCACCACTGAGCCACCAGGGAAGCCCATGGCAAACAGAGGCTGCTCTCCGCCAGCACATTGAGGAGAGTGGTGCACTGCTTTCTTCCACTGACCCACCCTGCCTTGGAAACATGGGTCTTGCCAAGCCTGCCAGCCCCTGCCCATCACCCTTCTATGCCTGCCCCTTCTGAGCAGCAGTGGTTCTCACCCAATAGTTGCAGCCATGAAAATGTATGAACATATGTCCTCAGCTTCACGGTCAGAAGGGAATCCAATCAAGAATCTGGTGATACATTTGCAAATTAAAAATTTGTACCTTAATGAGCACAGCCATTCAAACTAATAATTACATAAACTCCCGTTACGGGTGGCAGGGTAATTACAACAGGTACTTCTAGCAAATTTAAAAAGCGACTTCGGTTTCCATTTCCTTCATGAAGAATGCAATAGGCAGGTGCGTCCCTGTGCTGCCAGGTGGAGGAGCCCCCTCAGAAACAGAGAATAAAAATGAGCCAGAAACCTCAATTTCTAGTCTCCCAGGATGGCAGGGGATTTGTTAAGGAGAGGAAAGACGGTGAGAGAAACCAAAGTGTCTGAAGAAGTAATGGATATATGACGCATGTTTGTAAGCGGTGGGGGGCAGGGGGACATCCATCAGAGGGCTGTCTGACCACCCACCTCCTTGCCTCCTGTCTGTTTCAGGAACTCCTGCCCCTGGCCCTTTGCACTTCCTG
Organism: Oryx dammah; assembly: GCF_014754425.2. Lineage (NCBI taxonomy): Eukaryota > Metazoa > Chordata > Mammalia > Artiodactyla > Bovidae > Oryx > Oryx dammah. The sequence goes on along the minus strand of NW_024070186.1, from coordinate 162,048,149 downwards.
TTTCTTCCACTTGGAATGCACACCTTCCCCAGTGCAGGTATTTTCTATCAGAGAGGCTTTCTGACAGCCTGCACCAGGTCCCATCCCCACACACAGTTTCATTGTCTCCCTGTCCCTTGTTACTGGCTGACGACGGTACCCGGGAACACATGATTTTTTTAAACTGCTCACGGCCCATCTCCTGCACAAGAATGCAAGTTCCCTGAGAGCAGAGACCTTGGCTGAGCTCTCACGGCCCCACCCCAAGGTCCACGAGTGCATCTGGCACCGGGCTGGGGTTCAATAAATGCCTGTGAGTGAATAAAAAGTATGAATGAAAGAGTGAATCAATGAACACAGGCTCCCATCCATTATTCGACCTGGGCATCATACCATCCTGAGGCAGGGACTACTATGATGTCCTTTGCGCATCTTCAGGCAGCAGCCAGAGGCATCAGCTCCTACACTGCAGATACCTCCTTGGGGCTTCTGTGTGCTTTTTCCTGCATGGCGCCACGTCAGGGGGCTTCCCAGGTGGCTCTAGTGGTGAAGAACCCACCTGCCAATGCAGGAGACGTAAGAGACGGGGGTTCTATCCCCGAGTTGTGACGATCCCCCGGAGGAGGGCATGGCAACCCACTCCAGTACGCTTGCTTAGGGAATCCCATGGACAGAGGAGCCTGCCAGGCTACAGTCCATGGAGTCGCCAAGAGTCGGACACCACTGAGCCACTGAGCACACACACACCCCATGTCAGGACCTGTGGGTTGGGCTATTCCCAAACTCTAAGGAGAAGGGGGAGAGAAGTAACTGATAAGCTGGCTAATTAAAGCACAGTCTCCTCTCCTCAATCCTACCAGCAAAGAAAACAGCTTCCTTCCTGTCCAGCCACAGAGCAGACAGTCTGTTCTAGACCAGATTTGAAGACGGGGTTCACGGCATCTCCATTCATCTCTCGCCCAGCATCAGACACACCATCCCAGGGGCTCACACGTATTGACTGTGAGTCTAGACTTCTTATCGACAAGCGAGTGAGGACTCTCAGATGTGTTAGAGCCAGGATACGAATTTCAGAGCCTCATTGGGTAGCCCCCAAACCCACAGAGATCCAGGGAGGTAGTGGGCAGTTGTGGGTAGCAGAGGACTGCTATGTGTTCTGATCCTGGCTCTGCGCTGACTTTGTGACCCCAGGAGTTTTCTCATCTCTCTGAGCCTCGGTGTCCCTTCTACAGAGAAAGCATCATAACCATATCCAGTCCAGAGGGCAGTGAGGGTTAGAACAAGTCAGGCAGCTAAAGCTCCCAAGCCAAACTGCACACACGCTGAAACATTAAGAAACACCAGTCATGAGCACAGCCGAGGCTCCCAAAGCAGCAGAATCTGACTCCTCAAGGCACAGTGGCTGCCTCAAGTCCCGTTACCTTCATCCTAACTCACCCTTCATCCCCAATAAAGACGACCCCACACAAGACCTCTGGCTCACAGCAAAGCCAGGACTCTCAAGGGGATTTTGTGTCCGAGTCCTTCACTTCTTGGTGTGTGGTCAACCTGTGAGTGTTTCTGCAACATCTTGGTTGATACTCCACTAGAAACATCTGAGCCAGGATGGGTGGTCTACCTGGGTGGTCTATCCACCCACAGCCCGTGCCACAGCACTTGAATCCATGCAAAGCTTGAGTCCCCCTCATAAAAATCCTGGCAGGAAGAGGGAACAGCATTCTCTTAAGGGCTTTCTGGAGGTGACTGCTGCTGCTGCTGCTGCTGCTGCTGCTGCTAAGTCACTTTAGTCGTGTCCGACTCTGTGCGACCCCATAGACGGCAGCCCACCAGGCTCCCCCATCCCTGGGATTCTCCAGGCAAGAACACTGGCGTGGGTTGCCATCTCAGTTTTGGGGGAAAAAGATCAATTTCTGGAGCAGCTGGAGAACAGTGGTCAGGGACCCTCTGTGTTGAGCTTGTAATCAGGCTGAGCCCCTTAGGGGAGAGCTTGGCAGACCCTCTGGAGCAATCAAACCTCCAGAAAAGAAAAGAAAGAAAGAAAATGAAGTCGCTCAGTTGTGTCTGACTCTTTGAAACCCCATGGACTATATAGCCCGACCAGGCTCCTCTGTCCATGAGGATTTTCCAGGCAGGAATACTAGAGTGGGTTGCCATTTCCTTCTCCAAAACCCCCAGATGGTACCCTCAAATCATCTGACACCAGAAGGGACACTGGCTATCCCAACGGTAAAGGTGGCAGGCATCCTGGACAAGGGACAGTTTCCTGCATGCCCTGAATCTACTTCCTGGCTCTCAGCTCCTCTAGGATTCCTTTTTTTTTTTTTTTCTACTTAAAAACAACTATTTTATTTATACTAATAACGGAAAAGTAAGCATGAACATAAAAGAAACTGAGAAAAAAAATTAAGATCTAAAAACGAACCAATAAAACCTTGCAAGCTAAAAATACTATATCTGAACTGAAAGTTTCGTCTAGGATTCTTAAATAAGCCAGTGAACTGGAGGAGGGCATGCTACTAATGACTGATTTCTGATTTCCCTCCACCCAGGTAGCTGACATTTCAGTGTCCAATTTAATTTAGAAACATACCAAAATAATGGCATTTCTTGCTCTTTAGCACTGAGTAGAAAATTCACACCAGTACATTTCCTCATTTTTTTTCTGCAGTGGACCCAAGCCTTCAAGGAGGATTCCCTGGAGTTTCCATACTAAAACTCTTGCTGATTCTCCTTTTGTGTGGAAAGAGACACACTGGAGACCCCCTGAAAAGCTATGAGCCCCTGGCCTGGGAAGTGTTTTCAGTCTCTCCAGGCTTTAGTTTTCATCTCCGTGAGAAAAAAAGGAAGTGGAATAACTCCTGCCTTGTTCGGTTCAAATGACCAGGTAGGATGTCCCAGAAGGTTTTCCTTCTGGAATGTTTAACTGAACACATATTATGTGCTGGGCATTTTACTGGAAACAACTGTGAGCAAAATAAACACAATCTCTGCTCTCATGGGACCCCTGGTAAACATCAATTTTTTTAATTTTAATTTTTTAAATACCAAAACCATTTTGTATTGGGGTATAACCGATTTCCAACATTGTGGCGGTTCCAGGTGAACAGTGAAGGGACTCAGCCATACATATACATGGATCCAGTCTTAAACATTAATTTCTTAACCCAAGGCCCTTTTACTGTCAGACTATTGTATTGCCTTTCTGCCCCTCAACACCAAGAAATTCTTATTCAGATATGTTTTGTTTGTCAAGGCCATGCTATTGAAGATGGCTGGCCATATGCCAAGCCACGGGCTCAAGGCTGAGCACACATCATCTCACTTAGCTCTCATAACAACCCATCCGGGATAAACACATTCTTTCCATTATTGTAAAGACGAAGAAATAGACCTGGAAGGTCACTCAGTTAAACGGGCAGGACCAGGATTTAAACCGTGGCAGGCTGAATCCAATCCAGACACCTAGCCCCTTCAGCATACTTACTGCCCAATGTGTAAAGTTGAGAATGGATACCCTCCCCACACCCAAAAACCTTGACCCAAAGCCAAAACCTTATACATCTCACCCTCCTGCCAGAGTCCTGTGTGAGCCAGCCCACCCAACCCTGGCCTCAGCCGAGAGTTCATTTCTCCTTCCATCCATTTGCGTGATTTCATGTTCCCTCTGATTCCTGGCCTGGAAACCGCTCTGCTGAAATGTTGATTTACCATGGGTGCTCCCACTATGGGGCAGGCCTTCTAATTGCTTCCTGAAGGGGCCTTTTGGTGCTCTTCTGATTGCAATTTTTAAAGAACTATACATTTGCTTTCTCCAAGCAAGCTGTTATTAAAATTCCATGAGCCTCACACCTAGCATCCCGATTTCCCCACTGGACTGGGCTCAGGCTACCATCTCTCCATCACCTCCCAGAGGTTGACCTTGGGAGGGTCCCTCTGCCTCTGTGTCTGGATTCCCTCTTGTCCATGTTGGAGGGTTGTTAAGAGGCTTGATTGGGAAGGGGTATGGGTTCGATTCCTGACTTGGGAAGATCCCTGGATGAGAAAATGGCAACCCACTCCTGTATTCTTGCCTGGAGAATCCCATGGACAGAGGAGCCTGGTGGGCTGCAGTCCATGGGGTTGCAAAGAGCTGGACACGACTGAGAGACTAACACTTTCACATTCATACCTCAGATTAACACACTAGATTCTAACACACTCCGGTGGTTCACGTTCTTGCTGCCAGAATCAGTCTCTTGATCTGCAGGAGAGTCATACCCTAGGTGAATATTTCTTGACATCAATCTGAATCTTGTGATTCTTGCCAGACGTTATGCATCTCTTCAATAAAAGGACTCCCTTTCCAAAAAGAAATGGATTTTAAAAGGAAGCTTTACAAAAGTACAGAATCAATATCACTTGCCATAAATAACAGGCAATCATAAGGACACATACAATGGAAGCAATAAATATGATGAGTTAAGCCCTGTTGTCTTCCCAAGGCTGTGTGCTTCTTTGTCACAAAGGGCGGTTGGTAAGCTGTTGAGAGGCGTGGAAGCCACACTTGCCCCAGCCTGAGGCCTTCTCCCTGATGGATCAGAGAACTCAACAGAGGGAAGCTAGAAGGGGAACACTTCCCCTCTGCCACCTCCTGAGCTGGGTCTACATAAAGCCATCATTGACCATCAGTGCTCCCAGACCTCATTATTGGAAACGCTAAACGCACTCATCCTCTGGGCCAAGCTTCCACATGGGATTTCAGGGCAGGAAGGCCCAGAGGAAGCATAATCAAAGCCTACTTCCCTATGTATGTTACAGAAACACAAAAATGTCTGCTAAACCTAACACAGCAGCTTGGCCCCACAAAGTGGTTGGGCCATCTCTGGTTTTCTCTGTGGGCATTCCTGCATCTTCACCTCCCTCCTAGCAGTTTGCCCATCAGTGACAAGCAGCTTGATGCTGAAGCTGAAGCTCCAATACTTTGGCCACCTGATGTGAAGAGCCAACTCATTGGAAAAGACCCTGATGCTGGAAAAGATTGAGGGCAGGAGGAGAAGGGGACGACAGAAGGCGAGATGATTGGGTGGCATCACCGACTCAATGGACATGAGTTTGAGCAAACTCAGGGAGATGGTGAAGGACACAGAAGCCTGACGTGCTGCAGTCTGTGGGGTCACGAAGAGTCAGACACGACTTGATGACTGAACAACAGCAACAACAACATGCAGAGACCAGATCCTGACAGTCCCCGTTTTCTTGGAGCTCTCTCTAAAGTCAGGCTGAACTTCAGAGCTGCTCTTGCTCAGATGCTCAAACGTGTCTGCGTATATGCGTGTGTCCATGTACACACACACACACACACACACACACACACTCTCTCTCTCTCTGCCCCTCCCAGCTGGCCTCCACTCGCCTCGGGGACACCGAATAGGAATTGCATTTAGTAATCAATTGACTCCCCTTGACTTGGTTTGGTGCCTTTTCTAAATAACAAGAGCCTGGCAACATCAGAACCTTGCAACAATCTTTATTAATGAAGCTCCCGGCACCGTGCGGAGAAGACACAGGCAGCATATGTAGACGTGCTAAGGAAATTATTTCCATCAGCTCCAGCTATTTGAAAGCAATTGAAAAGTTTCCATTTGAAGAAAAAGTAATTTTCCTGATGTGAGTTTTGAGAGCTGTTTGTCTGCCCCCACCTAACGCGGCCACAGCTTGCCCGGCTCCGAGCTTTCTACATTTTATTAAACCACAGCTAAGTGGCGTCATGCTGTTAAAATATTGTGTCGCTTTTTAAAGTGATATCATTACCTAATAATTTTGAGAGCTTTACTTTTTTTTTTTTTCCTTTGCCAGGAAGGGAAATGGACCATATAGCCTGGCAGCATCTCAGCGTCACGGAGATGGAGAGGTGGCAGGGGGTGTGGAGGTCTGGGGCCCCAGAGCATGGGAAACTGGGCTCTGGAGGTCACAAGGAAGAATATATATGAAATCTTCTCTGTCTCATGTTTATAGAGAATTGGAAAAGACCTGAAATGCAGGGAACCAGGGCTAATGCAACTCCAATCCCAGGGCTGGATTTTCCATGAAGCTAATGAAGCTTAGATTTCAGGACCCCACAACTGAATTGTTGTTTAGTCACTAAGTCGTGTCCAACTCTTTTGCAACCCCATGGACTGTAGCCCGCCAGGCTCCGCTGTCCATGGGATTTCCCAGGCAAGAATGCTGGAGTGGGTTGCCACTTCTTTTTCCAGGGGATCTTCCCAATCCAGGGATCAAACCTGTGTCTCCTGCATTGGTGGGTGGCTTCTTTACTACTGAGCCAGCAGGGAGGCCCCACAACTGAGTTGGCCCCTTGCCTAATTTCATAGTTATAATTTTGTCTTTTTTGAAGAATATTCCCGCTTTCTATTGCTGCCTAACAAACTGCCATAAACTTAGGGCCTTCAAACAACACCCATGTATTAGCTCAGAATTTTATAGGACAGAAGGTTGGCATGGTATGGCTGGGGTCTCTGCTTGGGGCCTTTCAAGGCTGATATCAAGGCATTGATCTGGCTACATTCTCATCTGGAAGCCCTGGAGAAAAGTCTGCTTCTAAGCTCATTCTTGTTGGCAGCACCCACTTCCTTGAGGTTGTAGGACTGAGGTTCAGTTACCGTGCCAGCTGACAACTGGTGGTAAAGCTTGGTCTTATAAACCTCTTTTCTCCCTCGTGCCCACTCCATCTTCAAGCAACTGTGCCTCAAATCCTTCTTGCTGAATCTGGGTTCCACTTTTTCAACCAACTGGAGAAAACTCATCATTACATTGGATCCAGGAAGAGTATCATAATACGAATAGCTATCTTAAGGTCAATGGTGCCATATATTAATCTAATCATGGAAGCAAAATCCACATTCATAGTCCCAGGGGACAAGCAGGGCACAGAATGAGAGGGATGGACAGTCTTTGTGAACCAGTTTAGAATTCTGTGACAACAAGCAGAGACACCGTATTGTATGAGCTTCAGGCCCCACGAAACTTGGATCTACTTCTGCTTGATCCCTTTGAGCTTAACGTCCCCACTGGACCATTTGAATGGCCTCAGATTGATCTTGGGTCTTTAATCTCTGTTTCCAGACTCAAAGCCTCAAAACTTCATCGTGCCCTCCCCACCAATGGCCTACATAGAAAGCCAAAATGGAGTAGGACATGCCAGGCTATGGGGAAACCCGCTGGGCTTTCTGGAAACACTCTGCTCTCTTATGGCCAGTGCTTTCCTTTACGGTCCAGCTGTTCCCCACTTTAACCCTGTGTGGCTTGGACAAGGGCCTCCTCTCAGCTCTAAGGATGGGCAGTAATGCTTATTTGGTTAATTCAAATCCCCCTCCCCTCTCTTGACCTCAGTGCTTGGTATCTGGATGGTTAAATGACCCAAGCTGACCCCAGATTGAGTGGTACAAGCATCCAGAAAGGAATTTTTTTTACTCCCCCAAGGCTATGAGCAATGAGAATATAACTTGGAGTTGAACAGGTAACCAAGTGGAGCCTGATCATGAAGTCAGTCCAGAAAAGCAGTCTAATTACACCATCTGAGACTTTTGATAGTACCATGCCTGAAGTTAGACTACCCTTGGACACATTAATTTACTTTTCTTTCATTTAATGTATCCATTTATCCATTCATACATGTAAGCATGCATTCATTTTTTCTTTGAAGCTTTTTGGTGTTGAGTTTCTGTCCCTTACAATCAAAATGCTCACACAGTTGCCAGTCTCCATCCCATTCTTTCATTCCAAGAAGTGCAACCTCCCATCCAGCCAGACTGAAATCCTTGTCATTGCTGGGCCCTCATCTGCACCCACGATGCTGCCACTGTGGGCAAGTCCATCTCTCTCCTCTGCTTTTCCACATGGCGTTCTGCTCACATTGACATCTCTTCTTGACGTCTTACAACCCTCCTTACCCTCACAAAAAGTTAATTTCCTCCTTTCTTAACTCTGTACTTTGTTTCTTAACTCTTACCTTTTATTAACTCTTTCGTAACTTTGTACTTACCTACCTTCTGGTCCCACCTCCTCCTGCCTGCTCTTAGTCCTTTCTACATCCCATCCCCGTGTCACAGTAAATGACTGGTTGTGTGTGTGTTTGGGAGGGTAGGGGTGGGAATCTACCACCATTTCCACTTTAAGATAAAAGAAACAGAGTTTCAGAGAGGTTAAGTCAGACCAATCTGAAACCAAAGTCTACAGTCTTAACCACGATAAAGTCTTTCACTTAATTATCACATTACCATTAATACCATTATTAACACTGATAGCAAGAATAACTAAACATTTGACACACTGAGCCTTTGCCTTGCAATGAAAGTTTAAGTCGCTCAGTCATGTCCGACTTTTCACAACCCCATGGACTATACAGTCCATGGAATATTCCAGGCCAGAATACTGGAGTGGGTAGCCTATCCCTTCTCCAGCCATCTTCCTGACCCAGGAACTGAACCGGGGTCTCCTGCATCGCAGGCACATTCTTCGCCAGCTGAGCTACTAGGGATGCCCTGCAATGAGATAAGGAATAATTTAAATATTAATAGATAATCTCTCTTAATCTTCAAAACAATCTTCTAAGACCAATGCTAATATGATGCTGTTTTACAGACAAGGAAGTGGTAAAGAACGAAGCTAAGTGGTAAACAGCTCAGTGACTCAGTGGTAAAGAATTCACCTGCAATGCAGGAGACAGACACAAGTTCAATTTCCTGGACAAGGAAATGGAACCCACTCCAATATTCTTGTCTGGGGAAATTCCATGGAGAGAGGAGCCTGCTGGGCTGCAGTCCATGGGGTCGCAAAAGAGTCGAACACAATTTATCGACTAAACAATAACAACAATAACAGAGTTCCAGAGAGGTTAACTGATTGCCTAACTAGAATTTAAACTGGACTGTCGGACTTCCCTGGTGGCTCAGACGGTTAAGTGTCTGTCTACAATGCGGGAGACCTGGGTTCAATCCCTGGGATGGGAAGATCCCCTGGAGAAGGAAATGGCAATCCACTCCAGTACTATTGCCTGGAAAATCCCATGGACAGAGGAGGCTGGTAGGCCACATGTAGTCCATGGGTTGCAAAGAGTCGGACATGACTGAGCGACTTCACTTCACTTCGTCCTTTCAGAAGCATTGCTCTTGGGCACTACATTTTGTAATACTTGAAGAGAGAGAAAGCAAGATTGATGAAACTTGAATGTGAGGGTAAAGTTGAACATGTCGAGAGCTGTGCAGCCAACCTCGGAGACCCCTTAAAATAAAGGTTCAGAGGATGAGTGAAAGTGCCCACCCCCACCCCCAGCCCAGCAGCAGCACCCCTCCTCCACCCCTTCCCAAGAGGACCACTTTCCTTAGTCCAAAGCAATGCCTAGGTCAAAATCTCCATTTTCAATCACCCAAGTCAGTCTGGTCTGTATGTTCAAATAGGATTTTCTTTCTCTCCTTTTTTTTTTTTTTAATTGGAAGGAAGCTTTAAACACTTTGAAAGTGGCCTTAGGGACCAGCTCACAGCATGCTTTGCATCTCCTCCTTTTGAGGCAAGCGTCCCTGCAGCCACTTTGCAAGCTCTGTTTTCAATTACAAAAGCTTGTTTGAACACGGCCTGTCACAGAGGCTGTTCAAACAGGCTTTTGTAATTGAAAAGGAGGAAAAACAAAAGACTTCTAACCTTCCGAAGCCAAGATCGGAAGGAGCTGGTCAGACAATTGTGGAATCAAAATGGTGGTCCCCAGGATGGGGACTGGGGCCAGCCAAGAAGAGAGCTGGGCTCTTTTGCTTGGGCGAAACCTTACTGGACTAAGAGAACACAACCTCATTCAGTGTCTGTGCTGATGGAAAAGAGGGTTGGGACGGATGTGAATGGAAGTAGAAAACTACAATGACTGCCACCAACGGTTCCTAAAGAACAATATTAAATCAGTTTTACATGACCATTCAGAGAGAGCCTCAAAGGCCTTTGGTGTCTAGAATTTTAAAAATCCCTTCATTTAAAATTTTTTTGCCAATATCTTGGCATTTATCAAGCAAAAATCTCACTTTATTACACACGTATCTTTAACTCTTCATGCTTTCTTATCTCACCCTTGGAGCACTTTCAGAATCTACATAGAATTTAGTAACATTGCTTTGTTTTCATTACATTTTGACGAAAATGATAATAGCTTCCAATTTAAGTAAATTTCAGTTAAAATTAGATCAATTTAAAAATATTAGGTGAGGACTTCCCTGGTAGTACAGTGAATGAGAATCCACCTACCAATGCAGGGGACATGGGTTCAATCCCTGGTCTGGGAGGATTCTACCTGTTGCAGAACAGCTAAGCCCATGCACCACAACTACTGAGCTTGTGTTCTGCAGCTGCTGAAGTCCACGTACCTACAGGCCGTGCCCCACAGCGAGAGAAGCTGTTGCACCAAGAACCTGTGCACTGCAACGAAGACCTAGAGCAGCAACACAGAAACCAAACAAACCCCAAACATTAAGTGAATAACAGAGCTACAAGACAAAAGTACAGCAAAAGTGATGTTGGTACATGGATATCATAAAAATAAAGAGGCTGAGGAAAATTGAGTTTGGAGACCCTGGTTTGGTGGCTAAGAATGGATTATAGAGAGACTGCATGTATTCGCATAACAGAATACAACCTACCTAAATTTCATAAACCTACATTCTTCCTCTGCAAAATGGGGCTAACAAACATATCTAACTTAAAATAAGCAATCATTCAATAACTGTTTTCTATGATTATTACTAAAAATAATATTACTATTTAGCTTAATGTTTCTCAGACATAAAAAAATGAATGGACTCCCTTTAGAGGGAGAACAATTCTCACTAATGCTTAGTGTGGATGAAAGTTTTTGCAGACCTCAAGCATACAGCTAAGGAAGGATATAATTTGTAAACCAAGGATCCAGGCATTACAATCAATCAGTCAAGTGACTGAGGTTTAAGTGATTTATCCGAGGTCATACAACTGTTTAATGATGCATTTTTGAACTACTGAATGATAGCCCTTCAGTTCAGTTCAGTCGCTCAGTCGTGTCCGACTCTTTGCGACCCCATGAGTCGCAGCACACCAGGCCTCCCTGTCCATCACCATCTCCCAGAGTTCACTCAAACTCACTTCCATAGAGTTAGTGACACCATCCAGCCATTTCATCCTCTGTCGTCCCCTTCTTCTCCTGCCCCCAATCCCTCCCAGCATCAGAGTCTTTTCCAATGAGTCAACTCTTCTCATGAGGTGGCCAAAGTACTGGAGTTTCAGCTTCAGCGTCATTCCCTCCAAAGAAATCCTAGGGTTTATCTCCTTCAGAATGGACTGGTTGGATCTACTTGCAGTCCAAGGGACTCTCATGAGTCTTCTCCAACACCACAGTTCAAAACCACCAATTCTTCGGCACTTAGCTTTCTTCACAGTCCAACTCTCACATTCATACATGACCACTGGAAAAACCATAGCCTTGACTAGATGGACCTTTGTTGGCAAAGTAATATTTCTGCTTTTGAATATGCTATCTAGGTTGGTCATAACTTTTCTTCCAAGGAGTAAGCATCTTTTAATTTCATGGCTGTAGTCACCATTTGCAGTGATTTTGGAGCCCAGAAAAATAAAGTCTGACTGACACTGTTTCCACTGTTTCCCCATCTATTTCCCATGAAGTGATGGGACCAGATGCCATGATCTTCATTTTCTGAATGTTGAGCTTTAAGCCAACTTTTTCACTCTCCTCTTACACTTTCATCAAGAGGCTTTTTAGTTCCTCTTTACTTTCTGCCATAAGGGTGGTGTCATCTGCATGTCTGAGGTTATTGATATTTCTCCCAGAAATGTTGATTCCAGCTTGTGCTGCTTCCAGTCCGGCATTTCTCATGATGTTCTCTGCATAGAAGTTAAATAAGCAGGGTGACAATATACAGCCTTGACATACTCCTCTTCCTATATGGAACCAGTCTGTTGTTCCATGTCCAGTTCTAACTATTGCTTCCTGACCTGCATATAGGTTTCTCAAGAGGCAGATCAGGTGATCTGGTACTCCCATCTCTTTCAGAATTTTCCACAGTTTATTGTGATCCACACAGTCAAAGGCTTTGGCATAGTCAATAAAGCAGAAATAGATGTTTTTCTGGAACTCTCTTGCTTTTTCCATGATCCAGCGGATGTTGGCAACTTGATCTCTGGTTCATCTGCCTTTTCTAAAACCAGCTTGAACATCTGAAAGTTCACAGTTCACATACTGCTGAAGCCTGGCTTGGAGAATTTTGAGCATTACTTTACTAGCATGTGAGATGAGTGCAATTGTGTGGTAGTTTGAGCATTCTTTTGCATTGCCTTTCTTTGGGATTGGAATGAAAATTGACCTTTTCCAGTCCTGTGGCCACTGCTGAGTTTTCCAAATGTGCTGGCATATTGAGTGCAGCATTTTCACAGCATCATCTTTCAGCATTTGAAATAGCTCCACTGGAATTCCATCACCTCCACTAGCTTTGTTTGTAGTGATGCTTTTTAAGGCCCACTTGACTTCACATTCCAGGATGTCTGGCTCTAGCTGAGTGATCACACAATCATGATTATCTTGGTCATGAAGATCTTTTTTGTATAGTTCTTCTGTGTATTCTTGCCACCTCTTCTTAATATCTTCTACTTCTGTTAGGTCCATACCATTTCTGTCCTTTATCGAGCCTGTCTTTGCATGAAATGTTCCCTTGGTGTCTCTAATTTTCTTGAAGAGATCTCTAGTCTTTCCCATTCTGTTGTTTTCCTCTATTTCTTTGCATTGATCACTGAGGAAGGCTTTCTTATCTCTTCTTGCTAGTCTTTGAAACTCTGCATTCCGATGCTTGTATCTCTTTGCTTTTCACTTCTCTTCTTTTCACAGCTATTTGTAAGGCCTCCGCAGACAGCCATTTTGCTTTTTTGCATTTCTTTTCCATGCAGATGGTCTTGATCCCTGTCTCCTGTACAATGTCACGAACCTCATTCCATAGTTCATTAGGCACTCTATCTATCAGATCTAGTCCCTTAAATCTATTTCTCACTTCCACTATGTAATCATAAGGGATTTGATTTATGTCATATCTGAATGGTCTAGTCATTTTCCTACTTTCTTCAATTTAATTCTGAATTTGGCAATAAGGAGTTCATGATCTGAGCCACAGTCAGCTCCTGGTCTTGTTTTTGTTGAGTGTATAGAGCTTCTCCATCTTTGGCTGCAAAGAATATAATCAATCTGATTTCAGTGTTGACCATCTGGTGATGTCCATGTGTAGAGTCTTCTCTTGTGTTGTTGGAAGAGGGTGTTTGCTATGACCAGTGTGTTCTCTTGGCAAAACTCTATTAGTCTTTGCCCTGCTTCATTCCGTGTTGTACATATACAAAAATCCACTCTTTTAAGATTCTTTTCCTATAGACCATTATAGAATATTGAGAAGAGATCCCTGTGCTACATAGTAGGTCCTTATTAGTTATCTATTTTATATATAGTAGTGTGTATACTATATATACACAAAGAGGAACTAAAGAGCCTCTTGATGAAAGTGAAAGAGGAGAGTGGAAAAGCTGGCTTAAAACTCAACATTCAAAGAACTAAGAGCATGGCATCCAGTCCCATCATCTCATGGAAAATAGATGGGGAAAGAATGGAAACAGTGACAGACTTTATTTTGGGGGGCTCCAAAATCACTGCAGATGGTGACTGCAGCCATGAAATTAAAAGATGCTTGCTCCTGGGAAGGAAAGCTATGACCAACCTAGACAGTATATTAAAAAGCAGAGACATTACTTTGCCAACAAAGGTTTGGATAGTCAAAGCTATGGTTTTTCCAGTAGTCATGTATGGATGTGAGAGTTGGACCATAAAGAAAGCTGAGCATCACAGAATTGATGCTTTTGAACTGTGGTGTTGGAGAAGACTCTTGAGAGTCCCTTGGGCTGCAAGGAGATCAAACCAGTCAGTCCTAGAGGAGATCAGTCCTAAATGTTCATTGGAAGGACTGATGCTGAAACTGAAACTCCAATACTTTGGCCACCTCATGCAAAAAACTGACACATTATGCAAGACCCGGATGCTGGGAAAGATTGAAGGCAAGAGGAGAAGGGGAGGACAGAGGATGAGATGGTTGGATGGCGTCTCCAACTCAATGGACATGAGTTTGAGCAAGCCCTGGGAGTTGGTGATGGACAGGAGGGCCTGGTGTGCTGAAGTCCATGAGGTAGCAAAGAGTCAGACACGACTGAGCAACTGAACTAAACTGAGTGTGTATATGTCAGTCCCAGTCTTCCAGTCTGTCCCTTCCTCCTTGGTAACCATAAATTTGGACACCTTCAGATGTCCAAATTTAGATGTCTAGAAGGAGAAGAAGGCATCAGAGGATGAGATGGGATGGCATCACTGATGCAATGGACATGAACTTGGGCAAACTTTAGGAGATGGTGAGGGACAAAGAGGCCTGGTGTGCTACAGTCCATGGCGTTGCAAAGAGCCGGACATGACTGGACAACAAAACCATAAATTTATGTTCTCCATCTGTAACTCTATTCCTATTTTGTAGATAAGTTCATTAGTATCCTTTGTTTTTGAAGATTCCATGTAAAAGTGACACCATATGGTAACTGTCTTTCTCTGACTTCATTCAGATTCAGTATGATAATCTGTAGGTCTGTGTTGCTGCAAATGGCACTATTTCATTCATCTTTATGACTGCGTAACATTCCATTTATATATGTACCACCTCCTCTTTATTCATCCCTCTGTTGTTGGACATCTAGGTTGCTTCCATCTCCTGACCATTTTAAATAGTGTTTCAGTGACTATCAGGGTGCATACCTCATTTCAGATTATGGTTTTCTCTGAATACATGGCCAGGAATGGGATTGTTGGATCATGTGCTAGCTGTATTTTTAGTTTTATTTTAGGAACTTCCATACTGTTCTCCATACTGTTCATACTATTCTCCAAAGTGACTAGACCAGTTAACCTTTCCACCCACCAACAGTGTAGGAGTGTTCTCTTTTCTCCACACCCTCTCTAGCCTTTATTGCTTGTAGATTTTTTTGATGATGGCTATTCTGACTGGTGTGAAGTGATATCTCATTGTGGTTTTAATTTACATTTCTCTAATAATTAGTGATGTTGAACATCTTTTCATGTGCTTTTAAACCATCTGTATGTCTTCTTTGGAACAATGTCTGTTTAGATCTTCCAGAGGGCTCCCTTGTTTTAGAACATGATAATATTGGTAATAATTGATCATATTTAACATAAGTGCATTAAGTGCTTGCCTCTGGACCCTATGCTAAACTCTTTATGTGCATCTTATATGAAATCCCCCCAACAGCCTGAGAGATCTGGAGCTTTTATGACTCATCTTAATTTTATGTAGAAATGGAGGGTTCAAGATGCTGACTAGTTTTCGCAAGATTATGGAGCTGGTGAAGATCCCAGTCTAAGAATGTGGGAATCCCCAGATGGTTCTGACTGCACCCATGGGAGCCAAGTTGGGTGGTAGGGTGGGTGTGGAGGTGGCTTGTGGGTCTCCGTCTGTGGCATTTAAGGAAGTTAGGAGAGGACTGGGGTATGAGGAGGCCCTGGGTGATCTCTGGACGCCTCCAGGCACTTACAGGTGGTTCCTGCCTCCTCTATCCTGGGAGCTGGGAATCAGTGCCCACACGAAAATGACCGTGATGCTGCCTTCACCTCTCCCCTGGACACCTGACGGCCTCCCTGCACTTCCCCTACCTGGGCCCGCAGTGGATCCTCTAATCTATCCTCAAAGCATAGCCAGAATGATCTTCACTAAATGCAGACTTCCCTGTTCAGAGTGAGCTGCCATTGCAGGGCCCCGCCCTCTGTCCTCTCCAGCCTCACTTTGTCCCACCCCCTCGCGTCTCCTGGCAGCCGCTGATTTACATTCTGTCCTGGGCATTTCATCTAATTGGACTCATACAATCTTTGTCCTTTTGTGTCTGGCTTCTTTCTCTGACATGGCGTCATGCTTTCAAGGTGCATCCACGTGGAAGCGTGCCATCATTCATACTTGTTCATGCTGGCATAATATTCCACTGCACAGATATCCACACTTAATTTTCCATTCATCAGTTGATGGACATTTGGGTTGTTTCTACCCTTTGGCTCTTATGAACGGTGCTGCTACAAACATTTGTGTACAAGCATCTGAGTACGTGTTTTTAATTCTTTTGGGTATTGATGAGTAATTCTTCGGGTAATTGTGATGGTGGTGTGTGAATATGCACGATGCAGGAAGGGTTCCTGTGGACTCTGTTCTCCTTCTCCCTGCCTGCTACTGAGCAGGAGACCCTGTGGATCAGAGGAATGATGAATTCCTACCCATACTGCACTTGACCCCTCCAAATTCCATGCAGTTCCATACCTACTATCGAGCTCCTAAGACACAGGTATCATGCCCGGCGTCTCAGAGAATAGAAAGGTCGTAAAAAGTAGTGAGAGAAGACTGCGAAGCAGAGATCTGGTCCCGCTCCAGCTCATAATTGTCTTCCTGGTGGCTTCTGATGGGACAAGCATATTTCTTTATTTCATCCACACTCTCTAGGACAGTATCTTGATTGACTCAGTTGTTCAGATCCTTCAGAGTACTTGCAGTTTCTACATAAGCCACTGAGAGTGCAGTGTAGAAGCTGATGAAAGGCAGAAGGAAAATGCCCTTGTCGTGGGGAGAGAAGGGAGCAGGAGGAGCACTCAGATGGGAGAAGATCCTTATCTACTTAGTAGGACCAGTGAGGGCCTCAGGGTGAAATTGATTCTGAGATGGAGCCAACCATTGATACTGATGAGACTATTGATAAAAGCAACTATTTTTTGAAGGGTAATGAAGGGGATGAGAAAATGGGGAAAGGAAAGCAGAAAGGAGGGAGGAAGGAAGGAAACGGGGAAGAGCCACAGGATGGAGGGGACGCCGCTGAGGACAGACATTGCCCAGTCCCTGGTCTTCCTGGAGCAAGGGGAGCACACCGGAAGTTCCTGCCTTGCTCAGGGCGGCACAGTCCCACCACCAGCCCCCACCCCTCGCTGGGTGCAGGGTTCAGGCTAGAGGTGTCCGGGGTGCAGAGTGCCCAGTCCAGATGAGGCAGGAAGCTACTGCTGGCCCCCATCTCCGTCAGTAACCGCCTCTCCCCAAGTAATTTATTTATCTATTCATTCTCCTTACCCAGATTTCCATAAACTCCTCCAACCCCGTAGTGTATTCAGATGGAAATAAATGAGTTTAATTACTTAGAGTAAATTTGGAATTCAGGGGCGATTGCGCTCCATTTCTGCATATGAGCCCAGCCACGGGAGAAAGTGTGAAATATTCAAGCATTTGAAAGATTGTAGCCACTGGGCCTGGAAGACACTGGCATCCTGCCTCCTGCTCCCTGGCTGTGCTCCCGAGCCAGGATGCAGGAGATTGGCGCCCCATGCTCGCCCAACCTTGTCTGGGGAATGGGCACCGAGACCACCACAGCCCGCTCTCACCTCTTGCCTCTTCCCCGAGGACTCCGGGAGGCCCCGGACCGTTTCCGCTTTAACCTCTCCAGCCGCTTGCTGGGGCAGCTGATAATTTCACTTTGCACCTGATGATGCACTTGAGTGATCAGAAAATCTGTAACCAAAGGGGGAACCAGCTGCTAATGTCGTGATACCAGGACAGTTTGGGCGAGACTTCCAGGGAAGGGGAATTTACAATTTAAATAAGAAAAATAATAAACTCTAAACGAACAGACCAGGGACAGATGCTCCGGCTGTGGTGGGGGAGGGGTCTTCCTTGCTGAACCTCCTGTTCTGTGAGGCACGGAGCTGTCTTGAGTCTTGAGTGTGGCCGAAGGGGACTTGGAGGCCCTTGGAAGAAGGTGGGGAGGGGCCCCCTCCAGGGGAGAAGGGAGCCATGAGCTGCTGAGTAGCAGTCAGGACTGTTGAATAGCAGCCCTTTGGCATCAAGCCGTGGCACTGGGTGGGGCCTCTCATGGCTTGGAGCATTTGCCTTGATGTCGCACCTGACCTGGCCAACCATGAATTTAGACCTGGATTCTCTGTCTCCAGAGTCAGCTCTTAACTGTCATGCCTTCCTGCCATTCCCTTAGGGATCCCCAGAGACCTCCCCAGCTTTGCCACCATCCCAGGAACCTTCTGGCCTGGCGCATCTGTCTTCATGAACTTTCCCCCTATCCTCAGCTTCATGACTTTAGATGCTGTTTCCCTTCCCCAGATCCTCGGACACTCTGTGGGTCCCCAGGCCTGGGGAGCAGCGTCAGATGCAGACACTCCTCTGCAGAGACCAGGAGCACATTCTCTAAGCTGAACCGCAATGGAGCACCCTAAGGTGGTGCCGGACCTCCTTGTTCTCCTTGCACACTTCTGGGTTCTTCCAGCGGGACAGCTGTGCCTTCTGCCTGCTGACTCCCTTCAGCACAGACTCCCTCTGGAGCTGGTCACCCACGCAGTCCCTCTCTCCGTGTCAAAATGTATCCCTCCTGAGCACCAGTTCTCAGACCGCTCACCTTGGCAGGTGAACGTCTGTTGAACTACAGTTGCCCTATAGTCCCTATCATGGACAGAGGACCCTGGCCGGTTCCAGTCCTTGGGGTCACAGAGAGTCAGACATGACTGAGCAGTCAGACATGACTAAAGAATACACATGCACACACACACACACACACACACAATCCCTACCACCTCCACATGAATGTTCACAGCATCACAGTTCACAGTAGCCAAAGGGTGGAAGCAGCCTACTGTCCATCCCCTGATCAATGGATAAACAAATTTGCTCTCTATCTGTACAAAGAAATATTTTTTAGCCATAAAAAAGAATGAAGCACTGATACATTCTATAATATACAGAAGCCTTGAAAACATTCTGCTAAGTAGAAAAAGTCAGGCACAAAAGGTCACATGTATTGTATGAATTCATTTCTATGAAATGTCTGGAATAAGTAATTCTATAGAGATGGAAAATAGACTGGACTGGTGGTTGCCTGAGGCTGGGGGGAAGGTGGGGATTGGGGAGTGACTGCTAATGGGTATGGGGTTTCCTTTTTGGGATGATGAAAGCGTTCACCATTGCAAATGTACTGACTGCCAATGAGTTCCACTTTAAAATGGTTAAAGGGTGAATTTTATGTTGCATGTGTGTGCATCTCTCATAACACCTATCCATCTAGAGCTATCTCTCTCTATACACAGGCACACTTCTCTATCTATCTGTCTAGAAAGGAGGGTAATGGGAAGGCCAGACACGCGAGAACCAGGTTTCCCTCTCCATCTCTCAGATATGCTCCATCCCTTTTCCTGAAACAGGAGCTTTCTTTTTCTTAGACCAGCACAGGCCTCCCCCACACTGCCTCAGCCTCTCTCCTCTCCACTCCCCCAGGCCTGCTCATGATCACAAATGGCAGTTCTAAGAGTCTGTTAAGCCACGCTCATCTCTCCTGAGGTCATTTGTAGAACAGGCCTCCGAAGATTCATACCCTTCCCACCTATTGTCCTGGTTGCCTGGTGAGAGGGGCCCTGCTCACCTGGGATGGTGTTCTAACTCCATCCCAGTTAAGCTGTTATGCAATGGTAGGTCCCTTGAAGCCATGCAGTTGTCTTTCTTAGTGAAAGGAGGAAAGAGAAGCCTGGAGAACAGCACATCCCTCCCAAAATCCATTGCTATCTCATGTTAGATCTGTGTGTGATTGGGTTTCCCAGGTGGTCGTAGTGGTTAAAAAAAAAAAAAACACTTGCCAATGCATAAGAGACGTAAGAAATGCAGGTTCGATCCCCGGGTTGGGAAGATCCCCTGGAGGAGGGCATGGCAACCCACTCCAGTATTCTTGCCTGGAGAATCCCATGGACAGAGGAGTCTGAGGGGATACAGTCCGTGGGGTCACAAAGAGTCGGACACGACTGAAGCAACTGAGCACAGCGTGACTGTGTGTGAGTGATCACATAACGGGTGGATCCAGGCCCATCCCTCTCTGCTGCCGGTGCTCACCAGCATCTTCACCAGAAACCTCACTTCTGAAGCACTCCTGGAGGGGTTAACAGAGGAGGGCTGGAATGGATGGTGGACATCTGGAGGTTTATAACCACAGGGAGATGCTACCTCCCTGGGATGTCTTCGGAAATGTGTGATGAAATTTGGGGTTGTTACATTGACGGGGGAGGGGGTGCTTTTGGAATTTAGAGAGAAAAGAGAATGGGGACAATAAAAGTACAGCAATGAGCAGACAGACCCACACAATAATTAGTCTAACATGTCTGGAGCACATTTATTGATTAAAAAAAAAGGAGATCTAGATTCTACTACATGTCAAAGCTATGGTTTTTCCAGTAGTCATGTAAGGATATGACAGTTGGCCCATAAAGAAGGCTGAGTGCCCCCAAAGAATTGATGCTTTCAAATTGTGGTGTTGGAGAAGACTCTTGAGGGTCTCTTAGACTGCATGGAGATCAAACCAGTCAATCTGAAAGGAAATCAAGCCTGAATATTCACTGGAAGGACTGATGCTGAAGCTCTAATCCTTTGGCTACCTGATGCGAAGAGCTGACTCATTCGAAAAGACACTGATCCGGGGAAAGATTGAAGGCAGGAGAAGGGCACGACGAAGGATGAGGTGGTTCGATGGCATCACTGACTCAGTGGACATGAATCTGAACAAACTCCTGGAGACAGTGGAGTACAAAAGAGCCTGGCGTGCTGAAGTCCACGGAGGAGTAGAGAATAGGACTTAGCAACTGAACAACAACAGCAACATGTTTGATTTAATCACTGCCAAGGACTATCACAGCTATTTGTAAGGCCTCCCCAGAAAGCCATTTTGCTTTTTTGCATTTCTTTTCCATGCGGATGGTCTTGATCCCTGTCTCCTGTACAATGTCATGAACCTCTGTCCATAGTACATCAGACACACTATCTATCAGATCTAGTCCCTTAAATCTATTTCTCACTTCCACTGTATAATCATAAGGGATTTATGTCATACCTGAATGGTCTAGTGGTTTTCCCTACTTTCTTCAATTTAAGTCTGAATTTGGCAATAAGGAGTTCATGATCTGAGCCATAGGCAACTCCTGGTCTTGTTTTTGTTGACTGTATAGAGATTCTCCATCTTTGGCTGCAAAGAATATAATCAATCTGACTTTGCTGTTGACCATCTGGTGATGTCCATGTGTAGAGTCTTCTCTTGTGTTGTTGGAAGAGGGTGTTTGCTATGACCGGTGTGTTCTCTTGGCAAAACTCTATTAGCCTTTGCCCTGCTTCATTCCGCATTCCAAGGCCAAATTTGCCTGTTACTCCAGGTGTTTCTTGACTTCCTACTTTTGCATTCCAGTCCCCTATAATGGAAAGGACATCTTTTTTGGGTGTTAGTTCTAAAAGGTCTTGTAGGTCTTCATAGAACCGTTCAACTTCAGCTTCTTCAGTGTTACTGGTTGGGGCATAGACTTGGCTTACTGTGATACTGAATAGTTTGCCTTGGAAATGAACAGAGATCATTCTGTCGTTTTTGAGATTGCATCCAAGTACTGAATTTCAGACTCTCTTGTTGACCATGATGGCTACTCCATTTCTTCTAAGGGAAGAAAAGAAGGGAAGTGAAAAGCAAAGGAGAAAAGGAAAGATATAAGCATCTGAATGCAGAGTTCCAAAGAATAGCAAGAAGAGATAAGAAAGCCTTCCTCAGTGATCAATGCAAAGAAATAGAGGAAAACAACAGAATGGGAAAGACTAGAGATCTCTTCAAGAAAATTAGAGATACCCAGGGAACATTTCATGCAAAGCTGGACTCGATAAAGGACAGAAATGGTGGACCTAACAGAAGCAGAAGATATTAAGAAGAGGTGGCAAGAATACACAGAAGAACTGTACAAAAAAGATCTTCATGACCAAGATAATCATGATGGTATGATCACTCAGCTAGAGCCAGACATCCTGGAATGTGAAGTCAAGTGGGCCTTAGAAAGCATCACTATGAACAAAGCTAGTGGAGGTGATGGAATTCCAGTGGAGCTATTTCAAATGCTGAAAGATGATGCTGTGAAAGTGCTGCACTCAATATGCTAGCACATTTGGAAAATTCAGCAATGGCCACAGGACTGGAAAAGGTCAATTTTCATTCCAATCCCAAAGAAAGGCAATGCAAAAGAATGCTCAAACTACCACACAATTGCACTCATCTCACATGCTAGTAAAGTAATGCTCAAAATTCTCCAAGCCAGGCTTCAGCAGTATGTGAACTGTGAACTTTCAGATGTTCAAGCTGGTTTTAGAAAAGGCAGATGAACCAGAGATCAAGTTGCCAACATCCGCTGGATCATGGAAAAAGCAAGAGAGTTCCAGAAAAACATCTATTTCTGCTTTATTGACTATGCCAAAGCCTTTGACTGTGAGGATCACAATAAACTGTGGAAAATTCTGAAAGAGATGGGAGTACCAGATCACCTGATCTGCCTCTTGAGAAACCTATATGCAGGTCAGGAAGCAATAGTTAGAACTGGACATGGAACAACAGACTGGTTCCATATAGGAAGAGGAGTATGTCAAGGCTGTATATTGTCCACCCTGCTTATTTAACTTCTATGCAGAGTACATCATGAGAAACGCTGGGCTGCAAGAAGCACAAACTGGAATCAACATTTCTGGGAGAAATATCAATAACCTCAGACATGCAGACGGCACCACCCTTATGGCAGAAAGTGAAGAGGAACTCAAAAGCCTCTTGATGAAAGTGAAAGTGGAGAGTGAAAAAGTTGGCTTAAAGCTCAACATTCAGAAAATGAAGATCATGGCATCCGGTCCCATCACTTCATGGGAAATAGATGGGGAAACAGTGGAAACAGTGTCAGACTTTATTTTTCTGGGCTCCAAAATCACTGCAGATGGTGACTACAGCCATGAAATTAAAAGACGCTTTCTCCTTGGAAGGAAAGTTATGACCAACCTATATAGCATATTGAAAAGCAGAGACATTACTTTGCCAACAAAGGTCCATCTAGTCAAGGCTGTGGTTTTTCCAGTGGTCATGTATGGATGTGAGTGTTGTACTGTGAAGAAGGCTGAGCACCGAAGAATTGATGCTTTTGAACGGTGGTGTTGGAGAAGACTCTTGAGAGTCCCTTGGACTGCAAGGAGATCCAACCAGTCCATTCTGAAGGAGATCAGCCTTGGGATTTCTTTGGAAGGAATAATGCTAAAGCTGAAACTCCACTACTTTGGCCACCTCATGTGAAGAGTTGATTCATTGGAAAAGACTGTGATGCTGGGAGGGATTGTGGGCAGGAGGAGAAGGAGCCGACAGAGGATGAGATGGCTGGATGGCATCACTGACTCGAGGGACGTGAGTCTGAGTGATCTCCTGGATTTGGTGATGGACAGGGAGGCCTGGCGTGCTGCGATTCATGGGGTCACAAAGGGTCGGACATGACTGAGCGACTGAACTGAACTGAACTGATAACAGATCCACTTTGCTGTACAACTGAATCTAACACAACATTATAAATCACCTATGTGCTCAGTTGCTAAATCATGTCCAACTCTATGAGACCCCGTGGACTGTAGCCCACAGGCTCCTGTGCTTGTGGGATTTCCCAGGCAAGAATGTTAGAATGGACTGCCATTTCTTCCTCCAGGGGATCTTCCCAACCCAGAGACTGAACCCACATCTCTTACACCTATCTCCCGCACTGGCAGGCGGGTTCTTTACCATTAGTCACCCGGAAAGCCCTGAAATCAGTTATAACTTAATAACAAAATTTGGGGCAAATTCTTCCTCTGGAGTGTGGGCTCCTTTAAGGGTAGATTCTTGGTCTGTTTCCCTGGGTTTGAATGAGAGCCTGATACTCTGTGGGTGCCCAGTAAACAGCTGTCTGATGTGGGAAAATGGGAATAAACACGGACCCACAAATTGCAAGTTGTAAAGCAGGTTAAAGTGAGGCAACGGTGGCAGGCAGGTGAACAGGGAGAAAGGGATAAATCAGGATGCCTTGTGACTCAATTCATCCCCCCCGGGGCATCCTGTGGACACGGGAGGCAGGTCATATCACATGTTCACAAGATGGGTGAGGACACCCTCGGCTCATTCTGCTGGCATTGCTAGGCAGGAGCTCCCCAGGGCACGTTAAACTATTTCTCCCCATCAGTGAGAGAGTTTTCTCTCTCGACCTAGAGGCTGTCACTTCCCAGTCTCTCCCAGCTCAATCCAGGAGCTGTGCCTTCAAGAAGTTAAGCTAATAAAGCAGCGGCCGGCCGCCGTGGCAGTGATAAGCAGCTTAGCATGGGGCGGGGAGTGGGGAGCTGGTGCTGACCTGGCAGCTTTTCACCTGACTACCACTTGTGGAGCTTGTGAGAAGGGAAAATGAGAATTATCCTTCCCTCCCAGGAGAGCGTCCTCTTGCTTCCTCAGAAATTAGTTCCAAGGCCAGAATGTGATGGGAGACTCAGCATTTCTGAATTAGAAAGGGGAAATGTTGTGGGCAGGAGGGCAACCCAGATCTCTACAAAAGCTTAAGCCTGACAGTAAATTGCAGAATTTTAACAGAAGTAATGGCCATTCGAGGTCTCTTCCCTAAGACTTTTTCTCCGAGCTTGAGTGGAGAGCTGGGGAAAGGAGGAAGGGAAAGAAAATAAAGAGAGAGGATGAGCCAGGTAAACAGAACTAAGAGAAGAGCATCCCCCAACAAGGGAAAGGGGAATTAGGAATGATCAGGGCTGTTATGGATAAAGTCACCTAAGCCGCTATGACGATGACGGGAAAGTATTAACAGCCCTTTCATCTGTGCTGATTGTCCAAGTATCAGAGAGCCTGTTCAGACATGGAAAGGATTATTAGACATAGTCTCTTGTGTCAAGCTGTCCAAGGCCTACCATTTGTATTTGAGAGAGAGCTTAAAAGCTTTAATATGGTCTGCAAGGACTCCCACAGTCTAATCTCACATCTGCCAGGGACAGGCAACATCAGCTGCTTTGAAGGATTGTGAGGTGAGTAAGATGGCTCCTGCCAGGGATGCTATATACAGTTCACAGGGCAGTGCACTGAACAACTCTACGGAGCTTCATTCCCAATGTGGTCGTGACAGATTTGAATATGACTGGCAACTTTTTTCAGCCCATGACAGTGATATGTCATATTAGCTGTCTTCAGATATCTTCTCTGACCACCAAGAGTAAGTCTCTCCTGTTAATTCTCTATGTAATCAACCTATTTATTTCCTTTATAGAACTTACTGCAATTAAAACTATACTGCCAGGCTTCCCTGGTGGTCTAGTGGTTAAGAATCTGCCTGCCACTGCAGAGGACTTGGGCTCAATCCCTGGTCCAGGAAGATCCCACATGCCACAGGGCAACTAAGCCCGTGTGCCACAACTACTGAGCCCAGGCTTTAGAGCCCACGGGCTGGAAAGCACTGAAGCCCGTGTGCCTAGGGCCAGCGCTCCACAAAAAGTGAAGCCCCTGCAGTGAGAAGCCCCGTGCACTGCAGCTAGAGAGCAGCCCCCACTTGCCGCAACTAGAGAAAGTCCAAGCACAGGAATGAAGACCCAGCACAGCAAAAAATAAAAATAAACAAAAAAAAAACATTTCAAAATTACACTGCCTATTATGTCTTCCCCTCTAGAATGTGAGCTCCACGTTGATCTTCTTCACTGTCTCCTCACCTCTAAAGAATAAGCAGTCACTCAGTATTTACAAGCTACATATTTTCATTAAGCTCATTGCTAGATAAAGAAAGAGCAGCCAGCATGTAGCTACTAAATGTAGCTCAGAGATGCTGAGGGACTTGTTTAGGGCCACACTGTCGGCAGCGCTCGAGTCTGAACTGAGTCTTGGGTCTTATGGCACCAGGAGAATACTTCTCCCGAGTGGCCACCAAGCCAGTCTCCCAG
This sequence comes from Oryx dammah, assembly GCF_014754425.2. Classification (NCBI taxonomy): domain Eukaryota; kingdom Metazoa; phylum Chordata; class Mammalia; order Artiodactyla; family Bovidae; genus Oryx; species Oryx dammah. Next base: position 162,022,284 of record NW_024070186.1, on the reverse strand, counting down.
GTTTCCCCTCCATTCCTGAGTCCTGAACCCAGAACCGGACAAGCTCCTAGCACTTTTCTCATGGACCCATCCCGTTATTATACTTTTTCCTCATTAGAACTTCACTTTCATCGCCAAACCAGCAGCCTTAATCACGTGTCAGCTCTGCCGCCTCTAATTATTTCACTGTAATTATTTTTCCTTAACAAAGGAGATAAAACTAATCATAACATCTTTTTGTAAGCCTCCAAGAGTCACGCTTATATTACTGCACTGATTTGAAAACCCCAGCAAGCAAATAGGAAATAATTATACTTTTATCTGGGTTGTAAGCTGACACTTTGCCAGATACCTACTAAGTTTTTGTACAGAAACAAGAGGTCATGAGCAGGAAAAAAAAAAAAATTGACTTTGTCATGAACATCCTTCAACTTGTGATGAATCTTTCCCTTTGCAAGTTTGCGACCTGGAGGGGACTGGAGTGAGGTGGGAGGAGCTAGAGAACCAGCAATGTCTCCAAGGCGTCCCCAAAGCGCACTGTTTTCAGGGTAGACCCCCAATCTCTGATTAGTACAAAACTACCATCTGGTCAACTCCTCCCCAGAAGGGACCAAACAAGTGTGCTTCCATGGGAAAGTGAAAGCAGTGGCTAACATTATTATACCCCTGCTATTGGCTAAGTGCTCTTCTAGGAAATGGATGGGCCTCGTCTCATTTAATAACTGTGATAGCCTAATAGGTAACTGTCAGAGTGCCTGTTGTTCCTGGCCAGTCACTCAGTTAGCTCCAACTCTTTGCGACTGCATGGACCGCAGCACGCCAGACTTCCCTGTCCTTTACCATCTCCCAGAGTTCGCTCAAACTCTTGTCCACTGAGTTGGTGATGCCATCCAACCATCTCATCCTCTGTCACCCCCTTCTCCTCCTGCTCTCAGTCTTTCCCAGCATCAGGGTCTTTTCCAATGAGTTGGCTCTTCACATCAGGTGGCCAAAGTGTTGGAGCTTCAGCTTCATCAGTCCTTCCAATGAATATTCAGGGTGCCCATTACATAGATGAGAAAACTGAGGCTAAATAACTTAGTCGAAGCCACGAATTTAGCAACTGAGATAGGTCTGTCTCCTCCTAAAATGCTGTTCTTTCCAGTAATCTCTATTCCAGGTAGCCCTTGGATGGAGAGGGGAGAATGGGGGCGTAAGAGGACTCAGAGTTTAGAGGCTGCCCTTGCACCTCAGCCTCTCTCCAGAAGGACGCCTTGGCGCCTCCCTCAGAAGATCTAAGTGGGATTAAACCTGTGGCACAGTGACTGATGCACTGGAAGCGCTCAGCGCATGCCAGCTGCTCTGCCGTCTAACCTTCTCGGAAAAGAAGATAAACATGTGCTCAGCGCCCTGGACTGGAGAGTGAGAGACTGGGATGGCGCCCCAGGCAGGCTCTGCTTATCTCAACACCAAGAGGGCTCTGAAGATACCGCTGTGACACAAGATAAGGGGAACAGGAACTTCGGTGGTTCAGATCTTCCACAAGCACCAGGCGAAAAGCCTCACTGGTGATAACTCTGGAGTCAAAACAGAGGATGGAAGTGCTGCAGAGGGTGGCTGCAGAGAGCAGAGTCCAGGTGTCAGGGGGTAGAGAATGGGGCGGCTCCACCCAGCCCAAACGGTGAGACCCTTTCTGCCAGCCAGCTCCAGGCTAACCAAACCAACAACGCGGCAGGGCCTCTTAGTGCTTATTCCTCTAGAAGCAGATGCTAGGTCAACGATCCAAGCACAAGTCATTTAGTTGGGAGGTGACTGGTAGGAGAGGGAGGCATGAAAGGAACGTGGCTCATGTTATCAGGCAGAGTCACTGCGGGGAAACTCGATCCACCCCCTGCCCTCCGCCCCAGGGAGTCCTGGGAGCCAAGGTCAGGTCAAGGTCCCATCCAGAGGGTATTCCTACCCCAACTTCCATCTGTTGTGGAACAGGAAGCCCTTCCAGGAAAAGCTAAGTTGCCAGCACTTCCAGCATGCACTGCACACAGAGGAACTCGAATGGCTCCAAAAAAAAGAAAAAAGAAATTCTCAGGCAGAGATGCTGCAGATGGAACTTAGGCCGCTGTGCACCCCAGCAGTCAGGACAGAAGCAAGACACTGATGGAAGGACAAACTTAAAGAGGCTGGCAACTTCCCTCCTCCTCTGACCAGGAAGCTACCCTGGACAGCTCCTTTCTGTCCTCTGCAAGTCAGATGAAACCCAAAGATGTCATCTTCCTCCCATCCACTGAGCAGCCTCCAGACTTCCTGAACCTTTTGAACCTACCCTACCAGGTCCCTCCCCTCCTGGTGCTCAGAAAAGACTCTCAGAGTTGCCATCGTCAGGACTTTCCTCTTTTTAAAGGCAGGGGGATGGACAAACTGATTCTCAGGTTCCAAGTGTTCTGAGCTAAAGACGAACTGTCTCCCAGTCAAGAAGACCTTGGCACCTCCTAGACTGCGCTTTGAGTTCTGGGAGCCAGGCAGTGGAAACTACGCCCCTCTCTACTCGATGTTCACTGAAATCTCCCTGGAGAATAGCCTGAGCAGCAGGGATGTCCAGGGTATATAGAGGTCTCCACCAGCTCTACTTGGACTTCCCTGGTAGCTCAGGCGATAAAGAATCTGTCTGTAATACAGGAGACCATAGTTTGATTCCTGGGTCAGGAAGATCCCCTGGAGAAGAGATAGGCTACCCACTTTAGTAATCTTGGGCTTCCCTGGGGGCTCAGAGGGTAAAGAAGCCCCCTGCAATGTGGGAGACCTGGGTTCAATTTGATCCCTGGGTTGGGAAGATCCCCTGGAGAAGAAAACAGCTACTCACTTCAGTATTCCTGCCTTGAGAATTCCATGGACAGAGGACCCTGGCAGCCCATGGGGTCACACAGAGCCAGACATGATTGAGTGACTTTCACTTATCTTACCAACTCTACTTCCCTTTAATTCTGCTCATTTTTGGGTGACCATTCTAGACCGCTGGACAAGAAGGGCTTCAGGATCCCCCTGTGGTCAGGTTGCCTTGCAGAGTGTTAACAGGGAATGCAAACAGGGGTCACAGATGGTTTTGAGACTCTGACACTCTACCAAGGCTGGATTTGCTCCCTACCTTTACATCCTTGGGGAGTGAGCTACCTACAGCAGCAACCCTTGAGCAACCCATCTGCCAAGAGTGGTAGGGAGTGGTTTGCAGAGTTCGGCTCCCTGTTAATTTCATTCATGCAATAGTGGGGTCACCCTGGCATCACCCCCTCCCACAGACAGAGCCACTCTCCTTTCATCTGTGTGATTTGGGGCATTGCCGTAAGATTTTTTTTTGTTGTTTTTAAAGAAAGGGACCCAACACTTCCCATTCACATATGCATCAAACAGAAATGAAGCTTTGTGACACTAACACTATCAAGCGAACAGGAGCAGAAGGAAGCGGAGGCTCACACAGTAAAGAATCTGCCTTCAGCACAGGAGAACTGGGTTCAATCCCTGGGTTGGGAAGACCCCCTGGAAAAGGAAATGGCAAACAACTCCAGTGTTCTTGCCTGGGAAATCTCATGGACAGAGGAACCTGGAGGGCTACAGTCCGTGGGGTCACGAAGGGTCAGACATGACTGAACAACTAACACTAATATTCCTCTGTACTTTTAGGTCTTGGAAGGAAACATAACATAATAATTAAGAATAAGACTGCCTGTGTTATAGAGTAAGTCCTTGTTGGTTATCCATTTTATTTTTAAATCAAAGCATTATTTTATTTACATATTATATTTTGGGCATACTGAACAGCACGTGAGATCTTAGCTCCCTGACCAGAGATTAGACCCGCATTCCCTCTACACTGGCAGCATGGAGTCTCAACCACTGGACCACCAGGGAAGTCCTTAGTTGCCTATTTTAAATATAGTAGCATGTTCATGCTAATCCAAAACTCCTAAACTATTCCTGCCCTCACTTTTCCCCTGGTAACCGTAAGTTCATTCCCTGAACTAAATGGGAAAAGATTTTGAAAGAGAATGGATATTTGTATGGGGGTAACAGAATCACTTTGCTGTACACCTGTGACTAACGCATCGTTGTTGATCAACAATACTCCAACATAAAAGTCTTTTTAATTAAAAAGCATTTTCAAATGGCTACCTAAGTTCCCATCTGAACTCTACCCCTCACTGAGCATGTCCTCATAATATGGTTTCCCCAAGTGCTCCTGGGTGTACTGAGTCCCACCTCATGGGGTTACTGGGAGGACTGAATGTGTTCTCACATGCTGGGCACATGTCTGTGTTCAGTGAATGCAAACTCACGCCATGGGGACCAAAGCGAGTCCCTTCTCGCCCAGCCCATGGAAGATGGTGATGTGGATTGCGATGTCACACCAATTATTCTACAATCACTAAGTGCTCCATGCCCTGAAGGGACACAGCATGGCTCCACGAGAACTGTTGCAGATGGAAAAACGTTTATCTGGTTTAATCTCTCCTCTTGATGGTTAGGAAGACAAAGGCATTTAACGTGGAACATCCTGATGCCGGGTCACACATAGAGAGCCAGGCAGGTCCGGGGACTCTGGCGTCTCAGTTCCAAGCCCCGTCCTCTTTCAGTTGCGTGATGCTTTCTCACGTGTGTTGCTGGGTCTGTTTGTGTAACCATGATGCTGCAGGTTGATTATCTGTGAAGCTTCCAGGTTTGGAGAGGCTGCAGAAAGCACCCACCAAATGCATGCACCCCCACCCTGCTCTCCTCCCTAAAGCCTCTGGGAAAGCATGGAACTTCTGTCTGGATAGTATCCAGATGGCAGAGTGCTCACCCCTCCTGAGCGACTCAGTGCTCAAAATCAGGGAATCGTCCTCTGGAGAGCATGCAGTTCAAAGCTGCGTCTTTCCTGCACACCCGGCATCTTCCCATCCAGAGATCTGACCCAGGTCAGGCCTGCACTGGGTGCTGTCATGAGCCAACCAGACTGCCTTCAGGGTCCCAGCTTCCAGGAGTGCAGGTCTCTCAGTCCGCCCTGGGAATGCCTCAGCTGAAGGGACCGCCTCGATGAAGCTGCCCTCTTCCTGGGGCGGGTGGCTCAGGTACAAAGATCTGGCCGTCTCACCGCAGTGTAGGTGGTTCTGAATTGTCATTTAAGCATTGAGACTCTGCCCTGCATGGGCTTTGAGCCTCTGTTGAGACGGCACCCCAGCTCACTCACCCACCCCCCAGCCAACCCCTGCCCTGCTCTCTTCCCTCCCCCCAGGGGTGGGCCCTGGAAGCCTCCCCATAAGCTTCTTGGATGCACCCCCTGGCTTCCGCAGAAACCCAAGCCACGCCACACACTCACCTCAGAGGTGAACCAGAACCACCACCAAGCCAGAACCCAGGTGTCCAGATCTGCAGCCTGGGGCTATTCCCGTAGGAAAGAATTGGCTAATCCTCGTATCAGTGTCCTAGGACCACCATAAGGACAGGTGGCTTAAACAGCAGAAGTGTGTTGTCTCACGGTTCTGGAAGCTGGAAGCCGGAGATTCAGGTTGGCTGGGCTAATTCCTCCTGTGTTCTAGGAGGAATCATCTGTTCCACGTCTCTCACCTAGCTCCTGGTGGTTTGCTGGCAATTTTTGATATTCCTTCTAGAAGTATCAGCTGCATTTATGCCTTCACTTTATATATATATATATTTTCTTGGCCACACCACACAGCCTGCAGGATCTTAGTTCCTCGACCAGAGATTCAACCCGCATCCCTTGCACTGGAAGTACAGAGTCTTAACCACTGAACCACCAGGGAAGTCCCACTCCGCTTGGGAGGCCACTAAGTGTTGACATAGAGATGAAACCTATTTACCTTCAAATTGGGGGTGGGGAAGAGGTTAACTCCAAATAGGACAATTTGGAATTCTTTTGAAAGAGGTATCTTTACATGGTGTTATTCCCATGTGTGTGTCTAAGTCCAAATTTACCCCTTTAATAGGAACATCAGTTCCATTGGATTTGGGGCCCACCCTAGTGGCTCAGACAGTAAAGAGTCTGCCTGAACTGCAGGAGACCCACGTTCGATCCCTGGGTCAGGAAGATCCCCTGGAGAAGGGAATGGGAACCCACTCCAGTATTCTTGCCTGGAAAATCCCATGTACAGAGGAGTCTGACAGGCTACAGTCCATGGGGTCACAAAGAGTCAGACACGACTGAGTGACTAACACATACACAGTACTCCAGAAGGACTCCATCTAAACTATTCACGTCTACAATGACCCTGTCCTCAGAAACAGTTGCATTGTGAGTCACTGGAGGTCAGGATGTCAACATACGAATATTGGGGAGGATGCAATTCAACTTGTAACACTTCTCTCAAGGAAAATATCAGTTATGTTTTTAGTGCTCACTAAGACGTGCTGTCTGTGGCTCAGACTGTAAAGAATCTGCCTGCAGTGCAGGAGACCCGGGTTCAATCCCTGGATCAGGGAGATCCCCCTGGAGAAGGGAATGGCTAACCACTCAAGTATTCATGCCTGGAGAATTCCACGGACAAAGAAGCCTGGTGGGTTAGAGTCCACAGAGTCACAAAGAGTCAGACACAACTGAGCGACTAAACAGCAACAAGAGGCACAGCAAGCAGGATGTGAGGGTGGCCTCTACCCCCACTACACCCACTGGTACCCGGGCCAGCTTCCCCATAGCCTGGATCACATCCTGACACGGAGCTTCTGGTGGCCACTTGCCGCCAAGTGTTGACACAGAGATGAAACCTATTCATCTTCGATTTGGGTGCAGGGAAGAGATTAATTCCAAACAGGGCAATCTGGAATTCTTCTGGAAGAGTGTATTAATTTGCTATAATGAAGTACAGCAAACTGTGAGCTTTGGAGGCTTGAAGTCTGAGGTCATCAGGGTTGGTTCCTTCTCTGCTTAAGGATGGTCATCTCCTCCCTGTGTGCTCACGTGGGCCTCCTTCTGTGTCTGGGTCCTAATCTCCTCTTCTTACAAGAAGACAAGTCATAAGGAATTAGGGTCCACCCTAATGACCTCATTGTAACTTGACAGTGAAAGTGTTAGTGACTCAGCTGTGTCTGACTCTTTGCAATTCCATGGATTGTACACTCTGTCCATAGAATTCTCCAGCAAGAATACTAGAGTGAGTAGCCATGCCCTTCACCAGGAGATCTTACCAACCCAGGAATGGAACCCAGGTCTCCCATATTTCAGGCAGATTCTTTACCATCTGAGCCATCAAGGAAGCCCATTTTAACTTCAGTACAGTTCAGCTGCTCACTTGTGTCTGACTCTTTGCAACCCCATGGACTGCAGCACACCAGGCTTCCCTGTCCATCACCAACTCCTGCAGCTTACTCAAACTCATGTCCATTGAGTCGGTGATGCTATCTAACCATCTCTTCCTCTGTCATCCCCTTCTCCTCCTGCCCTCAATCTTTCCCAGCATAAGGGTCTTTTCCAATGAGTCAGTTCTTCGCATCAGGTGGCCAAAGTAGTGGAGTTTCAGCTTTAGCATCAGTCCTTCCAATGAATATTCAGGACTGATATCATTTAGGATGGACTGGTTGGATCTCCTTGCAGTCCAAGGAACTCTCAAGAGTCTTCTCCAACCACAGTTCAAAAGCATCTATTCTTCAGTGCTCAGCTTTCTTCATAGTCCAACTCTCACATCCATACATGATTACTGGAAAAACCATAGCTTTGACTAGATGGACTTTTGTTGGCAAAGTAATGTCTCTGCTTTTTAATATGCTGTCTAGATTGATCAGAGCTTTAATTCCAAGGAGCAAGCGTCTTTTAATTTCATGGCTGCAGTCTCCATTTGCAGTGATTTTGGAGCCCAGAAAAATAAACAGTCTCACTGTTTCCACTGTTTCCCCGTCTATTTCCCATGAAGTGATGGGACCGGATGCCATGATCTTCGTTTTCTGAATGTTGAGCTTTAAGCCAACTTTTTCACTCTCCTCTTTCACTTTCATCAAGAGGCTCTTTAGTTCTTCTTCGCTTTCTGCCATAATGGTGGTGTCATCTGCATATATGAGGTTATTGATATTTTACCTGCCAATCTTGATTCCAGCTTGTACTTCATCCAACCCAACATTTCACATGATGTACTCTGCATATAAATTGAATAATCAGGGTGACAATATAACACGCATCAAAGTTGAGGGGAATCTTTGTATTCCACTGGCCTGACCACAAGGTAAAGTGGCTCCTTTCCCAATTTGGAACCAGTCTGTTGCTCCATGTCCAGTTCTAAGTGTTGCTTCTTGACCTGCATACAGATTTCTCAGGAGGCAGGTCAGATGGCCTGGTATTCCCATCTCTTTAAGAATTTTCCACAGTTTTTTTGTGATCCACACAGTTAAAGGCTTTGGTGTAGTCAATAAAGCTCTTGCCTGGCAAATCCCATGGGCGGAGGATCCTGGTGGGCTGCAGTCCATGGGGTCACTAGGAGTCAGACACGACTGAGCGACTTCACTTTCACTTTTCACTCTCATGTATTGGAGAGGGAAATGGCAACCCACTCCAGTGTTCTTGCCTGGAGAATCCCAGGGACGGGGAGCCTGGTGGGCTGCCATCTATGGGGTTGCACAGAGTCGGACACGACTGAAGCGACTTAGCAGCAGCAGCAGCAGCAGATGTTTTTCTGGAACTCTTGTGCTTTTTTGATGATCCAACGGATGTTGGCAATTTGATCTTAATCACCTCCTAAATAGACATCTCCAAAAACAAACACATCCCGAGATGCTGGGGGTTTCAGACTGAGTAGACGTATAAATCTGGGTGGGATACAGTTCAGTCCACAGCAGGAAAGGAGAACGCACCCTGATCTCAAAGTATGGGCCTGACCATTTCATGGCCACCCCTACCCTACCCTGCATTCAGCCTTTCCCAGTTAGTCTCTCGCCTCATGGGCTTTGAGCTAAGGGAGTTTCCCATAGTTATTTCCCCCAGAGCACAGGAAAGAAAACCACACAGGCCCTGAAACAAAAAAACCAGTTCCTAAACACCTCTCTCTTCAAGTGATAGGGAAGTCTCTGCTAAAAACATGCATCAAAGTCGAGGGGAATCTTTGTATTCCACTGGCCTGACTTACAAGGTAAAGTGGCATGCAGATTTCTTATTTAATAAATTCCCACAGAAAATTAGTTTTTCACAGTGGGGAGAATTTCAAGGCTTGCCGAGATGAGTGGGCAGGATCTAATCACTGTCGGGGCTTTGTACATACAGCGGGCATCTCGGATCTCCGAATGATCCAATTACTCTGTGGAGGCCCATTCGCCTTGCCTGCATACTAATCACCAGGAGGAAACACACTGGCCTTTTCGGGAAGCTCCAGACGCATGTGACTCCCTCACTGACCTTCTGCCAATTACATTCATCTCAATTCTATTAGCTCGTTTTTTGCCCAAAGGTGACATATGCCCGGCTTAGACGGAGACGTGCTTCCACCCGCTTCCCTCGGCAAGGGGAGAGGGTGCCGGCTCCGTGGCGCACACATGTGGCTCACACACCCGAGGCCCCCGAGTTTGCTTCCTTATGGCCCTCACAGTGAGGACCGCTGAAGCAGGAGAGTGGAGCCATGCTGGGGGACAGACCAGTGTCTAAGTTCTGAAAGGTGTCTTTTTGAGAGACAGAGTGATGAAATAGGGTCAGACATCTGTGTCGGGGACTTCCCTAGCAGCTCAGACTGTAAAGAATCCTCCTGCAGTGCAGGAAACCTGGGTTCGATCCCTGGGTCAGGAAGACCCCCTGGAGAAGAGCATGGCTACCCAGTTCAGTATTCTTGCCTGGAGAATCCCATGGACAGAGGAGCTGGGCAGGCTGCAGTCCATCAGGTCACATAGAGTTGGACACGACTGGAATGACTTAGCATACACGCACGCACGTCTGTGTTTGAGTTCAAGTTCCTCTCTTAGAGGGTGACGTGGAACAGATGGCTTCACTTTCTCTAACCTCTGAGGTCTCATAGATAAAATGGGGTTGGAAACAGGTTCTGATAGCTCAGTTGGTAAAGAATCTGCCTACAATGCAAGAGACCGCGGTTTGATTTCTGGGTTGGGAAGATCCACTGGAGAAGGGAAACCCACTTCAGTATTCTGGCCTAGAGAATTCCATGGACTGCATAGTCCATGGGGCTGCAAAGAGTCAGACACAACTGAGTGACTTTCACTTTCACAGAGTCTGAAATAGAAATTGTCTCTGTATGCCTGGCCCCACCGAACCGCCTTCCTATTCACTTATCATCCACCTCTCTCCACACGAGCTTGGGATGTTTTATGGACTAGAAGAGCTAAAGGATATAGCAAGTGGGTCTAATGAACGCCCCCTTATGTAGACGCAGGCATCTAACCGGCCGCGTCTCTGTGTAATGCTGGTTCTGCTTGCTATTGAATCACCAGGAAGAGCAGAGCAATCAGGGGTGATTTCCAGAGAAGTAACCAGTGATGTGGGGTCATGAACAAGGTGGAAGCATGGATAACAGGCATGGGAAATATTCAGGAACAGAGAAGTGGAGATTGTCATTACTATTTTTAATATTTATTATATTTATTTGGTTGCACTGGGTCTCAGTTGTGGCATGCCAGATCTAGTCATTTCCTGACCCAGGGATTGAACCCGGGTCCCCTGCATTGGAAGCACAGAGTCATAGCCCCTGGACCACCAGGGAAGTCCCTAGAGTGCAGATTATTATGGCATGTGTTGACTGGTGGGGAACTGTGTCCAGAAAAAATTTGTGGGGTTTATCTATATTTTCCAGTAGAGAACATATTTTTCCCCAAATACACACACACACACACACACACACGCACATACACACCTTGACAAAAGAAGTAAGCCACCTCAGGTGAGTCCAAGAGAAGGCTGGGAGCCCAGAGTCCAAACATGGGGGACTGGAAAGGGGTTCACATGTGTGTTGAGGGTGGGGGAGTTTCAGCTGACTCACCTGAGATGAGAACTGTAATAGCCAAGGGCAAGGTTAACAGTATTTAAGACTCCATGCGAGCAGCACTTGAAGGTGAGTACCATGTCTTGGGGGGTTTCTTCGTGGCTTTTGAGTTTGTCTTTCAGTGCTTAAAGAATAACAACTGCATGTCTTTCTCTGGGCTTGGAGCAGAGGAGAAGAAGGAGGGCAGGAGTAGGAGGGAAATTTGATGAAGACTATTTTCCTCCCATAATGAAATGAAGGAACTTTGCTTCAAAGAGAAGCAGCATAGCATTACTCTGTGGGAAAACATTTTAGAGTCATTCAGACTTGGGTTCAAATCCTGGCTCTGCTCTTTGTCAACTGTGGGTCTAGGGATAGGGGAACTGAATATCTGCGCCTCAGTTTATTCATCTATAAAATGGGAATATTAATTCTAGCCTAATGGTTCTGTCGGGCTTCTCAGGTGATGCTAGTGGTAAAGAACCCACCTGGCAATGCAGGAAACGAAAGAGACAGGGGTTCAACTGGGTAGGGAAGATTTCCTGGTACAGGGCATGGCAATCCACTCCAGTATTCTTGCCTGGAGAATCCCATGAACAGAGAAGGCTGGAAGGCTAAAGTCCATGGGGTACCAGAGAGTTGGACATGACTGAAGTGACTTAGCATGCACACGTGCAATGGTTATGTTGCAAGGGGTGGGGACACTATGGAAAAATTTCCTAGAATGCCTAACTCATGGTTCAGTTCAGTTCAGTTGCTCAGTCGTGTCCAACTCTTTCCTACCCCATGGACTGCAGTGAGCAACAGTGGGTATCTGTCAGTATTTAGAGCTTATAGTTCAACAGAGGGATGGTCATTCATTCAACAAACATCCACTGAGCCCAGTACATGTTACAGGCACTATGACATGTGTAACCAGGAATGACAATGAGTTATAAGCACCATCAGAAGTACTGGGAGATATGAGAGTTTAAAGGGAGGGCAAGTCACTTACAGGTGGAGAAGCAATAAATACTTCCTAAAGAACCTTGAACTGCAGGCAGGAATCCCTTAGAAGAAATGGAGTAGCCATCATGGTCAACAAAAGAGTCCAAAATGCAGTACTTGGATGCAATCTCAAAAACGACAGAATGATCTCTGTTCGTTTCCAAGGCAAACCATTCAATATCACAGTAAGCTAAGTCTATGCCCCAACCAGTAACACTGAAGAAGCTGAAGTTGAACGGTTCTATGAAGACCTACAAGACCTTTTAGAACTAACACCCAAAAAAGATGTCCTTTTCATTATAGGGGACTGGAAGGCAAAAGTAGAAAGTCAAGAAACACCTGGAGTAACAGGCAAATTTGGCCTTGGAATGCGGAATGAAGCAGGGCAAAGGCTAATAGAGTTTTGCCAAGAGAACACACCGGTCATAGCAAACACCCTCTTCCAACAACACAAGAGAAGACTCTACACATGGACATCACCAGATGGTCAACACCAAAATCAGACTGATTATATTCTTTGCAGCCATGGATGGAGAAGCTCTATACACTCAACAAAAACAAGACCAGGAGGTGACTGTGGCTCAGATCATGAACTCCTTATTGCCAAATTCAGAATTAAATTGAAGAAAGTAGGGAAAACCACTAGACCATTCAGGTATGACCTAAGTCAAATCCCTTATGATTATACAGTGGAAGTGAGAAATAGATTTAAGGGACTAGATCTGATAGGTAGAGTGCCCGATGAACTATGGACGGAGGTTCATGACATTGTACAGGAGACAGGGATCAAGACCATCCCCATGGAAAAGAAATGCAAAAAAGCAAAATGGCTGTCTGGGGAGGCCTTACAAATAGCTGTGAAAAGAAGAGAAGTGAAAAGCAAAGGAGAAAAGGAAAGATATAAGCATCTGAATGCAGAGTTCCAAAGAATAGCAAGAAGAGATAAGAAAGCCTTCCTCAGTGATCAATGCAAAGAAATAGAGGAAAAGAACAGAATGGGAAAGACTAGAGATCTCTTCAAGAAAATTAGAGATACCAATGTTCATGGCAGCACTGTTTATAATAGCCAGGACATGGAAACAACCTAGATGTCCATCAGCAGATGAATGGATAAAAAAGCTGTGGTACATATACACAATGGAGTATTACTCAGCCATTAAAAAGAATACATTTGAATCAGTTCTAATGAGGTGGATGAAACTGGAGCCTATTATACAGAGTGAAGTAAGCCAGAAAGAAAAACACCAATACAGTATACTAATGCATATATATAGAATTTAGAAAGATGGTAATGATAACCCTGTATGCGAGACAGCAAAAGAGACACAGATGTATAGAACAGTCTTTTGGACTCTGTGGGAGAGGGCGAGGGTGGGATGATTTGGGAGAATGGCATTGAAACATGTATAATATCATATATGAATTGAATCACCAGTCCAGGTTCAATGCATGATACTGGATGCTTGGGGTTGGTGCAATGGGACGACCCAAAGGGATGGTACGGGGAGGGCAGAGGGAGGGGGGTTCAGGATGGGGAACACATGTATACCTGTGTTGGATTCATGTTGATGTATGGCAAAACCAATACAATATTTTAAAGTAATTAACTTCCAATTAAAACAAACTAATTTTTAGTTTAAAAAAAAAGAAAAGAAAATTAGAGATACCAAGGGAACATTTCATGTAAAGATGGGCTCTATAAAGGACAGAAATGGTATGGACCTAACAGAAGCAAAAGATATTAAGAAGAGGTGACAAGAATACACAGAAGAACTGTACAAAAAAGATCTTCACAACCAAGATAATCACGATGGTGTGCTCACTCAGCTAGAGCCAGACATCCTGGAATGTGAAGTCAAGTGGGCCTTAGAAAGCATCACTATGAACAAAGCTAGTGGAGGTGACGGAATTCCAGTGGAGCTATTTCAAATCCTGAAAGATGATGCTGTGAAAGTGCTGCACTCAATATGCCAGCACATTTGGAAAACTCAGCAGTGGCCACAGGACTGGAAAAGGTCACTTTTCATTCCAATTTCAAAGAAAGGCAATGCAAAAGAATGCTCAAACTACCACACAATTGCACTCATCTCACACACTACTAAAGTAATGCTCAAAATTCTCCAAGCCAGGCTTCAACAATATGTGAACCATGAACTTCCAGATGTTCAAGCTGGTTTTAGAAAAGGTAGAGGAACCAGAGATCAAATTGCCAACATCCACTGGATCATGGAAAAAGCAAGGGAGTTCCAGAAAAACATCTATTTCTGCTTTATTGACTATGCCAAAGCCTTTGACTGTGTGGATCACAATAAACTGTGGAAAATTCTGAAAGAGATGGGAATACCAGACCACCTAACCTGCCTCTTGAGAAACCTATATGCAGGTCAGGAAGCAACAGTTAGAACTGGGCATGGAACAACAGACTGGTTCCAAATAGGAAAAGGAATACATCAAGGGTGTATATTGTCACCCTGCTTATTTAACTTCTATGCAGAGTACATCATGAGAAATGCTGGGCTGGAAGAAACACAAGCTGGAATCAAGATTGCCAGGAGAAATATCAATAACCTCAGATATGCAGATGACACCACCCTTATGGCAGAAAGTGAAGAGGAACTCAAAAGCCTCTTGATGAAAGTGAAAGTGGAGAGTGAAAAAGCTGGCTTAAAGCTCAACATTCAGAAAATGAAGATCATGGCATCCGGTCCCATCACTTCATGGCAAATAGATGGGGAAACAGTGGAAACAGTGTCAGACTTTATTTTTCTGGGCTCCAAAATCACTGCAGATGGTGACTACAGCCATGAAATTAAAAGACGCTTTCTCCTTGGAAGGAAAGTTATGACCAACCTAGATAGCATATTGAAAAGCAGAGACATTACTTTGCCAACAAAGGTCCATCTAGTCAAGGCTGTGGTTTTTCCAGTGGTCATGTATGGATGTGAGTGTTGTACTGTGAAGAAAGCTGAGAAGAATTGATGCTTTTGAACTGTGGTTTTGGAGAAGACTCTTGAGAGTCCCTTGGATTGCAAGGAGATCCAACCAGTCCATTCTGAAGGAGATCAGCCCTGGGATTTCTTTGGAAGGAATAATGCTAAAGCTGAAACTCCAGTACTTTGGCCACCTCATGCGAAGAGTTGACTCATTGGAAAAGACTCTGATGCCAGGAGGGATTGGGGGCAGGAGGAAAAGTGGAAGACAGAGGATGAGATGGCTGGATGGCATCACCAACTCGATGGAGATGAGTTTGAGTGAACTCTGGGAGTTGGTGATGGACAGAGAGGCCTGGTGTGCTGCGATTCATGGGGTCACAGAGTCAGACATGGCTGAGCAACTCAACTGAACTGAAAGAACCTTGAAGAGTCAGGGCTGTCTGGGCAGGGGGGTACTGAGGAGAGCATTTCTAGAAGAGGTGAGACCATGAGCAAAAGCAGTAAGGTGGAAAAGCAGAGGTTATGGAGAAAGAAGAGTGGGAAGCATCCTTTGGGTGGGGATTATGATGTGTAAAACAGCAAAACCCATGAAAAACCTTCTGTAATGACAGGTATTTCCTGAATCATTTTTGATAAGGTAGCCATGAGCTCCGTGTGGCCACTGAGCTCTTGAAATGGAGCTGTTACAGATGAGAAAGCGAATATCTAACTTTATTTAAATTTAAATGTAATGGTCACATGTGGTTAATGGTGCCTGTACTTGCTAGCACAGGTGCGAAGGGCAATTAAGAGCCAAACCATCTGAACGAAAGAACTGAGATCTGACTGGGGAGAGTCTTGAGTGCCATGCTGAGAACCACATTTCATCCTTTGAGTCTAAGCCATCACAGTCTGGGTCTGGAACGCCATTCCAGTTGCTGAGTGCAAGGTGAATTCTAAAGGGGACCTAGAGGTGAGAGGATCAGGCTGGCAGAGCCTAAAATTGTTCAGAAGAGCAGTGATTAGGATCCCGCCTTAAACAGGGAGGGTAAGCATGGAGAGGTGAGCATAGGTGTGAGAATCAGACACGTGGGTGGCGTACAGCTGTCAGGAGACTGGGCTGGGATGGTCAAGGGAGACGGATGTGGCTGAGGGGAGCGGAGATGTGAAATTTAATCACTGTGTCTCAGTGTCTTGTGACACCAGGCACAGCAGAGTGAAGACAGGATTATGAGCTGGATAAAGGAGAGGAAGCGGGCGTCTCTGGGGCTTACGTGGTGAATTCTGATGGAGTAACAGCTCCTCTGCCCCTCACGTACCTCCCAAACATAACCACTGCACCTTCCACTCCCCCAGCGGGGGAAGATTTGTCTCTCGTTAATTTCCCCAGGTAATCTGAGCTATGTAGACTTGGCCCTGGGGGTTGGAGCCCCAGACGCCTGAAGGGGGCTCCTGTGCCTTCCTGGATGGCATGGACATGCTGGTGACTCCTTCCAGGGAGAGGAGCTTGATTTGGTATTCCTGGCACTGCCCACGCCTCTCACGCCCTTCTCTGAGCTAGCCGCCAGGTCCCCAAGAACCCCACATGACTTGCTGGAGAGCGGTGATTTGTTTTTGTCCTATTAACTTCTTGAAAGGACAGGAACAGATTACTAGGCTGGAGGGATGCCCTGGGAAGAATACGGATGAGGAACTGGCTGCATGAGGCCAGAGTGGGGGGTGCCGAGATGAGCAGGGCAAGAGGGCTAAGGAGGAAATAGAATCCCTATCACCGAGCTCACATGTCCTGAAATCAATCTGTCCGCAGAACTGCTGTGGTCTGGGGAGTCTTCTCTCTGTGTATGTCTCTCTCTCCTTTTTTTTTTTTAAATTTTAAACCATGTTTTCATATACTATATTCCCTCTGCCTAGAGAGCATACCTACCCTCTCCTCCACTCTCCTCATCCATCCATGAATTAGTGAGTAACACATTCAGCATCTCAGTTCAGTTGCTCAGTTGTGTCCAACTCTTTGCGACCCCATGGACTGCAGCACACCAGGCTTCCCTGTCCATCACCAACTCCTGGCGTTTACTCAAACTCAAGTCCATTGAGTCAGTGATGCCATCCAACCATCTCATCCTTTGTCATCCCCTTCTCCTCCTGCCTTCAATCTTTCCCAGAATCAGGGTCTTTTCAAATGAGTCAGTTCTTTGGATCAGGTGGCCAAAGTATTGGAGTTTCAGCTTTAGCACCAGTCTTTCCAATGAATATTCAGGACTGATTTCCTTTAGGATAGACTGAATGATCTCCCTCTAGTCCAAGGGACTCTCAAGAATCTTTTGTGCCTATCTTTGAGTTAGCAAGTGAGTGCAATAGAGGGATAAAATGAGGTAGGATTCCACCCCCACCCTGAAATCCAGGGAGCAGGAAAAAAGCTTAGATACTAATCAATGAATCGCTCAATCAAGGTGCAGTTGTGAACTTAGATAACTTTGTTGCAGGAACTCTTGCCAAGCTTTAGGCTTACCCATTCACACATGTCTGTGTAATAGCCCTCCATGCCTTGACTTATTCATCTGCAAAATGGTGTTGAGAATAGAACCCATATATACAGTGGAGAGAATTAGATATGATTTTACATGCAGGTGTCCAAAAGAGAACCTCTCAATATTATCTATTTTATCATCACTCCTCTGTGAAGGTCAAATGGGACAATGAACTCTGGCCCCAGGACCGTTCTCTACTCTGAATGCATCGAGGTTGATTAGTTTTGGGTATGAGTAAGAGGCCCATCAGATCTTTCAGAAACACACTGTGGGCCAGCCTGTCCCTATCTCTCAGGTAGCACAGTCAGAACCTCACTCTATGATTGACACACAGAAGGCCTTTCCTAAATCCCTGGCCTTCTAGGGAACTGTGAAAAACATTTGGAACTCAAAGCACAAACCTGTAACGTTTCAGAGTGAAACCCGTCTGCTCAGAGAGAGGAGTTAAGGGAACAGCAATAAAAGGCATGATTTACAGGCTGTCTAGTGATATGCGCTCACATATGGCTATCACAATAATGGGGAGGGGGCAGGGTGAGGGAGCCAATGGACAGCTGCTGAATCCCCTGAGATTTGCAGTCCAGATGAAAAGGTTTGTTCACCTATGGTAACCAAGAGAGGGCCACCTGAGGCTTGTCGCTCTCCTAGGTGCTGAAGCATGTCCTCCTAACACAAAGTTTTCTCTTCTCAATTAAGTGGAGCAAACCTCCAGGGTGGCTACTGTATCTTTCCCCATGTGTCCTGGCAGATTCAAAGCTGATTTTTGAGAATAACATTGATCCTACTTACATGTTTCCCAGGAGATGGTACTGATAGAGATATGAAATATTAAAGTGTACGTACCTACAAGCCTTTAAGGAGGCCAGGTTAGCATGCAAAGGGAAGAAAGTAGAGTGGAGTAGTAACTCTTCTGTGTTAAAAGGGGGCTGGGCAGTTTTAAGTGGTGGGGAGGAAAGAAGAGACTTAAAAGAAAGGAGTGAGGGGGGTTGCAAAAGAGGATTGTGGTGAGAAAGGAGAGGGATTCAGGCAGCTGATGAGAAGAGGAGGAAAGTGGGAATTGACAGGTGAGTTTTAGGAAGTGGAGAGGATGCTGCTGGTGCCTCCTTCCACTGCCAGAGCATCAGCCCCCAGAGGCCGGAGTGTTGGCTGACATCACTCACACGTCCCCCTTCTCCAAATAATAATGCCCTCACCTGGGAGGCTACACCTGTCCTCCTAAGACGGAAGATGGGACCAACTCTTCAGATGTAATTCACATTCCAGGGCCTCCCGTGGGGCAGTCTGAGCCTAGATTCCCCCTGAATCTACATCCTTGTTGACTCTCTTACCTTTCTCATCCTTGTTTTCACTCCCCTTCAGCAGAAAGCACTGTCTCGATATATCCCCTAACAAGACTCCCTCGCAGACTCCTGCTTCCAGGGCGCCTAAGACAAGATGTCTCACAGTGTCACGCCACCTTCTCCGTCATGTCCCCTTCCCCAGGAAATCTCGGTAATACAGATTTGGTTCTTGCATACTTTTGGATTTAGAATTGTGCATCTTGGGCTGTGATGATATTCTGAGACTGGCTGTAAGGTTCAGCAAAACAGTTAAATCACTGTTTACAATGAAAATAATATCTATCATGTATTGAATGCCTCTGTTTTAAGCACTGTTTCAGGTACTTGACATCCGTTGCGTCATTCGGTCCTCCCGACAGTCCTAGAAGATGCCGACTTTTCCCTATGTTGTAAATGAGGGAACAGAGTCCACAAGAGGTAAACTAACCAGCCCTGGGTCACAACACGTGTCAGTGGCAGAAACGGGTCCAGACCAGGTTTTTTTTTTTTCAATTCCAACAGCTTTTTCTATACAATAGGCCAAACGGGGTCCTTCTCCAGGTCATTAAGAATCAATATCAAACTGCCAAGTGCTCATTTCAGAACAGAAATGCAGATTCCTTCAGCCCCAGTATTTCAAGCACATACATCTTCTTCTTCAGTCAAGGACACGGGGGCTGGCAGTCACAAGGGAGTCCAGCCACGAGTTGACCGAAATCCAGCTCCTACTTCCAGAAGCTCATCTGAGAAATCTAATATCCGAGGCAGATAATCTAATGGGCTTGTGAGTCATCCATTTCTGAGGCTTCTCGAAGCTCTAGTCTTGTATTAAGTTAGAAAGACGGGCACCTGGCCCATATCATGTTATCTCCCTCCATGAAACTGCCTCAACCAAGTTAAGACTTAACACCGTGACCTCAGCATTTATAACAAAGGAGGGCAAGGAATGTCAACGTGGACAATCCTTTTGTTGAACACACTGTTTTCTGTTGTGAAATACCCCTTAAATAAGACGCAAGTGACTGACTCCCTCCCAGAGTTCAGTGTTTGTGCAAAGTTTTCTCCTGCAAAGGGACATTGTGTTTCTTCTCACCATGAAATATAGGTTCTAAACCCAATATGTTTCTCATTTTGCCTTTGCTTACAGGAAACTCAGAGACAAAGCTCTATTTTAGATGGAAACTCCTGCAATGTTTCTGAATTGTTTTCACATGTTTTATTTCTTAGGCATTGCTGCATCAGTCTACCTAGAAATTTTAAATAAATGTAACAAAAGACTAAAAGTAAACCTGTGTGTTTTTAGAGGGAATACCTGGAAAACTGGGCCACTGTGGTTGTATTCTGATCTGGTGGCATTTTTCTTTAAATATCCCCAATGGATATCCCTCCACTCCACCAGCATGGCCATGGACAGAGTCCAGGCCACCATGGACTCCCATCTGGATGACTACAAATGCTTCCTACTGGTGGGCCAGTTGAGTCTCGACTTACCCCTTGCCTCTCCTTTGATTCTCCACTTTGCAACCAACTAGTCACTGGACAGGGCTTCCCAGGTGGCTCAGTGGTAAAGAATCCACCTGCCAATGCAGGAAACATGGGTTTGCTCCTTGGTCCAGGAAGATCCCCTGGAAAAGGAAATGGCAACCCACTGCAGTATTTTTGCCTGGGAAATTCCATGGACAGAGAAGCCTGGTGGGCTATAGTCCACTGGGGTCTTAAAACAGTAGGGCATGACTTAGCAAGTAAACAGTAACAACAAAGTCACTGAACACACCATCATTGTCACTTTCATCACCACCATCAGGGACCCCAACACCATCATCAGAGCTCTCACTCTGTGTCAGGCACTTTACAAACAACTCACTTAACCATTTAAGTTACTATTACCGCCCTTCATAAAGATAAGGAAACTGAGGCATAAAGAGGTACAGCTATGGGAAGAAGAGATCATTCCAGAATTAAGTGATAGAAAATGGAATTCCAACTCAGATGGGCCCCATCACAGAAGCAGAACTTTTCATCACTCCTAATCACCCTTATGGATGTGAGAGTTGGACCATAAAGAAAGCTGAGCATCAAAGAATTGATGCTTTGGAACTGTGGTGTTGGAGAAGACTCGAGAGTCCCTTGAACAGCAAGGAGATCCAACCAGTCCATCCTAAAGGAAATCAATTCTGACTATTCACTGGAAGGACTAACTGAGGCTGAAGTTCCAATACTTTGGTCACCTGATGCAAAGAACTGACTCATTAGAAAAGACCCTGATGCTGGGAAAGATTGAAGACAGGAGGAGAAGGGGACAACAGAGGATGAGATGGTTGGATGGCATCACCGACTCAATGGACATGAGTTTGAGCAAGCTCCTGGAGATGATGAAGGACAGGGAAGGCTGGCATGTTGCAGTCCATGGGGTCACAGAGCATTGGACATGACTGAACAATAAAACGACAACACGCTTAATCACCAAGGTTCTGTTGGCTCATGGCCTCACCTCTTATAGGTGAGAACTGATAGAGGTTTGCTCAGAACTCACTTGCTTATGGAAGTCTTACTGACCCACCACTAATTCTGCACTCCCGATCTCCTTTTCTCTGTTCCACTCTTTCCCTTTAACTTTCCATGTATTAGCTTTCAACACGCCATGTGTACGTGTGTGCTAAATAGCTTCATTTGTGTCTGACTCTTTGTGACGCTGTGGACTGTAGCCCACCAGGCTCCTCCGTCCATGGGATTCTCCAGGCAAGACACTGGAGTGGGTTGCCGAGCCCTCCTCCAGGGGATCTTCTTGACCCAAGAACTGAACCCAGGTCTCCCACATTGCAGGCGGATTTTTTACCACTGGGCCACCAGGGAAGCCCAAGCTATTGGAGTGACGGTGGTTTAGTTCCTAAGTTGTGTGTGACTCTTTGCAACCCCATGCACTGCCAGCCACCAAGGCTCATTTCCCCATGGGATGTCCCAGGCAAGAATACTGGAGAGGGTTGCTGTACCCTCCTCCAGGGGATCTTCCCAACCCAGGGATCAAACCCCCATCTCCTGCATTGTCAGGCCAGTTCTTCACCACTTTGAGGGCCCCCTGGGAAGCCCTCAAAGCCCTATTCAGCCCCTTATTCTTCTCGTTCATTGTCTGTTTTCCCTGCTAGAAGATAAGCTTCACAGGGACAGAGAACTATCGGTGTTCATTGATGGATCGGACAGGAACACAAGAAATACTTGTTGGATGATTGAATAAATGAACAGTGCCATCTGCCCTCTGCATCAGCAGGACTCCCGGGAGGAGGTAAGCGAATGCCTGTTGTTAGATGAACATTTGTTGTCTCGTTGGGGAAGTAGGCTCTGGCCCTGGGTTCCTCTGCTTCGTTGCTGCTATTATTGTTATCCTTTTCAGAATCCCTCAGATCAGGGTGGAGGGCTTCTGGGCCTCCATCCAAGGTCATGAACTGCATCTGGCTGCCGGAATGTCCTGAGCCCTGAGCTCCGTTCTGGCGCTGCCTCAGGAGCTGTGTCTGTGGCCCTTGGGAGCCTCACCCCGCTACCTTCCCCGGCCCCCAGCATTAGTCCGGACTGTCCCTTTCTTAAGCTCATGAGCAGGGCTGGTTGAGATTCCTTGGGTGTGTGATGGTGCCTCCTCTGCCTGGCTGTGGGGTGGTCAATACTCCTCGTCTGCCACCTCGCATATCCAATTAGGTGGGCTCTTGGTGGTGGGGAAAAGCGGGCTGTTTCCTTGACAGCAAATACCCAAACTGACTGAAACAATTAGTTTGTCTATTTTAAAACTGAATTCCAACGCTTCCATGGCAACCAAAGTTATTAAAAGATGTAAATTAAAGTGTTGCTCAGGAAAGATGGCTTGGCATGGAAGGCTCTAGTTTTGGGGAAAGAACATGAAGAACTGCGAACCAAGGGCATCCCCCTTCCTGCATGCAGGTCACCACCAGCTGGAAGGAATCAGTACCAATGGCTCCACCTCATGCCCCTGACCTCTGTTACCATCTCTTTCAGAGACACCATGGTCTCTTATACGCCCGGCTTTGCACTGTCTGAAGCCCCTGTGCCAAGATGGAAACTTGAGAGAGCAGGTGGGATGGCTGACATTGGCATAGCACCTACTGTATACCTGGGCTTCCCAGGTGGTGCTAGTGGTAAAGAACCCACCTGCCAATGCAGAAGACACAAGAGATCAGGTTCGATCCCTGGGTCGGGAAGATCCCCTGGAGGAGGGCATGACAGCCCACTCCAGTATTCTTGCCTGGAGAATCCCATGGATGGAGGAGCCTGGCAGGCTACAGTCCATGGGGTCACACAGAGTTGGACAGGACTGAGTACCTAACAACACTGAGCGTTGGGAAGTGCTGGGTGCTAACTCAGTCCCTGGCATCACGCTGAAGGGTTGCAGACATTCTCCGCCTTGAAAGCTTCTAACAGATGAGATGGAATCTCAGTTCATTCCCGTTTCACAGATGGGGAAACAGGCCCAGAGAGATGAAAGGAGTCACACAGCCGGTAAGCGATAAGCCTGGGATTAGAGCCACATCTGTCTGATCATATTATATTTTCTGAATCTGTGCCAGACAAAATGCTGGGGAGATGGATTATTCCACTTAATCCTCCTAATAAACCTAAATGGCAGTATGGTACAGGATTATCAGCTCAGACTTCTGAGTCAGACAGATGTGGGTGAACATCAGAACCTCCACGACTTAGTGCCGGGACCTCAGGGTGAGCACTAACTCTCACCGCCTGAGTTTACCTGGCTGGGAGACGAGCGCTGTGTGGAGTGAGGATGCAGGAGCTGACCCAGGAGACAGAGCTCACCCAGGGTCTGATAAAGATAAGCACTGCGAGACCAACACACCTTGTATTCTTACTATTCCCCTTGTGGGCGGGGAAGAGAGGCTTAGAGAGGTAAAGGAACTTGCTCAGGGATACAGGGCTGGGTTGTTGTGGTTGCAGAGTCGCTAGGTCCTGTCTGAGTCTTTGTGGCCCCGCGGGCTGTAGCACGCCAGGCTCCCCCGACTGTCTCCTGGAGCTTGCTCAAGCTC
Source organism: Oryx dammah (assembly GCF_014754425.2). Classification (NCBI taxonomy): domain Eukaryota; kingdom Metazoa; phylum Chordata; class Mammalia; order Artiodactyla; family Bovidae; genus Oryx; species Oryx dammah. The sequence goes on along the minus strand of NW_024070186.1, from coordinate 161,998,613 downwards.
GTGTCCATCGAGTCGGTGATGCCACCCAACCATCTCATCCTCCTCCGTCCCCTTCTCCTCCTGCCTTCAATCCCTCCCAGCATCAGGGTCTTTCCCAATGAATCAGCTCTTTCAGTCAATCTCGTCCCCAATACTGTGCTTCCTCCCCCAACCCCCATGAGCGAATGACAGTGTTCCTTCACGATCTATAGCTCACGGTCTTTTCAGGGTAAGCCAGGGCACCCAGAATCTTCCATCCACAGGCCGCTTGTCTCTCGTCCTGGGCTGCCCTGCCACTGCTGAGGGAGCGGGCAGGGAAAGCAGCAGCGGCAGCACCCAGCATCCTGATAACCACCCTGGGGGCCGGGTCCAGGCTCTCTGTCCTCCGTCTGGGTCCTGGCTCTGCATTCCTGCCTGCGCGGAAACTCATTCAGGTTTTAGAATGCTCGTTAGTGCTTTCACACAGACTGCTGCTTCTGTGTCCAGCCGACATTTGCTGATCCGCTGGGATTCAGTTTAAACACGAACCCCTCTGAGAGGCTTCTCTAACCCCTGTCGGGGGTTAGGGGACAGGGCCCCATTAGCTTATGCTCTCCAGCATCTCTGCTGCTCACGGCTCGTTGTCCTTGTGTGTGTGTGTGTGCGCGCACATGTGCCCAATCTGTTGTTTAGAACACCAGAAATCCTAACCATCATTTTATTTGAGCTCATGTCACTGGCCACTTGTCCATGGACAGAGGAGCCTGGCGGGCTACAACAGTCCATGGGGACGCAAAGCGTCAGAAACGACTAAGCGACAAACACTCCCAATCTTACAGATGAGGAAAGAGAGATGCACAAAGAACCACCTCCTTGAGGTAACACAGCTGGTAAGCAGGAGAGAAGGCAGGTGAACCCAGGCCTGGGTTCTGGAACTCTGGGAGCTGAGCCCCCACCCTGGCCGCACCCGGTGGAGGTGCTGAGCAGGACTGTGATGCTGTGACGCACAACAAATGTGTATTTCACCTTCATCTGCATTCCTGGTTCTAAGCTGCTAAACACAACAAATGTGTATTTCACCTTCATCTGCATTCCTGGTTCTAAGCTGCTAAACACAACAAATGTGTATTTCACCTTCATCTACATTCCTGGTTCTAAGCTGCTAAACACAACAAATGTGTATTTCACCTTCATCTACATTCCTGGTTCTAAGCTGCTAAACCTCTCAGAATTTCCTAAGTGTCAAGAGCAAGCAAGGTGCCTTTTGTCATGTTAATTAGTGGCTTTTGGAAAGCCCCCAGGTCACCTAAGGATGGGGGCTGATTTCCAGGGGAGCAAACCAGGGGATTAGAGTGATTAGAGGCTTGGAACTTTTAGTCCTAACCCAGACCTCCTAGGGAGACAGAGGGGCCACCTGAGATTCAGTTCAATCGTCAATCAATAGCCAATGACCAAGCCAACCACACTGACTTAAGGAAGGCTCCGGAAAGCCTCAGAGGACTGGGTTTGGAGAGCTTGCGGGCTGCTGAGCACACGGGGACCTGGGGGGAGTGGCGAGAGGGCTCAGAGTCACTGCGTCTTCTTCCCAGGGGACTTGCCCCGTGTGCCTCTTCCATCAGGCTGTGGAGTTATATCCTTTATAACATACTAGAAACCTAACAGATGAACCTATCTGCAGGGCAGGAATAGAGACGCACACATAGAGAACAGACATGTGGGCACAAAAGGGAAGGGGAGGACGGACTGGGAGGTTAGGACTGACATATACACACTGTGCTGTGCTTAGCCGCTCAGTGGTGTCCGACTCTTGGCGACTCTGTGAACTGTAGCCCGCCAGACTCCTCTGTCCATGGGATTCTCCAGGCAAGAATACTGGAGAGGGTAGCCATGCCCTCCTCCAAGGGATCTTCCCGAGCCAGGGATCAAACCCAGGTCTCCGGCTTTGCAGGTGGATTCTTTACCTTCTGAGCCATCAGGGAAGCCTGTGTATATACACTGCCATGTGTGAAAAAGATAGCTAGTGGGAAGCTGCTGTATAACACAGGGAGCTCAGCTCGGTGCTCTGTGATGATCCAGAGGGGTGGGATGATGGGGGTTGGAGGGAGGTCCAAGAAGGGGGAATATATGTATACACATAGCTCACTATGGCCACCCACTCCAGTGTTCTTGCCTGGAGAATCCCAGAGACGGGGGAGCCTGGTGGGCTGCCGTCTATGGGGTCGCATAGAGTCGGACACGACTGAAGTGACTTAGCAGCAGCAGCAGCAGCACTCACTCTACTGTAGAGCAGAAACTAACACAGCATTGTAAAGCAATTCTACTCCACTAAAAAGTAAACTGGTAACCCAGTAAGTAAAATAGTTCTGCACCCTGTGAGCCACTCTAAGAATTAATTGTACCCAAGAGATGGGATGTGGTCATTGGAACCCCTGACCTATAGCCGGTCGGGCAAAATCATGGGATCTTCTTGGACTGGCATCTGAACTGGGGCATTGGGGGGATGCATGGGGCTGTCTTGTATGACTGAACCCTTAGCCTGTAGGACTGGATGCTGTCTGCAGGGAGCTAACATCAGAATTGAGATCAACTGTAGGACAACCAGCTGGTCTCAGAGAATGGCTTCTTGTGGGAAAAAAACCCACACCTCTGAATTGCTGGAGCAGAATCCTAGGGTCACCCTCTCAGCTGGGGGTCTCCCAGCAGGCACCATGCACACCTTCAGCTGAGCCCTTTCCTCAATGACGATTCAAGCCCCCACCCCCAGCACGTGACTTGAGAGCCAGACCCGGGGTTCAGAGTAGAAGTCCCAGAACCCATCGGACCACCTGGCACCCAGCAGATGTCTGTCAATGAGAGCATAAGTAAGAAAGGCACCTCCTGCCTCCAAACTCCATGACTGAGTATAATTCATTTCTTTATTTTGGTTTCAAAGCAAATTTCTCCAAGAAACATTAGCATAGGGAAAATTTCTGAAGGGGACCACAGAGTAGAGAGCTCAGATCAAGCCAGGATCTCTGCAGAACGCTGACCAGATACCAGTCTCTCTGCTGGCCACTTAGAGAGAGAAAGCAGGGTCTGCTCCTCTGTACATGGAACTACCCAGGCAAAAACACTGGAGCAGGTTGCCATTTCCTTCTCCAGAGGATCTTCCCAGCCCAGAAATCAAACCCATGTCCCGTGCATTAGCAGGCAGATTCTTAACTATTGAACCACCTGGGAAGCCCTCTGGAAAAGCCAGACAGCTCTCTCTGTCCTGACCCCACTCCCTATAGGTCGAAAAAGTTCACATTTTTAGCTAACATTCTGTGTGACACTTTTCTTAACTCCGCAAGTTGCTGTTTTACTAACAGCTTTCTTTGGGGGCATCAGATGGAAGATTGGATGATTTAAGGGGGTGGGGAATGTGGTTGGATTTGAATTTTTTTTCCTCCAAAGCCTCCAGGAGTCTAATATGACATTCTGGGTAAGAACACAGCCTCATGCGTGTGCATATGACATCTCCCTTAACGATGTACGAAATCGCTCTATGGAGACAGATCACCAGCAGGGCAGACAGGAACCGGCGGGAGACGCCATCAGCCACTGCTACTTCAGAAGAATCGGGCGAGGCTAAGAGGTCCCAGGGCTCTCCATCTGGAGAGTGCTCATCCACAAGGGATGCAGAGAACATCTGGCCTCAGTGCCCAGACTTGACAAGATCTGATGTCATTCACATGCAGGCTCCCAAGGCAATAGCTCATGCGTTCCCCGCTGCTGGGCCCAGGTGAGAAATCAGCTCCCCCAACAGAAGCTCCAGCTATTTCTAGGAGATTCTAATGGGACTCTGAGCTTCCCTAGTTGCTCAGAGGTAAAGAAACCACCTGCCAGTGCAGGAGATGAGTGTTTGATCCCTGGGTTGGAAAGATTCTCTGGAGAAGGAAATGGCAACCCACTCCACTATATTCTTACCTGGGAAATTCCATGGAACAGAGGAGCCTGGCAGGCTTCAGTCCATGGGGTTGAAAAGAATTGGACTCGACTTGGGGACTACACAACAACCGCAGCAGTGGGACTCTGAAAGCACCAGAGCCTGATGAAATGGGAGAAAGAATTTCTTCCCGAGTCGATGCCACACTTTGCCTACGAGGTACTGAAGTCCCCTCACAGAGCTTCTTGTAATCACCTCTGGATCTCACCCACCATGCATCAAGGGCTTTCGTGACAACTGTTTGTTCCTGTGACCACTAGACCTCTACAGACCAGGCAACTGAGTGACAGAGAAGTTAAGAAACCTGCCTCAGAGTCGGCTTCATCCAGCTCAAAGGTGGAAGGAGAGAGACTGCAGGTGACTAATCCATGGGACTTCCGTGGGCTACACTTGGAAAAGTCATACATCACTCTGATGCTGCCTGTGCTCAGTTGTGTCTGACGCTTTGCAACCCCATGGACTGTAGCCCACCAGGCTCCTCTGTCCATGGGATTTTCCAGGCAATAGTGGGGATGCCATTTCCTCCTCCAGAGGATATTCCTGATCCAGGAATCAAACCCACATCTCCTGAACCTCCTGCATGGGCAGCCAGATTTTTTTTTTTTAAACCACTGAGCCACCTGGGAAGCCCTACGTCACTGCCCACTTTCCACTGGCCGGAACTCAGTTACATGGTCCCATTAAACCACAAGGGATGCCAGGAAATGGCGCTAGTGGTAAAGAACCTACCTGTCAATACAGAAGGTATAAGAGATGCAGGTTCGATCCCTGGGTCAGGAAAATCCCCTGGAGGAGGGTGTGGCAACGCGCTCCAACATTCCTGCCTGGAGAATCCCATGGACAGAGGAGCCTGTCCACGGCTACAGTCCATGGGGTTGCAAAGAGTCGGACATGACTGAAGCAACTTAGTACACAGGTACATGAGACCAAAGGGAAAAAGGCATTGGTTTTGGCAAATTCAGAGCTGTCTCTACCACAGGCACTAAGCAAAGCCCTGGGAGCTCTAATGAGTCTGGGAAGCCAGATTAAAAAATAGACTCTATCATCTTTCAATCATCCATCTTGTCCACTCCCAGAGTTACAGTGTAATCTTTCAGATCTATCCCTGGACAGTGTTCAGAGGAAGAGGAGGTGGAGGTGAAAGTAATCGATGAGGACTCTCTGGAGTTGTCTGGATGTTGCTCAAATGTATTATTGAGGGACCATTTACTGACAACTTGCTCTGTGCCAGGCTCTGTACCCCCACACTATAACTGCCTTATCTCATGTAATCCTCACCCTCATGGGTTTCCCTGATGGCTCAGATGGTAAAAAAAAAAAAAAAAGAAAAAAAAAAGTCTTGCCTGCCAATGCAAGAGATGTGGGTTTGATCTCTGGGCCAGGAAAATTCCCCTGGAGAAGTAAATGGCAACCCACATCAATATTCTTGCCTAGGAAAATCCAATGGACAGAGGAGCCTGGTGGGCTACAATCCACGGGGCTACAAAGAGTCGGACAGGACAGGAGCGACTGGGCATGCACGCACGCATTGATGGTGTCAGATTGTAACAATGACTGTCCCCATCTCAGAGAAGCGGAGGTGCTGCGAGGTCACACAGTAATCCCAAGAGAACTGGAAATCACATCCAGGTGAACCTGATCTCAAGTGTTTGCCCCACTGGCTTTTACATGTTTGTGCTTTTTTCTTCCCCTTAGTACAATTCTGGTTTGAGAAATAGGGTTCGTACCTTCCAGTCATATTATTTAAACCACAGCATTAGCTCACTCGGAAAGGAAAACATTTTCATAAAATATTCAGTACATGAAATATGAAAGAAAAGAAATATATCCACAGGAAAGTCACTAATCAAAGTGATTTTCTCATCCAGTTGCCTTATGTGACTGGTGTTCTAGTCAGAACACGAAAGAAACAAAGAGGGATGGCTGAAAATCCCATGCTTATCAGACGGAGCTGCCTGGAATGCTCTTAGCTTCCAACAAACAGGCTTGCGATTCCAGAAGAAGAGAGGCGTGCATGGTCACATTCCTCTCTCAGAACGATTCCGGGAGCTGTCTGTGGGGACCCATGGGTGCTTGTCACCCACATCTGGGACTACATTGCTATGAGGCTATCAGTCTGTTTACCTACAGTGAGATGGAACACCAAGACGGGTTGTTATCAAGTAGCCTGGTTTCCTTCTCAGAGAATTTGCAGAAGAGAGTCATAAGGGACCAAGCTGTACTTTTGCTACTGTTTCCTGGTTTGCTTTCTTTTTTTGGGGTGTGGGGAACTCCCCCCCCACCGACCCCGGTTGAAATGCGTGCCTAATTTTGTAAACACCTGGAATCAGAATGTGTTTTAAAATCAATATTGTGCTGTTTCTGGTCTCCATCCCCTCCCTCTCTCTCCAAAGAATGGCGCCATGAGAGTAAGGCTGTGATTTATAACCCTTAATATCTGAGAAAGCGGGGAGTAGAGCTCATAGTACTAAATGGCTCTGGACTGGAGTGTCCACCTCTCCTATTCACCCTGCACGCCTGATCCTGTGACTGTGAATTGGCCACCCACGGAGGCTTTGAGCAGCAGATCCCAAGGACAGGGGCTGGCTCACTCAAATTAAAAATACACACCAAGCTAAAGGAGAGAGCAAAGCCAACAACCATTTTCATTTTCAAAAATAAGACCACATTTTAAATATTCATTTGAACGTATAGTAATAAACGATTACACATTTTAATCTGTTTTCTGTTTGACAATACTTCATTTGCAGACTCTTCATAGCTTTTAAAAATAGACCCAAAGTCCAGATCCCCACAGCATGAAATTTTTCACGTTCTCTAATTTGCAGCAATGTATTTGTGTCAAATTTAGTCTACAAGTCACCCTAGGGTGCATTGGTACTGGGTGGCTGAGAAGCCACCTGCAGCTTGAACCCAGGCGTCACACGAGGCTGTGGATCAATCCTGGGACTAGGGTGCCTCTGCAGTGGACAGACTCTCCCCTGAGATAAGCAACCCGAGCTCTGCCTAGTACTCGTGTTAGAGACAGCTACCATCACTTTTCCCCTTCGAGTTTACAGTTAGACCACATTGCCCAGTCTCCCCTGCAGTTCAGTGGGACCACGTGACTGAGTTCTGGCCAATGGGAGGTGGCAGAAGTGACATACGACTTTTCCAAGCATGGCCCTTAACAAGTCGCCTGAATGGTCACCTGTGCTCTTCCTGGTTCCATCTTCCAGTTGAATGAAGCTGATTCCGAGGCAACTTTACAACTCCTCTGTTCCTCAATTGCATGATTTATAAAATGGGGGCAAACATAGAATCCACTATTGGACTTGTTTTGAGGAATACTTATGAAGTAAAATCAAGACCACAGAACTTAGTAGCTGACCTTAAGGACTGTGAAATCAAAGTTTAAGGCTTTGCTTCACAGTCATGCAACTCATGGGCAAGTTTTTTTAACCTCTCCATCTATTTCCCATCCTCTAAAATAGGGATAACAATACTCCCTGGATAGTAATGTGGTGGAAGTAATTTTTAAAAAAGATAGAAAGTGCTTAGAATATAATAAACCTGCCATCTAGTGAGTACTATGTAAGTCTTACCTGCTAGTAATATTATTACTACTGCTGCTACTATTATTGCTATCATAATAATTACTATGCTTAGAAGAGTGTCTGGTGCATAGTACTATTCATAAATGTTGTTGTTCAGTTGCTCAGTTGCATCCAACTCTTTTTTGACCCCATGGACTGTAGCCCACCAGGCTCCTCTGTCCATGAGATTTCCCAGGCAAGAATACTGGAGTAGGTTGCCATTTCCTTCTCCAGGGAATCAAACCCGGATCTGCTGCACTGTAGGCAGATTCTTTACCTTCTGAGCCACCAGTGAAGCCCATTTATCACCATTTTTGTAAAACACCTGCAACAATATTCTCTATCAGAAGTTAGTGAAATAATAGGTACAAAGCCTTATCATGGTACCTAGGATTGAAAACACATAAACCTTGAATAACCTCTGGTCCTATTCAATGCCACCTGTGCTCTGGTGGGAAAGAAGGCTCAGAGGGTCAAGAACAGACTCTGGGCATGGATGATGTAACAAAGGAGGTAGAGACAATTGAAGGAATGCACCAACACCAAGCTTCACCTTGTCCATAATATGAGCTGGACACCATCCAGTTCTGGACTTTGACCAACTAGAATCAGAAGGCAATCCAGAGCCAAGGATGGAGAGAGTTCCTAACGTGGAAACTTAGACCCGGAAAGTGTCCCTACAGAGGACTCTGTGGGTCCGCAGACTTGGATAAGAAAAAATAGACTTTTATTTCCAGTAACCTCTAATTGTAAACTAGTATCCCCTTTAGTGGGGCTTCTCTGGTGCTCAGATGCTAAAGAATCTGTGTGCAATGTAGGAGACCCAGATTTAATCCCCAAGTCAGGAAGATCCCTTAGAAGGGGGAAGGGCTACTCACTCTAATATTCTTGCCTGGAAAATCCCACGGACAGAGGAGCCTGGCAGTCTCCATGGGGTTGCAGAGTCAGACATGACTTAGTGACTAATTGGTTGGGTTCATTCCCTTTAGAATCACTTTGCCCACAAAAGTGCATATAGTCAAAGCCATGGTTTTCCAGTAGTCATGTACAGATGTGAAAGTTTGAACCATAAAGAAGGCTGAATGCTGAAGAATTGATGCTTTTGAATTGTGGTGCTAGAGAAGACTCTTGAGAGTCCCCTGGATGGCAAGGATATCAACCCAGTCAATTCTACAGGAAATCAACCCTGAATATTCATTGGAAGGACTGATGCTGATGCTGAAGCTCCAATACTTTAGCCAGCTAATGAGAAGAGCCGACTCACTAGAAAAGGCCTGATGCTGGGAAAGACTGAAGGCAAAAGGAGAAGGGGGTGGCATAGGATAGATGGTTAGATAGCATCTCTGACTCAATGGACATGAACTTGAGCAAGGTTCGGGAGAGAGCAGAAGCAGGGGAGCCTAGCAGGCTGCAGTCCATGGGGTTGCAAGAAGTCAGGTTCTCCTTAGCCACTATATGACAACAAATTCCTTTTAATTATAAATATAAGCAGCAATTCACAGTAGAATTACCAGTACCTGTGAGTTTGTCACCTACAGAGTCCACAGAATTTTTCAGTCATAACATTATAATTGTCATAGATATCTCAAAATGTCATAAGCTTGTTGCTGTTTCCAAGTTACAGTAATTATTAAATTTGTTATTTAATGTATTAAAAAAGAAAACAACAATTTTACTGGATCACATTTATTATTTTAGTAAATGCATTTCAATACATGCATTTTCCTTAGTGATCCTAAGTATTTCATATTATATATTTTAAAATTTTATTCTCAGGTGGTGCTAGTGATAAAAAAAACTTGCCTGCCAAAGCAAGAGATGTAAGAGATGCCTGTTTGATCCCTGGATTGGCAAGATCCCCTGGAGGAGGGCATAGCAATCCCCTCCAGTATTCTTGCCTGGAGAATCCCATGGACAAAGGAGCCTGGTGGGCTACAGTCCACGGGGTTGCAAAGAATCAGACATGACTGGAGCAACTTTGCACACAGGCACACATTCTCCAAAAACACCCACCATTCTCCTCAGATGTCAAAGGGACTCATGAAACACAGAAGGTAACAGTTCCTTGGTCGAGGGTCTCAAGGTCCCTCAGTTCTACACAACTGAAGAGGTAGGTCAGGCCTGTAGACACCTGCTGGTGATCACCTTCTGGCAGGTATCTTCCAAGCCCTCTGCTACTACATCTATAATGAGGAGCTCATCACATTTCCCCCAAATCCTCCATAGGATTATTATAAGAATCAAATATGGCGCCAAATGTGAATCCACTGGCTGAAAGGAATAGGTTCTGTGTAAACTTGGGGCATCAACCGAATCACACTTTGGAAACTTAACAGACCCTTCTCTAGATTCCTCCTGGGGGTCCTGCATGTTGCTCCCAGGTCCTCCTCCTAGGATGCTACAGAAGGAAAGCTGCCAAGGGCTGTGGGAGGCAGAGACCATTGGAGGCACTGCTGTCACGTTACGAATTGAGTCCTGGCTGGATCCCTTGCTAACAATAGTCTCATCCCTTTGAACGTCTGTTTCCTCTTCTTATGACAGAAAGAATGACACTGGAATAAGAAAAACCCATGCAAAGCGTAAAACAGAGTGCCTGCCATGTAACCACAGTGTAGGGTTTGGTGAAGCATGGTGGTTGGGATGACAATAGAGATGACTATATTAATCACTATCACACAGTGACAGGTATTTACTACTCATGGAATATCTATGTGAACCTCACATTTCCAAACCCCTTGCCCATGGGCACAGTGGGACACATTTTAGCTGGTGGATTGTGGGTGCAAGTGATGGGTGCTATTTCTGTGCTGAGACAGTGAAAAAGACATGCGAGATTCCCTCATTCTCTTTCCTCCCCTGCCATAGGGATGGTGGAGGGGTGTGCTGACATGGTGGAGCCACAGGATAGAGCAGCCTGTATCTCTTAATCACTAGGAGAGATCTCCCCAGGAGAGTCACTCTGGGCTCACTGGATTGGTCCCCTGAGCAAGAAATAAGCCTCATTGGGTGAGCCATTGAGATTTCCTGGTTAACCTGTTACTTCAGCACCATCTAACCTCTTCTGACTAATATATTAACTAAGAAAACCACAAAGAGGCAGACAACATTGACACCTTTAATGATGACAATGGCTAGGTCTACACGAGACACACTTAGAATTCAGCACCATCTACAAGGGCATGAGTAGATAGCCCACTGGCAAATCTGGAGAGAATCTAGTCCAGAGACTGAACGTAGTCCAAGAAGAGATGCTCAGAGGTCACTCACTCCACTGTCTGCATTCCATCTGAAAACCCTGCTGACCCAGGACAGCATTTACTCATGGGAACTGAGGTAGCCTCCCGAGACACCATGTCTGTAGACATTAGCTGAACCACCGAGATGCTATTCCTACACACCATTCTCTCTCCTTCCCAACAAAGGTTCACAGAACTCTTGAGCAATGCAAAAAGCTCTCAGTATCCACGTTGCCCCCAGTATGTAAGGAGGAGGGCGTGGAGGACCAGAATCCCTGTCTATGGTGCCGCTTGGGATGGTACAGGGGCAAAGTATAAGGCATAATTAACACATTTCAAACCAGCATGTAAGACGTGTCAGCTGTTTTGAGTGTTAATTAATATTTTTGCAAACTAATTACATTAGAATGACAAGGCCAGGAAGACACTGAAAGAGTTTACCAGTTTTGTTCCGCTCCTCTTGTTTAACTGGCTACATGGATTACCACTTTATTCAATTTTTATTTTTTTTTAATTTACCAGAAATGATCTAAACACCATGCTATTTCACAGCTATCATCATTTATTCATAGCTCAATAGAGGAAGCCAGAATAGCAATAACTCTTTCTTTTTTTTCTTCTCCTAATTGTCATTCTGGGGAGATAAGTGGAATATCAGCCTCGAGTCAAGCTACATTAGTGCCGAGAAGCAGGCTCAGTCATGAAGTTTCTCCAGTGTGCGCTAGCATCATTTGTCATGAGAGGTTTGTGCTGAGCAATCAGACTGTAACCCAAGGGGGTGTTCAAGCCTGCTTCCCCCATCTTGGCTGGGCTGCTGGTGCCAAAGGCAAATTGCCTAGAATCAAACACTAGCTCTGCCTGCTAGTCGTGGGGCGGTGGATGGATCCCATCAACTCTTCTGAGCCTTGGTTTTCTCACCCATTAAATGAAGGTTATTTATGTGAATACTTATCCACCCAAGTCTGTTGGAAAGAAGAAACGAGGTAATCCATGTAAAATTCTCGGCACTGTGCCTGGCAGGCAGCGGACTTCCAATAAATGCTGGCTGCTCTCACGGCCACCACCACCACCATCACCAAGGGTCTTCTTTCCTGCTGCCCCTACAGTCAGGTGCCGATCCACATGTCTGGGGGATTTCCCAATTCTCCTGTCCATCCTTCACCTATATGCACAGTAAACCCAAGGCAGTCTCTCTGCTATTTGCCAAACTTGGTCCAGATGATTGAAATACGCCATGCACCATGGTATCCAGGGCTACGACCCCCCAATGCCTCTTACTGACCTCAATGCTAGGGCACGGGGTGGGTGGGAGAGGAGGATGACTTGATCACTCCGTCTAGGTGTTCATTCCCTCCCTTGAATCCTCCTCTATTTTAGAACTTGAATAAAAAGCATCTGTTCATCCATCTGTGCATTTTATTAGGTTTGGGGGCTCTATGAGAGCAGATTTGTCTTATTCATTTCACGTGTGTGCGTGCTAAGTCACTTCAGTCGTGTCCAACTCTTTGCGACCCCATGGACTGCAGCCCTCCAGGCTCCTCTGGCCATGGGATTCCCCAGGCAAGAAAACTGGAGTGGGTTGCCATGCCCTCCTCCAGGGGATCTCTCTGATCCAGGGATCGAACCAGGGTCTCCTGCATTGCGGGTGGATTCTTTACTATCTGAGCCACCGGGCTCTCAAAAAAATAGAGATGTAAAAATAGATGCCCTTTCTGCTTGCTGCATCAGAGCATGCTCCTCCAAAGAGATCCATCTGGTAATGAGTATGTGGTCCACAGGTTTCCAGAACCCCTGAGCCTGGGCTGATTCCAGCCACAATCCCTCTTCCCTCTTGTTCACTAGTGTTTCTGTGATTCTCTCAGGGGCAGCTCCCAGTTCCCCATATGGAGCTTCTCCTTCTCTGGCCTGTTACAAACCTTTGCCTTTGGCCTTGGTTTCCACAGACAGTTGAATTCCTACCACCCAGGCTGATTCTGAACATCCCAACACTCCCCTTCAACTGCTGCATCTTTAAGCCCCCTCCATGGAAGCCCCACCCCCGTGGATCAGTCCATTCCCCTTTGCCATTGATAAAGACGGGCTAAACTATCGGAGTGATGTGACATTATAGACCCTGGCAGGCTGGAGCCTCTGCTGTTGGGTCTAATTTGGTGTATCGAGTCTGAGAGCTGGAGTGAGATGTGAGCCCAGAGCATACCTTTTGATCTTAAGTAGTCAGAAGGTTGGAGTGTATAATGCTATGGAAATAAATGGTATCAAAACTGTAGGAAATAATTTATGGTGTGGGAATGGGCTCTGTGATCACAGGGCCCTCACAACATCTTGAAACAGAGAGTCGATGAGGTTGGTTGAGCTGTGGCAGGGGCAGGCAGGCAAGAGGGAGAAAGGAGAGGAGAGACTGGGTTTTTCTCACGGGAGTTGGGAGGCCCAGTCTATGTCTCTGAGAAACAGGAGGTGACTTCCGGTTTAAGCTTGTCACTTCAGCTGACTTTGGGGTCTGAGAGCCATGGATGAGATTCTAGATCCCTTTCCTATGATCTCTGTAACTTGCTTAATTAAGAAACTTGAACCTTGGTTTGTTCATCTGTAAAATAGGAAAAATACTAGTAGTCACTGCATAGGGCTCTTGTAAGGATGAAATTAAATAAGTTATATAACATATCTTGTAGAGTGCCTGGCATATAGTCAGATACTAATTAAGACCCGATGGACTTTTTCTTTCCCTTTAGTTACTCTTTTTCATTAACCTCATTGCAATGTACAAGTGGTGAGATTCTTCTAACTCATCCTCAAAAGCTCAGAGTAACAGAAACCAATTTTTTTTAAATATAAGCAGTAGAAGGAGGATTTTTTGACTGCTTGCCTTTCTCAGGGACCTTCACTTAATTTCCAAGGAGTGGGGTGTTTTGGGAAGACTCAAGGCCTGATGCATCCATTTGGTTTAGAGACTATGAACTGGTTTTAGTTGACACTCTGCTCTTTCCTACTATACATCAGAATGAGCTCCCAAGAACCCTAACAAAAATAACTACAATGACTAGCATATATGAAGGGTTATTTGTACACCAGGTAACATTGCTAATTGCCTCTCACAATTTATACCATGACTTTTCACCTTCACCAAAAAACTATAAGGTTCTAAAATAGGTAACCAACCAAGACACACTGTATACCAATGGGCACTCTATTCAATATTCTATAATAGCCCAAATGAGAGAAGAAGCTGAAAAAGAATAGATAAATGTATATGGAAAACGTTGCTATACACTCAAAACTAGCATATACTCCAATATTTAAAAAAATTGTTTAATTGAAAAATAAAAATGGGGGCAAAAACTTATAAGGTTCATCCTTTATCTTCATTCTATGGAGGAGACAAACGGGACATGCAAAGGTTAAGAAATTTGCCCCAATTTCATCTCTAGCAGGGACTGGAGACAGGAAATGCTGGAGCTGGGGCTTGAACCCAGGCATTGGACTCCATAGCCTGTACACACAACAGTCAAGTTCATGGTAGAGCACGCCTCAGCACTGCAGTCAGTCACTGACTCAGACATTGGTCCTGCTATTTAATTCTTACACAGTTGTGGTCAACGTATGTCACCTCTCGGAGTCTCAGTCTCCTCCTCTGTGAAGTATGGACGTGACACTCGTTGTAAAGACCATCATGAAGCTAACGCAGTGCTCAGCGCGCGGTATACCTGTGGTGGGTGACAGGGTGTGTCCAGGGCTGCTGCTGTCAGCTCAGCTTCCTCCCGTGGGGCTGCCGATGTCCGTTTACCGGACAGATCTCACTGATCAATTGCCTCTGCACAGTGCCTCCATCAGCGCCCTTCTTCCTGCTTATCTTTCGCTCTTTAACACTCAATTCTACCTCTGCCACTCGCTGGGTATATGAGGGCTGCCAGCCACCACCTCTGTCGGTCTCTTCCTTTTCCTTAAAATTCATCCACACTTACTCTCCCATCCTTTCTTCACTTCAGTTCAGTCACTCAGTTGTGTCCAACACATTGCGACCCCATGGACTGCAGCATGCCAGGCCTCCCTGTCCACCACCAACTCCCGGAGTTCACTCAAACTCATGTCCATCGGGTTGGTGATGCCATCCAACCATCTCATCCTCTGTCATCCCCTTGTCCTCCTGCCCTCAATCTTTCCCAGCATCAGGGTCTTTTCCAATGAGTCAGCTCTTTGCATCAGGTGGCCAAAGTATTGGAGTTTCAGCTTCAACATCAGTCCTTCCAAAGAATACCCAGGATTGATCTCCTTAAGGATGGACTGGTTGGATCTCCTTGCAGTACCAAGGAACTCTCAAGAGTCTTCTCCAACACCATCAGTTCTTCGGCACTCAGCTTTCTTTATAGTCCAACTCTCATATCCATACATGACTACTGGAGAAAACATAACCTTGGCTAGACGGACCTTTGTTGGCAAAGTTATCGTCTCTGCTTTTTAATATGCTGTCTAGGTTGGTCATAACTGTCCTTCCAAGGAATAAGCATCTTTTAATTTCATTGCTGCAATCACCATCTGCAGTGATTTTGGAGCCCCCAAAAAATAGTCTGCCACTGTTGCCACTGTTTCCCACTATTTGCCATGAAGTGATGGGACCGGATGCCATGATCTTCATTTTCTGAATGTTGAGCTTTAAGCCAGCTTTTTCACTCTCCACTTTCACTTTCATCAAGAGGCTTTTGAGTTCCTCTTCACTTTCTGCCATAAGGATGGTGTCGTCTGCATGTCTGAGGTTATTGATATTTCTCCCGGAAATCTTGATTCCAGCTTGTGCTTCTTCCAGCCCAGCGTTTCTCATGATGTACTCTGCATAGAAGTTAAATAAGCAGGATGACAATATACAGCCTTGATGTACTCCTTTTCCTATTTGGAACCAGTCTGTTGTTCCATGCCCAGTTCTAACTGTTGCTTCCTGACCTGCATATAGGTTTCTCAAGAGGCAGGTTAGGTGGTCTGGTATTCCCATCTCTTTCAGAATTTTCAAGTTTATTGTGATCCACACAGTCAAAGGCTTTGGCATAGTCAATAAAGCAGAAATAGATATTTTTCTGGAACTCTCTTGCTTTTTTGATGATCCAGCAGATGTTGGCAATTTGATCTCTGGTTCCTTTGCCTTTTCTAAATCCAGCTTGAACATCTGGAAGTTCATGGTTCACGTATTGCTGAAGCCTGGCTTGGAGAATTTTGAGCATTATTTTACTAGCGTGTGAGATGAGTGCAATTGTGTGGTAGTTTCAGCATTTTTGCCATTGCCTTTCTTAGGGATTGTAATGAAAACTGACCTTTTCCAGTTGTGGCCACTACTGAGTTTTCCAAATGTGCTGGTATATTGAGCACAGCACTTTCACAGCATCATCTTTTAGGATTTGAAATAGCTCAACTGGAATTCCATCACCTCCACTAGCTTTGTTTTGATGACACTTCTTAAGGCCCACTTGACTTTGCATTCCAGGATGTCTGGCTCTAGGTGAGTGATACACCATCGTGATTATCTGGGTCGTGAAGATCTTCTTTGTACAGTTCTTCTGTGTATTCCTGCCACCTCTTAATAACTTCTGCTTCTGTTAGGTCCATACCATTTCTGTCCTTTATTGAGCCTATCTTTGCATGAAATGTTCCCTTGGTATCTCTAATTTTCTTGAAGAGATCTCTAGTCTTTCCCATTTTATTGTTTTCCTGTATTTCTTTGCACTGATCACTGAGGAAGGCTTTCTTATCTCTCCTTGCTGTTCTTCTTGTGATGTTCTTTCTTAATGTCACAGTAAAAAGTCTCCCTTCTCAGTCCAATTAAGGCTGTAGCTCTCTGGCTTCATGCTGGTCCCCGATGACACAATGGTGACCAAAGCAGCATACTCTCAGGGACTCTCTGCTCACCGTCCAGTATGTAAACCCCAAGCTGTGCTCTGATCCCCATCTTTGTATTCTCTGAGGCCCATTCTTCAAGCGTATGACAAACCCAACCAAGCCTCTGCCATCTTCAAAATTCCTTCAATCCAGGGAGCATTGTTGCTTTGGCTCAACCACTTACCCCTTGAGAGACTGGTCCATATTCTACATGTGGGTTGTTTTCTTTCAGGCTACTCCCTAAGGCTCAACTTCTGTCTTCCACCACCAACACTGGGAAAGCTGTTGTTGAGGACATTAGTGATTGTTCACCTGACTAGTCTAGAGCCATCAACCTGGGGCTCACTCTCCTTGACTCCGATAAATCATCCAGGGCCTGCCCCTTTCTCATAACCCTCTCCCTCTTCAGTTTCCAGGAGGATCTTGGTCTGTTTCTCCAAGTTCACCCTGACCACTTCCACTCCTCTTCACAGCTCACACACCCCTTTAACACTTATTCCCTGAACGTGCGAGTGCTTTCTCATCTGTGCCTTTTCTTGCCTTCTCTGCTTTTATTGACTTCAAGCCTCTAGTCTGTACATTACCCACTCTGGGAAGCCTCCATATATACCGTAGTCCCTTCTCAGCCCACTTATGTCTGAGCCCAGACCCCAAGCTAAAGGAATATGGAGTAGGGTTTATGGAGAGGGCTTTGCTCTTACAAGAATGCTGGCCATCACAAAACAAAGGACACTATACCATTTACCATATAGCCTGCTCCCCTCCATATTGGTTCATATGTTCTTTGAGGGTAAGATTGTATGTTCAAGTCACATATGGATGCCAGGGCTTAGCACTTTGCCTGGAATAGAAGAGCTGTCACTTAAATCTCCATCAACAATAAACAAGACAGGGAAGCAACCTAAAAGTCCACTGGACTGAGGAATGGATAAAGAAGTTGTGGTATATATACAATGGAATATCAGTTGCTAAAAAGAATGAAGTGATGCCATTTGTCACAACGTGGATGAAACTAGAGATTGTCAGACTGAGTGAAGTAAGGCAGACAGAGAAGGAGAAGCATTGTATGACATCCCTTGTAATCCCTTATATGAGGAACCTAAAAAGAAATGATACAAATGGACTTATTTTCCCATGGAAAGAAGAGCCTGGTGGGCTACAGTCCAAAGGGTCACAAAGAGTCAGACATGAATGAGCAACCGAGCATGCACGCAAGAGAGAAAGTCAGGTCAGGGTTCTCCAGAGAAACTGAACCTATAGGATACATAGATATAGTCACAAAAAGAGAGGAAGTGGCTCATGTGGTTATGGAGACCGAGAAGTCCCACAGTCTGCTGCCTGAAAATTAGGAAATCAGGAGAGCTGGTGTGGTGGCTGGGGGGAAGGGATAGTTAGGGAGTTTGGGATGGACATGGACACACTGCTATATTTAAAATGGATAACCAACAAGGACCTACTGTGTAGCACAGGGAACTCTGCTCAATGTTATGTGGCAGCCTGGATGAAGAAGAGTTTGGAGGAGAATGGATACATGTATATGTATGGCTGGGTCCTTGCTGTTTACCTGAAACTCACAACATTGTTAGTCAGTTATAGTCCAATACAAAAGGAAAGAAATTTTCCTTATAAAAGACCAATCATGTCTCCAACTGAGATTTCTGGACCTTTGAAGTAAGACCTGATGACTCTTTTTATGGTTCTTTAAACATTTTTTTGGAGCTGGTTTCAAGGACAGAGAAGACTCTCAAAATGTGATTGGGCAAATTAGACAAGGTCTGTGTGCTCATTGGAAAGGTTTGCTGATCTTCAAGTGGATCTTGCCCTTGATGGAGAGAAGAGGGCCACGGACTGCAATGTGAATTCAGTTCAGTTCAGTTGCTCAGT
Organism: Oryx dammah; assembly: GCF_014754425.2. Lineage (NCBI taxonomy): Eukaryota > Metazoa > Chordata > Mammalia > Artiodactyla > Bovidae > Oryx > Oryx dammah. Next base: position 161,980,134 of record NW_024070186.1, on the reverse strand, counting down.
CGTGTTCGACTCTTTGTGACGCCATGAACTGCAGCACGCCAGGCCTCCCTGTCCATCACCAACTCCCGGAGTTCACCCAAACTCATGTCCATTGAGTCAGTGATGCCATCCAACCACTTCATCCTCTGTTGTCCCCTTCTCCTCCTGCCTTCAATCTTTCCCAACATCACTGTCTGTTCCAATGAGTCAGTTCTTCCCAGCAGGTGACCAGAGAATTGGAGCTTCAGCTTCAGCATCAGTCCTTCCAATGAATATTCAGGACTGGTTTTCTTTAGGATTGACTGGTTTGTTCTCCCTTGCAGTCCAAGGGACTCTCAAGAGTCTTCTCCAACATCATGAGGTCTTTGGCACTCAGCTTTCTTCCATGGGGTCGCAAAGAGTCTGACACAACTGATCGACTTCACTTTCACTTTCCGCTTTCTTTATAGTCCAACTCTCACATCCATATATGACTACTGGAAAAACCATAGCCTTGTTAGACCTTTGTTGACAAAGTAATGTCTCTGCTTTTTAATATGCTGTCTACGTTGGTCATAACTGTCCTTCCAAGGAGTAATCATCTTTTTATTTCATGGCTGCAGTCACCATCTGCAGTGATTTTGGAGCCCAGAAAAATAAAGTCTGACACTGTTTCCACTGTTTTTCCATCTATTTGCCATGAAGTGATGGGACCGGATGCCATGATCTTCGTTTTCTGAATGTTGAGCTTTAAGCCAACTTTTTCACTCTCCTCTTTCACTTTTCATCAAGAGGCTCTTTAGTTCCTCTTCACTTTCTGCCATAAAGGTGGTGTCATCTGTTATTGATATTTCTCCCGGCAATCTTGATTCCAGCTTGTGCTTCTTCCAGCCCAGCATTTCTCATGATGTACTCTGCATAGAAGTTAAATAAGCAGGGTGACAATATACAGCCTTGACGTACTCCTTTTCCTATTTGGAACCAGTCTGTTGTTCCATGTCCAGTTCTAACTGTTGCTTCCTGACCTGCACTTAAATAAACTGCCTGCTTAAGGAGTAGGTCCACCATGATGCAAAGTCACCAAAGCACATTTTCAAAGCCACGGGTCTCAAGCTAAACTTCTATTTATTTATTTATGCTCTTACTTTATACAAGAGATAAAAGACACAGGGTTGCGTGAAGAAGCAAAATAACAATTGTGGATCATTTGTTCTGTGCCAGGTACTGTCTTCGGATTACGAAATTTTCAAATTCAAATCGATCTTTTGGGGGGATGGTTTTCATTCTTGCCATTGTACAGATAAGAGACCTGTTCATCAGTGAACTGACTTGACCACAGGCACATAACTTATAAATTGTTGACCCATGATTCTTATCCCATCTCTAAGACTCCAGAGCATGCGGCTTTCCCCACTGTAACCCTCTTGGCGCAGTAGCTCAACTTTCTCCTGTAAAATGTTCTCACTTCTCAAGTGACTTGAAACAGCCAGGACTGGCCTTTTGTTCACAGCGAAAGAAATTCAGTCTCTTCTGGCTGAATTTCTGGCTTCTCTCCAACTGGGCCAGAGTATTCAGAGGCTCTGTAACCCCTGGATCTGCTTTTCTGAGACTCAGGATTGAAACAAGAAAAATGCACGATTCCTTGGCCTGGGTTCAAGCTTCCTTCGAGATGGACACAGGGACTGGTGGAAGCAAGATTCCACGTACCTTTCTCTGAGGCCACCAGGTTCTGCCACCTGCCCTGCTTCCCACTGCAATTATTTGGGATAGCGAGACTGTAATATCAATCAATCTCACTTCGATTGCTTTGCCATGAAATAGGAGCCGGCCAATTTGTCAGAATTGAGGCCCTCCACGGGGTTTATATTGCCATTAAACTATCAACGGGAAATCATTAAGGTGAGGCAAGAAACCAACTGGTAACTGAAAAGAAATGATTTTTTTTTTTCAAACATCCTTGCCTACAACCTCCTTTGTCTGGCTGTCAGTGCAGCCACCGCGAGGCTGGGTCTCAGATCTCTGAGCCGCCCTGTAGTCGGAGGTGGAGAGAACTCAGACGCAGGCATTTGCAATCCAGTGGCTGCGCCCAGGTTACTTGGTTCTCTCACAGCAGGGCAAGCTGCGTGACGACAAACAGTGGGGGAGATGTGTATGCATTTGTGCGATAAAACAGGCTTAATGATTCCGAAGGGGAAAGAGTCCAGGAGACGTACAGTAGCAACTCAGGAACAAGATGGAACCATGCAGGGCCAATTAATGTGCAAATATGTGTGTGCTGAACTTGCATTCCATTCATCATGCGGACATGAAAATTGGGCCATTTATCTGTTATATTATGTATGTGACATCTTAGTTTGGTTCTTACAGGCTGCCTGGGGACAAAGGGCCATGTGCTTTGCGGCAAGCAGAGGGAATTTAAGATAAATTCTTCAGCTGTCATAAACATTGCTGGGCAGAATTTGGTCAGAAGATAAAGCTCTTTCCTCTGCAGGGTTTTAACATTTCTCAATAGCCCATGTGCCATCTTATTAAAACTGTGTGTGGGGCGGGGAGGGGTGGCATATGCCATGAAAAATCATTGGCACAAACAGCTTGCTGTCACATTTTCAAAGTCCAGATTTAGCAAACGTTATTCACATATCCACTGTCAATCTGCAGAGAGAAAGGGAACTGGCAAAGCCATTCATTCTCACTGCTTCTGTGGGTTTGTAATTCTTCTTGTCTGCCTTTACCAACGTCTCCTCCACAGGTGGGGTTTGTTCTGTTTAAATTACAACTGTTTGTCTGTACTTAGAGGGAAAAAAAGGAAAGTCATTTGAGAAGGAAAAGGACCTCACAGAAGCACTTTCTCAGAGCCACTATTATTTACCTAACAGAGCATGCCATGAATATAGATCACACATTAAATAACGGTGATCGCTTGCTTTGATGAATTGCCATTAGAAATTCAGTTAATAAAAGGTTACCTCCCTGAAGTAGTGCAAAAAATATGATCTGGCTCCAACAATTATAACTTAGCCTTGGAAACACTGGTTAGGAGAAAGGAAAAGTTTTGTGTGTGTGTTTTAAACCTGTTCCATCTGTGACATAGGATTCTGGAATTAAAATGAATGAATGAATAAACGGGTGATGAATGGGTGAGCTTAGGCTATTTTTGATCTACAGTTTTGTCTCTATGCTGAGAGCACTACACTTCCTCATTCCCTTGTTTTCATTATCTTGTGTTATACTTTTTATGCTGTGTTTTTTCACTTTTATTGCTGCTTTTTGTTTTAACCAGGTAGCTTCATTGTTTTCTGTAGTATACAAATTATATACCATAAAGTACACTCATCTTAGGTGCAGAGCTCCATAAATTTTACACATGATGGTACCCTATGTAACTATATCTAGACAAAGGTGTTGAGTATTCCCATTGCCCAGCTGGCTCTCTTGTGTCCTGGCCTAAAGGTAACCCAGACTGTTACTTTTATCACCCACTCAGAGGTGGGTGCTGTTTTATATGTAAATGAAATCATACAGGATATGTTTTTAACTCAACGTTATTACTCTGGGCTTTCCTGGTAGCTCAGTGATAAAGAATCCCCCTGCCAATGCAGGAGACACAAGTTCGATCCCTGACCCAGGAAGATCTCACATGCCACAGAGCAACAGACTCTGTGCGCCACAACTATTGAGCCTGTGATCTACAGCTTGGGAGCCACAACTACTGAAGCCCACCGGCTGCAGCTACTACAGCCCGGTGCACTAGAGCCCAGGCTCCGAAACGGGAAGGGTTATCGCAATGAGAAGCCCGTGAACCGCAACTACAGAGTAGCCCCCGCTTGTCATAATTAGAGAAAAACTCATGCAGCAATGAAGACCCAGCACAGCCAAAAATAAACAAAAACTTTTTAAAAAGTCATAATATTTAAACATATATATATCTAAAATTCATAAAGGCTATTTCCTATATTCATTGATAACTATTTTTGATTAGCATGCTATATTCCATGGTATGACTATATCACAATTTATTCATTATCCTGTTAATGGACATTAAGTTTGTTTATTTTTTGGCTATGATAAAAAAAGATTCTATGAAAATTATTGTGTATATCTTTTGGTGGCCATTGGGCACACAAGCAGGAGTGGAATTGCTAGAATATTAAACATTATTTCAACTAAGTTTAAAGTATTGCGAGTCTCCAAAACACCAATTTTTAATTTGGAAATAAGGATAACAAAAATCCTGCCATGTGTGATTTCTGTGAAATTGAAAAGGGACAACATATGTAAAGGTGTTTTATTGTTGATTATTTGTTTTAAACTGCCAAATGAAGCACAAATGTGAGACTGTTCCTGGGGGGTTGAGGGGTAGAGAAGATGAGTGTGTGAAACATTAGTCCCTCAACACAGTCGTGTCCAACTGTGACCCCGTGAACTGTGTGGCCTGTCAGACTCCTCTGTCCATGAAGTTCTCCAGGCAAGAATACTGGAGTGGGTTGCCATTTTCTTCTCCAAGGGATGGGGGTCATAGGAAACAGGCATCTGTCCATGGTGCTGATTCTAGAGCAATGAGACATATGCAGATATGAACTCTTGACAGAAAGCAGAGTCAGCCCCCAAGGAGTGACAGAGCGACCATTTATCAACACCTACTATGCACCAGGCCATGATCTGGGTGGTTTACATGCTGCCTTTCATATATTGAGATCCTGTCCCTCAAGGTGATGGCATTAAGAGGTGGGGGGGGGGCAGTCTGGAAGTGATTAAACCTCAGGAGTGGGATTAGTTCCCTTGTAAGAAGAGATATTGGATATTAATTGGATACTGGATATTCATTGGAAGGACTAATGCTGAATCTGAAGCACCAATACTTTGGCCACCTAATGCGAAGAGTTGACTCATTGGAAAAGACCTTGATGCTGGGAAAGATTGAAGGCAGGAAAAGAAGGGGATGGCAGAGGATGAGATGGTTGATAACATCACTGACTCAATGGACGTGAATGTGATCAAACTCCGGGAGGTAGTGAAGGACAGGGAAGACTGGCATGCTGCAGACTATGGGGTCACAAAGAGTCAGACATGACTGAGCAACTGAACAACAACAACAAAGAGACAGAAGAACTTGCTTTCTCTCGGCTTCCCATGTCATGTGAGGATACAACGAGATAACTATCTGAAAACCAGAATGAGGATCCTCAGTGGACACCAGATCTGCCAGGACCTTGATCTTGAACTTCCTATCTGTCTAAACGCTGAAAAATGAATTTCTGTTGTTTAAGTCCCCCAGTCCATGAACTGACTAAGACACATGGCATGGAAGTCAACAGCCAGCCTTTGTACCTTGCTGGACACCATTACAAATCCCAACTCACTCTCTCTCTCTCTCATTAGCCGAATTGTTCTAGGAAAGTCACTGAGTCTCTCTGAGCCTCAGTTTATTTTTCTGTGAAATGGGGACTATGATAGTGGATACATCCTGAGATTTCTGTGAGGATTTTATAAGGTGATGCACGTGAAATCTTTACATGGTGAATGGTATATGGTAGGCACTGGATACATGGAAACTGGTTCTCTGTTGAGAGTAAATCAAAAGTGTAAACACAGCATGGTCCTTTTAATGCTCTCAGCAACCTTGTGTGAGGTATTGCCATTCTCACTCTGAAAATGAGGAGAGGAGCTTTGGGTGGACACATGACTGGCCCGAGGAATTGCCCCAAGATCATCAGGAAGCAGGTGGCACGAGCAGCTCCTTACCCCATTCCATCCTTTTGCATCCTGACCTTCTTCTCCTCCCAGTGATCTGCCTCACCCGGCATCTAAAGTAACATTCACACCACTCATGAACCACGTGCCAAGTCGCTTCAGTCATGTCTGTCTCTTTGTGACCCTATGGACTGTAGCCCGTCAGGCTCCTCTGTCCATGAGATTCTCCAGGCAAGAATACTGGAGTGGGTTGTCATACCCTCCTCCAGGGGATCTTCCCCACCCAGGGATAAAACCAGCGTCTCTTACTCACATCACCTGTATTGGCAGTGGGTTCTTTACCACTAGCGCCACCTGGGGAGCCCAATGAACCAGTTTCTGGAACACTCTTGCACACCAAGCTATCCTACCCAAGGATGCAGACATCTGAACTGGTTTCCACTCTTTGCAACAATCTCCCGTCAAGTTTTGTAGAACGCTGCCAGCATCTGCCTTCCTACTCTTTATTCCATATGACCCCGTGACAACCATGCGACGGGTCCAAAGGAGCCAAGTTACCCTCACTGAGTACGTAAGAAAAGTGAGTTTCAGCAGGGAAAGTGATGGATGCATGAAGTCACACAGAACTGAGGCTGTGGAGGCCCTGGTCAATGCCTATTGCTCAATACACCGGGTAACTTGCAACTGGGACGATGGCTCCACGGCCCTGGGTGTATTTTGCATGTACCCACTCAGTGACATCATGTACAATTCTTCATGGATGGTCACCCTGCTGGTGACTGCTGATAAACATCTTTTAAAATTTTCTACCTACTGTCAGCATCAGTTACAGTCCCCTTACTGCCCCAGAGGGTGAACTGGGAGAGGAAAAAGGGAAGGAATGGAAACCACCAGAGAGACAGATGGAGGTCTCACTGCTGAAGCAAGGATTTGTCTTGATGGAGCTAGAATCATCATGTGGATATTCAGACTCTGGAATCACCAATTCAGAAGCAAGTGGGAGACCCAGCTCTGAGGCCATCCACCATCTTTATCAGGCTACTCAGCATGCAGTCCACAAAGAGTACCAGGGGTGACCCAGTCGGCCCCAAACCCAGCACCGCGGAAGCCACGCAACTGACAACACACGAGACAAATCTCCAGGAGACTGTGCAGAGCACAGTCACAACCACAGCCCCCACTTCATGCATCACAGAAGAAAATGGCTTCAGAAAGTCCTCCAAAGAGGCAACAGAACCACATTTCCTACCTCAGTTTTGCTGGCAGCCAGGCTTGCTGAAACCTGCAAGTTAAAAGGAAAAAAGACATTAGTATTGATTCAACAAGAAGGTAATTGGATTAATTGTCTTTTTAAAGGAACTGGCATCAATAATTTGTTATGACCCGAGGGGACAATGGGTGGGAAACACACACACACACGGAGGTGTTTTTCCTTCTATCAAGCACAGGAGCAAGATTTGTTTTTCCAGTCCTATGAAAAAGGTGAAGAGGATAATTAATATTTTCAACATATTATAACAATCTTGCCAGGAAGAAAAAAGGGGAAGGGCTGTGTGCAATGCCCATGCACTGATAATGATTAACTGAACACCAAAAAAGCAAATGCATTGAAGACATTGAGGGTTCCTTTTCCCTTAAAGTTTTGAGTCAGTGTTCTGAAAAGGTACAAGCTACAAACTACAGAAACTGCAACCTTCTGTTCCAAAATGCCTCAAAACACTCTGAACTAAAGAGTGATGCCAAGGATTGTGCCATGCTCTTTATGTTATCCCCAGAACAACTTTTATTATCCCATTTCATTGCTGAGCATTTTGGGCTTAGAAGAAAAGTAATCTTTTCCAGCTCAGAACATTATTCAGTAGAGGAAGTTAGATTTAAGCTCAAGAAAAAGTCAGACTTTCAGGCTCTTACTCACAGACCACTCTGCACTAAAGGACTGGATTTAGACTCCACTCACCATGTTCAAGGCAGCTTCCCAGGTGGCACTAGTGGTAAAGAACCTGCCTGCCAACGCATGAGACATAAGAGAGGTGGGCTCAATCCCTAGGCAGCGAAGATCCCCTGGAGGAGGGCATGGCAACTCACTTTAGTATTCTCGCCTACAGAATCCCATGGACAGAGGAGCCTGGTGGGCTACAGCTGGCTACAGTCTATAGGGTCACAAAGAGCTGGACATGACTAAAGCAGCTTAGCACACACACGTGCACCAAGTTCATATATGCAGAGAGGGAATCTCCTACTGGAAAATCCCATGGACGGAGGAGCCTGGAAGGCTGCAGTCCATGGGGTCGCTGAGGGTTGGACATGACTGAGCGACTTCACTTTCACTTTTCACTTTCATGCATTGGAGAAGGAAATGGCAACCCACTCCAGTGTTCTTGCCTGGAGAATCCCAGGGACAGGGGAGCCTGGTGGGCTGCCTTCTATGGGGTCGCACAGAGTCAGACACAACTGAAGTGACTTAGCAGTAGCAGAGTGTTATTATCTCCCCACAACTCTCTACTTATACCTGAGACTGACCTGGCCAACCTCAGCCTTATTTTCCTACCAGTCAGCTATGAACTGAGTTGAATCTCCTCCCACTCCAAATTCATGAAGCTCTAACTCTCAATGTGATGGTATTTGGAGGTGAGCCCTTGGGAGATGATTAGGTTTAGATGAGGTCTGAGTGAGGCCCCCAGGATGGGATTAGGGCCTTTCGTGAGACACCAGAGTTTGCCTCCTGTCTCTCTCTTCACCTTCTTGCACCAAGAAAATGTCATATGAAGACACAGTAAGAAGGCGACCACGTGAAATCCACAGAAAGAACTCTCACCAGACACAACCCTGCTGGCTCCTTGATGGCGAACTTCCAGCTTCCGGAATTGGGAGAAACAAACCCCTGTTGTTTAACCCACCTAGTCTTAGTATTTTGTAACCCAAGTTCACCAACAAAGAAGAGTAGGTGTGGCTGTTCACGGAAGCACTGTTGGTGATAACAAGATGCTTCTAAAACATTTTAAAATTTATTTAAATTGGAGGATTATTACTTTACAATATTGTGATTTTTTTTTGCCATACATCAGTATAAATTGGCCATAGGTATACATGTGTCCCCCACATCCTGAATGCCCCCCATTTCCCTCCCCACCCTGTCTCTCCAGGTTGTCCACAGAGCACCAACTTTGGGTACCCTGTGTCATACATCAAATTCCCACTGGCTGTCTACTTTACATATGGTAATGTATATGTTTCAAGACTGTTCTCTCCAATCACCCCACCCTCTCCTTCTCCCACTGAATCCAAAATTCTGTTCATTACATGTCTCGACTTTGCTGCCCTGCATGTAGGACCGTTGGTACCAGAACAGAAAAGGACATTTCTCAAACATTGTTAAAGCCATTTGCATTCAAATTAGGAAAGCAAAGAATGGTTCCAGCAAAACACAACACATGTAACCTGGATGTGGCTGCTGGACTGCCAGTTTCCGATGCTCTAAGCCAAATCAATTACAATCCAGCCACATTATAAAATAGTATGCTACAACCAGAATGAATGGGCTGAATCCCAACATTGTGACATGAAAAATTCTACAACACATACTGCTAATGGACAAGAAAAGACGGAGAACAGCACACACACAATGTTGTTGTTTAATCGCTGAGTCACGTCTGTCTCTTCTGCGACCCCATAAACTGTAGCCCATCAGGCCCCTCTGTCCACGGGATTCTCCAGACAATAATACTAGAAGGGATTGCCATTTCCTTCTCCAGCATACAATGACACCAATATTCTAAAAAACTAACTGCAGTATGTAAACATTTTGGGGCTCCCCAGGGGGCTCAGTGGTAAAGAATCCTCCCGCCAGTGCAGGAGATGGAGGAGACATGGGTTTGATCCCTGGGGTCAGGAAGACCCGCTGGAGAAGGAAATGGCAACCCACTCCAGTATTCTTGCCTGGGAAATCCCATGGACAGCAGAGCCTGGCGGGCCATGGTCCACGGGGTCACAAAAGAGTCAGACACGACGGAGTAACTAAGCCCAGCCCACACATATACATTATATATTCTTATAACTGAGCAGGACCTTCCCAGGACAGACCGCTCGTCATAGCCTCTGCTTTAGCTCCTCTCTGAAGTACCTGGATAACAGTATCTGATGCACATTTCCTGAGTTGTTTCACAGATGCTAAAACCCACACCAAATGGAAGAAGTGCTTGATGACCATGAGCACATAGCCCCCAGACCTACAGGTGCCTAAGGATTGATAATGTTAGCCCCTGGGACAACACCCTGTGAAGTCACCATCAACCAATCAGAGAGCTGTGCAGGAGCTGATCATATAATCTGCAGCTCCCCTCCACCACCTGGCCTTATAAAAGGTCTCCCTGGGGCTTCCCTGGTGGCTCAGTGGTAAAGAGGACACGGGTTCAAGCCCTGGTCCCAAAGGATCTCACTTGCCTTGGAGCAACCAAGCCAGTGTGTGTGCCACAACTACTGAGCCTGTGCTCTAGAGCCTGTGAGCCAGAACAAAGAGCAGGCCCCACTCACTGCAACTAGAGGAAAGCCCTCCTGGCAGTGAAGACGCAGCACAGCCAATAAACAAGCACATCTCCCTGAAACCCAACAGGGAGTCTGGTGTTTTTGAGCACTAGCCCCCCAGGACTCCTTGCTTGGCACCTGCAATAAACTCTGCATTTTTCTTCACCACAAGCCAGTGTCAGCAGATGGGGTAGTGGACCCAAGTTTGGTTTGGAAACATACATTTAAAATATGATTTAAAAAACAAAGTTTTACTGTTCCTTCAAGGTTAATAATAGAATCTACAGAAATGTTGGCTTGTCTCATTGAAGGCAGAACTAAAAACAGCTCTCTTTCCCATTCATATATATGAGGACACAGAGGAGAAGGCGGGTCATACGGTGGTGCAGTAGGGACTGGTGGGGCTTGTGGACAATTGGAGATAAACTTCATTTCATTTATGACTTATAATTCTACGTTTATATAAATATATGGAAATCCTCTTGATGGGGGTGAAAGAGAGTGAAAAGGCTAGCTTAAAACTCAACATTCCAAACCCTAAAATCATGGCCTCTGGTTCCATCACTTCATGGCAAATAGATGGGGAAAAAAGTGGAAGCAGTGACAGATTTTATTTTCCTGGGCTCCAAAATCACTGTGGATGATGACTGCAGCCATGAAATTAAAAGACGCTTGCTTCTTGGAAGGCAAGCTATGACAAACCTAGACAGAATATTAAAAAACAGCAGAAACATCGTTTTGTTGACAAAGGTCCATCTAGTCAAAGCTATGGCTTTTACAGTAGTCATGTAAGGATGTGAGAGCTGGACCATAAAGGAGGCTGAGTGCTGAAGAATTGATGCTTTCAAATTGTGGTGCTGAAGATGACTCTTGAGTCCCTTGGACAGCAAGGAGATCAAATCCTAAAGGATATCAACCCTGAATATTCTCTGGAAGGGACTGATGCTGAAGCTGAAGCTCCAATCCTTTGGCCACTTGTGCAGAGCCAGTCCACTGGAAAAGACCCTGATACTGGGAAAGATGAGGGCAGGAGGAGAAGGGGGCAACAGAGGATGAGATGGTTGGATGGCATCATTGACTCTGTGCATGAGTGGAGCCAACTCTGGGAGATAGTGAAGAACAGGGAAGCCTCGCGTGCTGCAGTCCTTGGGGTCGCAAAGAGTTGGACATGACTTAGCGACTGAACAATAGCAACAATGAAAAGCAAATGTTGAACTTCACTAGAATTCTATATATTGTATTCAGTGTCGATTTTATGGTCATAATCATGTGAGATTTACCTCTGACACAGGGAGCTCAGGGTTATCCAGGAACATGGTACCCACAGACCTTGGGGCTTGTCTGGAATCTGCTGTGGCAGGGTGGGCAGACAGAGGATGGGGGAGCCAGCTGGGTAGAGAGGGTTCTTTAAGGGCTGCAGTTGCCAGGCTGAGGCACTTGGCTTTTATCTCATCAGTAGCAGCCACCATCAGAGGCTTCCCAGTGGGGGGCTGATATGATTAGAGCCCTGTTTGAGGTGGGCCATTCTGTGGACCAGTACAGGGCACAGAGGGAGTGCAGGAAACTCCCAGCGGGACACTCCTTACAGCTTTGTTCCAGTGGCTTCCTATCCCTTTAATCATTTCCCTTCCTCTACCTGTATTTGAAATCACAAAGATTAAGGGGTTCCTCCTCGCTTGTGCCAGGAACTGGATGTATGTGAGTCTTTCAGTCCTCACCTCGACCCTAGGAGCTGGTTCTTGTGCCAGATTTTCAGATGGGGAAACTGAGGTTGGGATGCTAAGTTCCTTTCCCACAGTCAGGACTGGGACTATGGTGTTTGAACCCAGGTCAGACTCCAAAACTGCCCTCAAGACCGAGGCAGGGTCTGGTGGAGATTCGAGACTTCCTGCAAATTAATAGATGTGTTGCCATTTAGCTGCTCAGTCATGTCCAACTCTTTCCGGCCCCGTGGACTGCAGCACACCAGGCTTCAGTGTCCTTCACTATCCCCCAGAGTTTACTCAAACTCATGTCTGTTGAGTCAATGATACCATAAGACCATCTCATCCTCTGCCACCCTGTTCTCCTGCCCTCAATCTGAGTCAGTTCTTCACATCAAGTGGCCAAATTATTGGAGCTTTAGCATGAGTCCTTCCAATGAATGTTCAGGGTCAATTTCCTTTAGGATTGACTGGTTGGATCTCCTTGCTGTCCAAGGGACTCTCAAGAGTCTTCTCTAGCACCACAATCCAGAAGCATCAATTCTTCAGTGCTTAGCCTTCTTTATGGTCCAACTCTCACATCTGGTACATGACTACTGGAAAAACCATAGCTTTGACTAGATAGACCTTTGTTGGCAAAGTGACATCTCTACTTTTCAATATGCTGTGTATGTTTGTCATAGCTTTCCTTCCAAGGACATTCATCTCTTGCTCACATAACAACTGTAGGTGGGAGAATATATTAGAGGCCAGCTCTCCTCCACAGCATCATTCAGGGCCCAGGCAGAAAGAGGTCCTGCCATCTCTAACATGTGGCTTCACGTCACCATGACCAGAAAGCCAGATGGAGGAGGATACAGGAAGGAACTCGAGTGGGTGGTCTTTATGGACCAGACCCAGGAGCTCCGTATATCATTTCAGCTTATATCCCATTGGCTAGAGCTCAGTCACAGATCCACCTACAATGGCAAGGCATCTGGACATGTGGCTGAGCTATATGTCAGAGAGAAGATGGTTGTGCAGAACACGGCTGGCAGGCCTGGCCACACCTGCTCGCTGCAGCCCTGCCTTGCCTGAGAGCCCCCTCCATGGCTCCTTGATAGAAAACCCACCTGCAGTTGACCTCCCCCAACATCTGGTGATCAATTCTGGAAGATAAGACAGTCTCCTGCTGGCTGAGGTCCCCTCACCTTGAAGCTGGTCCTCTGGGTTGCACCAGCCACGTGGCTCAAACCTAGCTCTCTGTGTGTCCTCTGGACCCGCAGGAAACTAACAAGTCCTTTCACAAGAGCAGAGATTGAAGCCGAACCTCCTTCTGTCTCTCCTGGTGTCTCCTCTCCCTGCTCGAACCAGCAGAAAGGGGGGACAGGAAGCTGCACCAGCCGGCTGATTCCTCTTCTTGCTGGCATTCCAATGTTTACAGGGGATCCTTTCAGAGCTCAGCTGGTCTTCAGGTTGACACTGCTAACTCTCCTCTCTACCCCGAAACCTCTCTAGTCTCCCGCTCTTCTCTCTGGTCAGTACTGGTAACAGCAGAGCTGGCTCATCCCCTCGTGGAGCCAGGGGAGGTCCCTGAACCCATTGTGTCTGGCCCTCTTTCAAGTGTAAGAGGAGCTCAGCATTCTTCTGCCTTCACTTGGGGTCTAAATGATCTATTCTGGGAAGACAGGAAATGTCTTCCAGTCACCTTGACCAAAGCATCCTGCCAAAGGCTGTGAATGTGTTGCCGAACTGGGTCAACTCGTCCCTGAATGGATTAAATCTCTGGGTTGTTTTCATTGGTGTCAACAGAACACCCTGAAGTGCTGTTTTCAGAGGGTGGGAAAGCAGAACAAAGAGTGTGGGATCAGACAAACGAGGTCCCTGCTGCTCCAAAGCTGGGGTGCTCTGAGAAGGCCACTTCCCTGGCCCGAGAGAGTTGATTTCTCTATAAGCTGTGCACAGGGAAACTCGTCCCCAAGCGGCGTGGATTCCGTGTTGGCTCGTGATTAGTACACACTGGTGTCTCCAGCACCTCCCTGCTGTGTGTGTGTGTGAGTCCCACAGCAATCTGGGGCTGGAGGAAAGCTGTGGAGTTGAGTCCCGGATTCCAAATCTGCTTCCTCTCACCACCACCACTCTAGGTATGTCATTCGGAGCACACGTGGTGATTGAAATCTGACACACGTTCTTTGGTGCTTCTCCTGAGAAGACGTGGGGTCTATGCTCTCAGCCCTTGAATCTAGGCAGGCTCTAAAACTTCCCTGACCAGGACTTCCCTGGTGCTCCCACTGCAGGGGGACCAGGTTCAATACCAGGTCAGGGAACTACATCCCACATGCTACACTCAGACTCAGAGCGGTCAAATAAATAAATACATTTAAAAAATATATTTGTTTTCCTCTGACTTACTTCACTCTATGTGATAGGCTCTAGGTTCATTCACCTCATTAAAACTGAGTCAAATGTGTTCCTTTTTATGACTAAGTAGTATTCCATTGGTTTTATCCATTCATCTATCAGTGGACATCTAGGTTGCTTCCATGTCTGTAATAACCTAGAGAGGTGGGAAAGGGTGGGAGGTGGGAGGGAGGGGACATATGTATACCTATGGCTATTTCATATTGACCTTGACAGAAATCAAACCATTATGTTAAAGCAATTATCCTTCAATCGAAAATAAATAAGATTTTAAAAAATAAAAGGTAACAATGACTTCTTTAAAAAAATTTTTTTAATAATACCCTGATTACCGGATTACAGCAGAAGAAGGAATGTTCTGTCTTTTCCGGGTCAGATTTAAAGACTGGATGCATCCACTGCTGTCCAGGGGCCCTCTCTGGGTGCCCTCAGTGCCCACCAGAGGTCTGACTACCCTGAGGCCACATGGAGGCACTTTGATGGACAATCCCAGCTGACCCCACACCTCCAGCCTCCCTGGCTGACGTGCCAACCACCTCGCACCCCTCCAGGCAACCTCAGTCCACCCACGCCCAGTACACCCTGCCCAGATCCCTGACCCACAAAATCTTGAGCTGTAATGAATGGTTGTTGTTTAGAGCTGTTAAATCCGGGGTACTTTGATACACGGCAATAGATGCTCACAACAAAAGGTACTTATGCTCTCTAAGCCTATAATTTAATACTTATAAAACAGAAAACATGTTTTTACAAGATTGTCCTAAGAATTAAGCAAAAAAAATATATTTAAAGCCCTTGGTCCCTGGTACACAGCAAGCTTTGAGTTTTAGCTCACAAGCACATGTGCTGTTCTTTGTGCATTTCCACGTGCAACAGACGATTTACTGTCAAGCGATGCCTCTCAGAGCACACAATTTGCTTTCCAGCTGGTAAAACGTATATGGGCTGCTCTGAATTCAGATACACCTAGGCTTCATAAATCCTCGCCCTACCACTTACAGGACTTCCCTGGTGGCGCGGTGGTAAAGAATCTGCCTGCCAACGCAGGAGACGTTGGTTTGATCCCTGAGATGGGAAGATTCCCTGCAGAAGTAAATGGCAACCCACTCCAGTATTCCTGCCTGGGAAATCCCATGGACAGAGGAGCCATGGGGTTGCAAAAGAGTCGGACGTGACTGAGCAACTAAAACAAAGAAAAACACCACTTAGAAGCTGTGTGTGCATCCAAGAGCGCTACCTCTCCTCTCTGGATCTCAGTTTCTTCAATTGGAAAACAAATATAAAAAGCTATCTTGCTGTCTTTTTGGAGAGGATTCAATGGGAATGTCTGGCCTAGAGATTGGGAAGGAATAACCGTAGTCTTAGTTTGGTGGCATAACTGTTACAGTAGCAGCAGTCATAAAGCTGATATTTTGAGCTCCACTGAACTTAATGGAGCAGTCTTTGAACAGACCCCACAAAAGGGTATTTCTGAAGGCAGGTAGCATCCCCTCTTCCCCACCACCTCTCTCTTCTATTCTAGCTCAGGACTTGATTCCAGTCCTGGGCTGCCAGAACTCAGCCCAGATTTTGAAGTGTGAATGTGAAAAAGGAAAGAGCCCATTCACAGATGATACTCAACACTCCCCTCCCTCCCTGAACCAAATTCCGTAGGCTCTGGGATGCCCAATGAATAAAAGCCTCTTAAAATTCTTCCAGAAAATGCACAAGGTTTCTCTTAATAAATCTCACTGTCGGGAATGAAATATTTACATGCGCTTGCTTCAAAATGCTGGCAGCTTGTAACCGAAGAACAGTCTTCCTTGTGGCGATGAACCACCACCATGGGTCCCTCTTGTAGATGAGTTTCAGAGAAGCGAGAGGATGCAGGGAAGGAAAAGCTGCAGCATTAAGGCCAAGCCCGGGAGGGAGGAGCTGACAAAACCCTGCCCTTGGGTTGCCCTTGAGGCTGGTGTTTAAGGAAGGTTAAACTAGCTCCAGCACTGGGTTGATGGGTGTCTGAGCTGTGACGAGCCCATCAGTCACCCTGACACGTGCTGGAAAACACTGAGCGATTGCAAACATTCCCTGAAGCTTAATTATGAGGCAGATGGGAGGCTGGGTTGGCACAAGGAGGGAGCGATGGGGCTCCCCGCACCCTGCCCCCACCCCCCGCCAGCATCCTGGAATCTTGGGGAGAAGTTGACACCATCCGCATCTCCTTCCAAAGAGCTCCCTGTTGCTTTTTTTTTTTTTTTGAGGCCAGGCGGCAACCTTAAAAAAATGCTCCTAAGATGGTTCTGCTTTCAAATTTAGCTCAGCAATCTGGAAATGTAGTTAAAGATCCTTAAAAAAAAAACCTCCTTTCTCTCTGACCCAGTAACTCTGCTCCTGGGAATGTGTCCTAAAGATGTACTGGAAATACAGCAAAAGCCTGTGGCACAGAATAATACCGTGCAACACGTTTGTAATGGAGAAGACAATCGGAAACGACCTAGCTGTTCAACAGTCGGGGATCGCCTCAGGGAGCTTAGTCATCACCCCTTCTCAGAGAGCGCTGTGTGACTGTGGAAGTGATGCTCCAGCAGAGTTTGAAACAACGTGGGAAAATGCTTCCATATGAAGAAAGCAACAGAACATGACTGACGTATACACTGTGCTGTGCTAAGTAGCTTCAGTCGTGTGGGACTCTTTGTCACCCTATGGACCGTAGCCTGTAGGCTCCTCTGTCCACGGGATTCCCCAGGCAAGAATCCTGGAGTGGGTTGCCATGCCCTCCTCCAGGGGGTCTTCCCGACCCAGGAATCAAACCGGTGTCTCTTACATCTCCAGCATTGGCAGACGGGTTCTTTAGCACTAGAGCCGCCTGGGCAGCCTGACATATATACTGCACCATCTCAATTCTGTTAAAATATAAATAGAAGGGACATGGGAAGGAAATGCCAAAGGAATATGTTTACATTTTTTTTCCTTTGGGAAGTAAAAGCGGATATTTCATTTTCTTCTCTTTTCTGCACTTTCCAAGTTTTCTCTAGTAAACAAATGTACAGGAAGCTATTCTTTAGACACCATCTAGTTCCTGCCAGTCTTTTCAAATATTCTACCATTTTCCTAATGATGTCTTCCCCAAGGAGTGGTAGTTCTACAGCAACACTGGAGTGGACTGTGCGACTTCAAATGGCACAAAACAAAGGGACAGGAAACCTGACATGATGAGTTTTGTGCAGTGAGTCAGGCGCTGAGCTGAGACTTGTGTACATTCCCTTATTCCATCCTCGAATCCTGCGTTGCTGTTGGTTAGTCACGAAGCTGTGTCTCACTCTTGCAACCCCGTGGACTGTAGCCCGCAAGGCTCCTCTGTCCATGAGATTTCCCAGGCAAGAATACTGGAGTGGGTAGCCATTCCCTTCTCCAGGGGATCTTCCCAACCCAGACATCGTGCCCGCGTTTCCTGCTTGGCAGGCCGATTCTTTACTGTCTGAGCCACCTGGGAGGCCCCCAAAGACTGCTAGGTAAGTGCTATTATCATCTTCCTATCAATGTTGTAGGAACTAAGAGCCTAGATAAGTTAAGAAACTTTTCCAGACAACATGGCAGTTTAAAAGTCAGGCTGGGAAGGTGCACTCAGGTTGGGCTGAGTGTACATTCCTTTCCCTCCCCTCCTTCACCATCAGCCCCAGAGGAAAAGGAGGTGCCCCGGCTATCACAGCCCTTCCTTCCAAAGCCCTTATTGTAAGATTTGAATTGCTAAGGAAACATCCCAGGACACACACCACCCACCCTCCAGCAGCCCCCACTACCTCATTTCTTCCAGTGCCTAGAATTCCATCACTAGAGATGCTTTCCTTTAGGTTAGAAAGCCACCATAATGCTTGTCCTCTTTGAAAATGTGTATCCAGCTAGGAGAGGAAATGGGGCTTAACGCCTGGACAAGAAGGGGGTGAAGAGTAGGGGACGTACCCTGATCTGGGGTGTTCTCATGCTGGGGAGAGGGAGGCAGAGCACGATTTATAAGCTGGGGTGTGCACAACTGTCATTTGGGGTTGCCCAGCAGTTCACCTCTTTTCTTAAAAACATCTCTATTCCAAGAAACCACCTCTCCCCCATCCTGCGTGATCTCAGGGTGGAGGTGAATTGGGGTGGTCAGTTTCCCACTTCAGACTGAAAGGGCAGAGAGCCCTTTCTTCATGCTGGCTGCACTTCAGTGTCAAGGAGAGCTTGACGAAAGGCAGCTGTCCAGGACGCAGCCCTGGGTGTTCTCCCATCCAAGTACTAACCAGGCCCGACCCTGCCTAGCTTCCAAGATCAGGCGAGATTGTGTGTGTTCAGGGTGGTATGGCTGAGGACAGCCCCAGGTGGTCTAAGTACATCCATCTGGGGGCACCGCTGGACAGTGGTAACCACCGAAGCCATCCAGGGGACTCGGAGGAGCAGGCAGCATTGAGGACCACTAGGCCAGATGCCTCTTCTCAGCCTCCCCAGGCCAGTGCGTGGCACACACAATCAAGCACTGTCCCCTGTGTCTCTTGATATCTCAAACTGTTGAGTCAGCAACATGAGGGCAGACACAAATGGCTGGGGTGCATCTACCCGCATGGATGGTGGGGCTCTGCCAGGACCAGACCTGAAAGGAGGATATTCCTCCATCCAGTAACTTCACGCCCAGTCTGGTTCTTGACCTCTTTCCAAGCTGGTTCTCCTGCCTTTGTAAAGATTCTGAGAGCTCCGTTCCAACAGATCCCTTTTGTTGGACCCAGGAGCAGCAGACTGTGGTCACAAGGACGAGGAGGCAACATCAAAGGGCCACACAGATTTCCAGGACCACCAGAGCATCCTGCTCATGAATGGTAGAGGCGACCAACCATCATCCAAAGATTCATGCTCCTGCTTCCCTCATGTGTAATTGCCACCAGGAAATGGCTGTACAGCCAGGGACTACATTTCCCAGGCTCCCTTGCAGCTAGATGTACCATGTGACTAGTTTGCACCAATGGGATGTTACCAATAGTGATATAAGTTACTTCCAGGCCAAGCAGCTTATGAGGCAGGTATGCCTCTCTTTTTCCAAGCATTTCTGAATATTTCCCAGGCATTTCTAGTTGTTTCTGGAGCCTCTGGGGACTGAGGGGAGGGGAATGCTGCCAGGTGGAAGAAACCTGGAGCTCACCTTATGGAGAGCTGGCAGGCCACCAGAGACACCTGTACTGACTAAGGAAGCAAAATACAAACTTTATTGTGCTACAGGACTGTAACTGGGGGGTTGCTTTTTAACAAGGGCTGGTGTTTTCCTAACTAATACATCCTATCACTACTAGTGATGATGATGACAATATTAACAATAATATGGGTGCTGTCAGCTAATGTTTGGGGAGAAATATCAATAACCTCAGATATACAAATGGCACCACCCTTACGGCAGAAAGTGAAGAACTGAAGAATTTCTTTATGAAAGTGAAAGAAGAGAATGAAAATGCTGGCTTAAAACTCAACATTCAGAAAACAAAGATCATGGCATCTGGTCCCATCATTTCATGGCAAATAAATGGGGAAACAATGGAAACAGTGAGAGACTTTATTTGGGGGGGCTCCAAAATCACTGCAGATGGCTACTGCAGCCATGAAATTAAAAGACACTTGCTCCTTGGAAGAAAAGCTATGACCAACCTAGACAGCATATTAAAAAGCAGAGATATTATTTTGCCGACAAAGGTCTGTCTATTCAAAGTTATGGTTTTTCCAGTAGTCATGTATGGATGTGAGAGTTGGACTATAAAAAAAGCTGAGTGCTGAAGAATTGATGCTTTTGAGCTGTGGTATTGGAGAAGACTCTTGAGAATCCCTTGGACTGCAAGGAGATCAAACCAGTAAATCCTAAAGGAAATCAGTCCTGAATGTTCATTGAAAGGACTGATGCTGAAGCTGAAACTCCAATATTTTGGCCACCTGATGTGAAAAACTGACTCATTTGAAAAGACCCTGATGCTGGGAAAGGTTGAAGGCAGGAGGAAAAGGGGACGCAGAGGATGAGATGGTTGGATGGCATCACTGACTCAATGGACATTAGTTTGAGCAAGCTTTGGGAGATAGAGGAGCCTGGCGTGCTGCAGTCCATGGGGTTGCAAAGAGTCAGACACAACTGAGTGACTGAACTGACTGATGTTTCTTCTTTTCCATTATTATTATTTTTTTTTACAGAATATTGAATACAGTTCCCAGTGCTATACAGTAGAACCTTGTAGTTTATCCATCCTCTATATAATAGTCTGCAGGTGCTAATCTCAAACTTTAGTCCTTCCCTACCCCCACCCACTCCCCCTTGGCAGTCAGAAATATGTTCTCTGTGTCTGTTGTTTGGATATTTATAATATGCCAAGCTCTTTGCTCAGGATCTTGCCTGTAGAACTCAGTGGTTCTCAACCAGGGCTAATTTCTCCCCAGGGGACAGGTGACCATGTCTGGAGATGTCTTGGTTGTCACACTGGGCAGGGGGTGGGGGTAGTTATTGTCATCTAGTGAGTAACAGCTGAGATGCTGCTGAACTCCCTACAATGCACAGGACAGTTCAGTTCAGTTCAGTTCAGTCGCTCAGCCGTGTCCGACTCTTTGCGGCCCCATGAATCACAGCACGCCAGGCCTCCCTGTTCATCACCATCTCCCAGAGTTCACTCAGACTCACATCCATCGAGTCTGTGATGCCATCCAGCCATCTCATCCTCTGTCGTCCCTTTCTCTTCCTGCCCACAATCCCTCCCAGCATCAGAGTCTTTTCCAATGAGTCAACTCTTCCCATGAGGTGGCCAAAGTACTGGAGTTTCAGTTTTAGCATCAGTCCTTCCAAAGAAATCCCAGGGCTGATCTCCTTCAGAATGGACTGGTTGGATCTCCTTGCAGTCCAAGGGACTCTCAAGAGTTTTCTCCAACACCACAGTTCAAACGCATCAATTCTTTGGCACTCAGCCTTCTTCACAGTCCAACTCTCACATCCATACATGACCACAGGAAAAACCATAGCCTTGACTAGACAGACCTTAGTCGGCAGAGTAATGTCTCTGCTTTTGAATATACTATCTAGGTTGGTCATAACTTTCCTTCCAAGGAGTAAGCGTCTTTTAATTTCATGGCTGCAATCACCATCTGCAGTGATTTTGGAGCCCAGAAAAATAAAGTCTGACACTGTTTCCACTGTTTCCCCAACTATTTCCCATGGAGTGATGGGACCAGATGCCATGATCTTCGTTTTCTGAATGTTGAGCTTTAAGCCAACTTTTTCACTCTCCTCTTTCACTTTCATCAAGAGGCTTTTTAGTTCCTCTTCACTTTCTGCCATAAGGGTGGTGTCATCTGCATATCTGAGGTTATTGATATTTCTCCTGGCAATCTTGATTCCAGCTTGTGTTTCTTCTAGTCGAGCGTTTATCATGATGTACTCTGCATAGAAGTTAAATAAGCAGGGTGACAATTTATACAGCCTTGATGTACTCCTTTTCCTATTTGGAACCAGTGGGTTGTTCCATGTCCAGTTCTAACTGTTGCTTCCTGACCTGCATACAGATTTCTCAAGAGGCAGGTCAGGTGGTCTGGTATTCCCAGCTCTTTCAGAATTTTCCACAGTTTATTGTGATCCACATAGTCAAAGGCTTTGGCATAGTCAATAAAGCAGAAATAGATGTTTTTCTGGAACTCTCTTGCTTTTTCCATGATCCAGTGGATGTTGGCAATTTGATCTCTGGTTCCTCTGCCTTTTCTAAAACCAGCTTGAACATCAGGGAGTTCACGGTTCACATATTGCTGAAGCCTGGCTTGGAGAATTTTGAGCATTACTTTACTAGCATGTGAGATGAGTGCAATTGTGCGGTAGTTTGAGCATTCTTTTGCATTGCCTTTCTTTGGAATTGGAATGAAAACTGACCTTTTCCAGTCCCGTGGCCACTGCTGAGTTTTCCAAATTTGTTGGCATATTGAGTGCAGCACTTTCACAGCATCATCTTTTAGGATTGGCTCAACTGGAATTCCGTCACCTCCACTAGCTTTGTTCATAGTGATGCTTTCTAAGGCCCACTTGACTTCACTTTCCAAGATGTCTGGCTCTAGATTAGTGATCACATCATCATGATTATCTGGGTCATGAAGATCTTTTTTGTACTGTTCTTCCATGTATTCTTGCCACCTCTTCTTAATATCTTCTGTTTCTGTTAGGTCCATACCATTTCTGTCCTTTATCGAGCCCATCTTTGCATGAAATGTTCCCTTGGTATCTCTAATTTTCTTGAGGTGATCTCTAGTCTTTCCCATTCTGTTGTTTTCCTCTATTTCTTTGCATTGATCACTGAGGAAGGCTTTCTTATCTCTTCTTGCTATTCTTTGGAACTCTGCATTCAGATGCTTTTATCTTTCCTTTTCTCCTTTGCTTTTCACTTCTCTTCTTTTCACAGCTATTGGTAAGGCCTCCCCAGACAGCCATTTTGCTTTTTTGCATTTCTTTTCCATGCAGATGGTCTTGATCCCTGTCTCCTGTACAATGTCACAAACATTATTCCATAGTTCATCAGGCACTCTATCTATCAGATCTAGTCCCTTAAATCTATTTCTCACTTCCACTGTATAATCATAAGGGATTTGATTTAGGTCATACCTCAATGGTCTAGCGGTTTTCCCTACTTTCTTCAATTTAAGTCTGAATTTGGCAATAAGGAGTTCATGATCTGAGCCACAGTCAGCTCCTGGTCTTATTTTTGTTGACTGTATAAAGCTTCTCCATCTTTGACTGCATAGAATATAATCAATCTGATTTCAGTGTTGACCATCTGTGATGTCCATGTGTAGAGTCTTCTCTTGTGTTGTTGGAAGAGGGTGTTTGCTATGACCAGTGCATTTTCTTGGCAAAACTCTATTAGTCTTTGCCCTGCTTCATTCCTCATTCCAAGGCCAAATTTTCCTGTTACTCCAGGTGTTTCTTGACTTCCTACTTTTGCATTCCAGTCCCCTATAATGAAAAGGACATCTTTTGGGGGTGTTAGTTCTAAAAGGTCTTGTAGGTCTTCATAAAACCATTCAACTTCAGTTTCTTCAGCATTACTGGTTGGGGCATAGACTTGGATAACTGTGATATTGAATGGTTTGCCTTGGAGATAAACAGAGATCATTCTGTTGTTTTTGAGATTGCATCCAAGTACTGCATTTCGGACTCTTTTGTTGACCATGATGGCTACTCCATTTCTTCTGAGAGATTCCTGCCCGCAGTAGTAGATATAATGGTCATCTGAGTTAAATTCACCCATTCCAGTCCATTTTAGTACGCTGATTCCTAGAATGTCGACGTTCACCCTTGCCATGTCTTGTTTGACCACTTCCAATTTGCCTTGATTCATGGACTTGACATTCCAGGTTCCTATGCAATATTGCTCTTTACAGCATTGGATCTTGCTTCTATCACCAGTCACATCCACAGCTGGGTATTGTTTTTGCTTTGGCTCCATCCCTTCATTCTTTCTGGAGTTATTTCTCCACTGATCTCCAGTAGCATATTGGGCACCTCATGACCTGGGGAGTTCCTCTTTTGGTATCCTATCATTTTGCCTTTTCAGACTGTTCATGGGGTTCTCAAGGCAAGAATACTGAAGTGGCTTGCCATTCCTTTCTCCAGTGGACCACGCTCTGTCAGACCTCTCCACCATGACCCGCCCGTCTTGGGTTGCCCCGCAGGCATGGCTTGGTTTCACTGAGTTAGACAAAGCTGTGGTCCTAGGCTGTGCTTTGCTGGAGTAGCTGTGAAGAGACACTCCACGCCCAAGGTAAGAGAAACCCAAGTAAGATCGTAGGTGTTGCAAGAGGGCATCAGAGGGCAGACACACTGAAACCATACTCGCACAGGACAGATCCCTACAATGAAGAATTATCTGGCCCCAAATGGTACCAGTGTCAGAGCCAGGAAACCCCATGGAAACTCATCAAATGCTAATCATCCTCACATTGAACACCATTATGATCCCCATTTTTGTTTGTTTTTTATACATCTCTCCCTCTCCTCCCTCCTCATGTCTGGAGAAACAGACATAGAGAATAGATTCATCCTCATTTAAAGACACAGAAACAAAGGCCAAGAGTGTATGCTAGGAACACAGCTGGTCAGCGTCAAGGTCAGCAGCCTCAGCCAGATGCCATCCTGCCTCTCTGCTGCCCAACTCCCCGGACTTGGCATCTCTACTCTCTACTGAGCTGGACTAATCCCAGCCCCTGCTGGGCTCCCTTTTCTGAGGGCTCATTCAAACCATCTCCACCAACCTCCCAAGGGGGGACCTCGTTGCTATGGTCAAGGATGCCATCATCAAGGGAAACCGCCAGACAGGCTCTGTGTTATAAGGTACAGCTGGACAGTAAATGATTCTATGAGCTGATCAGACTTGGGGTCTGGCTGAGGCTGAAATGAGACATTGCCTGCCAGACCCAGGCAAGGAAGGGGAAGGGCCGGCCGTACCCCAGCCCAGAGGTCTAGCACGTTCCTCAGGTTTTAATCCTGTTGTCCACCTTTTGGGAAATTTAAGTGTGCAGTTCCCTGACTTTCTATAATCCCCCAGCCATTCCCAGACTGGGAGGTCAGAGCGGCCCAGGACACAAAACCCAACCCGGGGCTGAAGTGGTGAGTTTTCAGCTCTGTCTCTCACCATGGGATCTGCTCTTTCCCTGTGTTGCCCCCATTCAGTTCACACCACCTCATCGCTGCCTTCTCTCTCCATATAAGAGGCGAATCTAACTGCAGACTGTCTCTCTCACTAGGGCAGGTCTGATCTGTAAGCATATAATCCCGTCACAGAGGATCAGTGCTATCACCGAGGTGCCTGTGAAAAGCCTTGTGGATCCAAAGAGAAAAAGGTCAGAGCATTAGGAAAAAGAAGGAAGGGTCACAGGAGGCGGCGGCACAGAGCTAGGTCAGTGCACTCTGAGAAGGAAAAGGCAGCACCCAACCCAGAGTCCTCTTATCAGTCCAGTGTGTCAGTCCCCCGACTGCTGTGAGTGTTGGTGGCCACCTTCTCTGGAGAATCAAACTTTATCCAGAGATGCCAAGAGAGGAGAAGCCCTGCCCCAGAGGTGGCACGCAAGCCATGACTACCTGATACAGTGGTATAAACATACATTTTCTTGCTCCAAGGTGTGCTGACAAGGGTCCGTATAGTCAAAGCTATAGTTTTTTCCAGTGGTCGTGTACAGATGTGAGAGCTGGACCCTAAAGAAAGCTGAGTGCTGTAGAACTGATGCTTTTGAACTGGAAGAGACTGGAAAAGACATGCTGGAAAAGACCCTTGAGAGTCCCTTGGACAGCAAGGAGACCAAACCAGTCCATCCTAAAGGAAATCAACCCTGAATATTCAGTGGAAGGACTGATGCTGACCCTGAAGTTCCAATACTTTGGCCACCTGATGTGAAGAGCCAACTCATTGGAAAAGACCCTGATGCTGGGAAAGACTGAGGGCAGGAGGAGAAGAGGGCGACAGAGGGTGAGATGGTCGGATGGCATCACTGACTCAATGGACATGAGTCTGAGCAAACTCCGGGAGACAGTGAAGGACAGGGAAGCCTGGTGTGCTGCAGTTCGTGGGGTTGCAAAGAGGTGGACACGACTTAGCGACTGAACGACAGCAGCAAGGTGTGAAAGCTCCGTGGTGCTCCTCACACCCCAGGGCTCCCCGTGGGACCAGGCTGAGGCTTGACTTCAGCCAAACTCCGTCTTTACCGAGCATCTCATCCTGCTGCCTTTACTTCTCGCGCCAGGTTCCTGCTCTAAGCATGCTGCTTTCAATACTCATTCGCATAAGAGTCACAAGTCAGTCCTCCCTCTAGAGAATATGATCTAAGGCCTGGAGGAAGGGCATTCCAGGTGGTTGGGACAATTTGGGCAAAGGTTTGAAGGCTGATTTGAGTTTGGAAGGTCAGCAAGCTTTTATGCAATATTATTATTAATAATAATAAGTTAGCATTTACCAAGGATTATCCTGTAGGCTGCAAAAGCAAAACCCTGCTCTTAGTATTTTTAAAGATCATCTCAATACTCATCACAGTTCTAAGATGCAGATTCTTATTGTCCCCAATATTAAAAATAGTTGGACTAAGGTGAAGTAATTAACTCCAAGTGGCACGGGTGATAAGTGGCAGAGGGAATTCTGACTTCAAGTGGGTCTGAGTTCAGAGTCCTGGCCCTCCAGACATGATGGTTGAAGTCTTCAGAAAGTCTCCACCCCGGGGCAAGATACCCTGCTTCCTTCTCTCGCCCATCTACCCAGCCATGGAGTTGTTGAGTCGCTAAATCATGTTCAGCTCTTTTGCAACCCCATGGACTGTAGTCTGCCAGGCTCTTCTGTCCATGGGACTTCCCAGGCAAGAATACTGGAGTGGGTTGCCATTTCCTTCTTTAGGGGACAAGGATCGAACTTGCGTCTCCTGCACTGTCAGGCAGGTTCTTTACCACTGAGCCATAAGGGACGCCCCCAGGCATGGACAGTTCCTTTAAAATATCCACACACAGGATGCCAAGCTTCTGATTTCACTGTCACCTTTGAAGGCATAGGCTCAGTGACTCCTTTTAATAGGACACAGTATTTACGGAGCCCAAATGAAAAGGACAGCATGAAGGAATGCTGGGAACCTCTGATCGCACAGAGATGACATAATTTATGTTCCGCCACCACCGTCTTTGCCCCTACTCACTGCAATCTCGAATTGGAGGAGAAATTTGGTGATTGCTTCAGTTGGGCTGGGTCCATTTTTGCCCGTGTGTTTTTCTTATTACCTTGTCCTGCCTGGTGACCCGTGAGTATTTCATCTTTTTTTTTTTTTTTTTTGGCAGGGCTGGCAAGTTTCAGGGCACCCCTGGCAGAGTCGAAAATGCCTTAGAAAACACACAGGAGGAAACCGAGGAGGGAGGTGTTGGGGCAGGAGGGGCAGCCTTGGGGAGAGGTCTGTAGGTAGAATGTTGGGAGGGCCCCTGTGTTTGGACGTGAAAGGCAGCGCTCCCACCATGGGCTGGAGGAGAGCAGCCCGTCCTGGGTTAGGCAATGATCTGTAGCACTGATCTGAACAGACATGGTTCCCCCCTTGCCTGGTGGGGAACACACTTTAGAACCATGAGGATAACTATCAGAAGAGTTACTATCATAATAGATTCCCACACGACCGTCGAGTATTGGGGTGATTTCTGAGGCTACGTGCACAAGTAAAGGGTGCAGAAAAGAAGAATGCAGAAGGCCCGGGAACGGGGGAGTGGCTGGAGTGCACCTTGCACGGGGAAGCCGGGTCCCCAGAGGAGACTGCTGGAGGAGGCCAGTACAGGACGCCGCCCCCGGTGTGATTCTCCAGCTGGGCTGCACACCTGCTGACCCAGCCTCTGAAAACTCAACTTTCCTCACCCTCCTCCCCAGACTGAGCTGTCTCCCTGCCTGGGGACACAGATCCGAACTCACACCTTGGTCTGAGGCCCTTGGGAGGTGAAAGAGATGAGATGTCAGGGGCATCCCCGCTGATCCAGTGGCTAAGACTCTGTGCTTCCATCACAGGAGGTAGGGGTTCGATCCCTGGTTGGGGGAACTAAGATCCTGCATGCTGCATGGTGCAGTGAAAAATATTAATAATAAGAATTAAAGGAAGATAAGAGGTCAGGCATTTCAGTCTCCTAACCCAGTTCAGTCTCAGCCCTGCCCCTGACTCCCTGTGTGGGCTGGGGCAAGTCCCTTAACCTCTCTGGGCCTCAGTTTCCTCATCTGTTAAATGGGGACCACGTAGGTTTTTTTGTTGTTGTTGTTGTTGTTGTTTTCTTAAGGAGTAAATTGGTAGCATGCATAAAGGAGTTACAGCTGGTGTTGGTGGAGAGTGAAGGGGCAACGAGTGGTCTGTTGTCATCACACACAGTTACCGTTGTTTTTATTACTTCTGCTGCCACTTCCTTACAGAAGCACAGTGCATAGTACCCAGGTTACCGGAAGTCGGTAT
Source organism: Oryx dammah (assembly GCF_014754425.2). Classification (NCBI taxonomy): domain Eukaryota; kingdom Metazoa; phylum Chordata; class Mammalia; order Artiodactyla; family Bovidae; genus Oryx; species Oryx dammah. The sequence goes on along the minus strand of NW_024070186.1, from coordinate 161,951,905 downwards.
TTCTGTTCATTTCTTCTCCCTCCTTTCTCTAAGTAACTCCAAAGAAGGCCTTTACCGATTCAAAGGACGCAAGCACGCATGTGCGCCCACGTGTTCCTAATACATAGCACGCTGTCGGCGCCATCTTCTCTCCAGCAGGCTGTTTCCAGCGCTGACTTCCCTCGCTTCCACTCCACCCGTCCCCTCCTGAGAAAGGCTCGGAGAAGTTCGCTTTTTCTCCATCCCACCTGCTTATCCAAGCACCATCCTCTCTCCTCTGGATGAGAGGGATAAGACCACTTAACCAGTTAACTGATAGCCCCCAGCCTTTTAGCCACTGGGACGGCGGAGCAAGCCCGGGATCCCCAGCCCGGAGTTCAGGGTAAACAAGATTGCCTGGGGTGGCGGGACCTGGTGGAGACAGAAGGTGTTTCCAAACTTAATCTGAAATTAATTAGAAAATGAAACAAGCCAAAGGATAGACATCTGTGAGCAGATGACGTGCAGAGGCGAACAAATTGGACACGTCATATTCCGCTTGAGCTGGGAGTAGGATCCTGCCGGGCCACACAGGGGGTAGGCGGAGGGGCTTTCAGGGGGAGCAGTCTCAGTGTTCACTTCTCAGGATCAGATGCCAGAGCAGCTCCAAGCTCCGAAGACGCAGGCAGGGCGAGGGCTCGGCCCAGGATCACACAAGAGCTGCAGGAGAGCTGTGCGTCGGGGAGATGACCATAAAAACTCATCAGAACACACGCCGCTCGGGCCCGGGAGTGAGGAGCGCAGTGGTGCGTATGAGAAGGGAGAAGCCTCCTGGAGCAGCCGGGACCGGGGGCTCGCCCGCACCCCACGACAGCCTTCCAGACGGGATTGGTGTGATGGCTGTTCCAGGGCGCCTCCCTCACAACCCCCTCGCCGTTGCCGAGTCAAGGTCTCCCTACCTAATGCAGGACATGGCGGCTCCCCTGACCACGGGTACAGGCTTCCTCGTGCACCCGGCAGGCTGGAAAGGGTGCCAGCGCTGAGGTCCCGGAAGCACCCCTCCACTCCGCGTGCCCCCAAGTGGACGGCTCCGAAATGGCCCATGGAGGAGCCCACGGTCCCGGCTGAGCGCCACGTGCATACGCGGGACCTGCCCCCCTTCGGGCATCCTCACGGGCCTCCTCACCACCCCCTCCCTTTCCCCTTCTCCACCTGCTTCCTGGGACCAGTCCCCAAACAGGCCGCTAGCACTCCAAGTCTGACCCGAACTGGGGGCTGCTTCCCAGCGTGCGGACAAAGACAAGGATGTTGGTGGCAAGCGGACGGATTGGGGGCTGGTGACCTGGCCGAGTGAGAGACACTGTGCACAGGCCTGTCCCAAAGCCGGCGAGATCCCTACAGGGACTCTGGTGGTCCGGACTCCAGTTTGGATCAACCGCCTGGTGACCTCGTCACCGCTGTTCCCCAGATCCACGTCAGCCCTGAAGTCGGGGACCCCCGGCACGCAAGAAGCCACACTGGGACCATTACCTTAGCTCTGACCCCAGCAGACACCAACCAACTCTGCCCTCTTCTTTTTAAAGAAGGAGTAGAGACCCAAGGCTTCTTACCCGAGTTTCCTGCTCCCCCGCCTTGCGCATTGCGGCCACTTGTATCTCAGCAAGAAGGAGCTGGAAGTCTGCCGATGGAGCTGGGAGAGAAAATGGGTCCTGGGTCCCGCTGGTGCTAGGACAGGGGGCACCGGCTCTGACGCCCTCTGCTCCAGCATTTCAGATGTCCCGTGTCTCCTGCCTGAGCCCCTGCTACGCCACTCGCCTGTCGGTGGGGGACAGAAAAGCTCCCTCACTAGGCTACTGTGAGGAATACCGGAGATGGTCAGCACCAACTTGTGGAATTAAAGCCCGAGACACAGAGATGAGAGAGCACGCCAGCTACACTGAGTAGAAGGTGCCCGCTCTTCCATAATGCTTCCTCCGTCGTTCTTTGCATCCTATCAAGCACAGGAAGGTACACCTGGAGCTGACACGATGTTGTAAATCAACTATACTCCCCTCCCCCCTAAAAAAACCAAGAGGGTAGGAGGGGCTTTGTGGGAGTCCTCCTCTCCTCGCCTCCCTCCCCTCGCCTCATCACAGACGCTGTTGGTGAGCATCTGTCATAAGCCACATGCTCGCTCAGCATTTTCTCACTAAATGCTCCCCACACCACACTGAAAAGACGAGAGCTGCCTCCCGGCCCTGACCAGCCCCAAGAACGCTCGGGGAAGATGGAAATGCGCCACACCTGAGCTGCCCAAGACAGCAAACACCGGCGACGGGCTGCCCAACGCCTGGCCTGTGCTTCGTGCAACCAACGGGCTTTTACTTAATTTTAATTCCTTATGCGCAACTAGCCACAGGTGAACCTGGTCACCATATTGGACAGCAGAGATACACACGGGGGTGAAAAAGAGAAGCGAACTGAAGTCTAAAGGAGTTTGGCAACTGCCCAAGGCCACGGACCTGGAGGAAGGTGGAGGTCAGAGCCGCACCCACTCTCCCCAGCTTCCTGTGTGCGTCTCCTAAAGCGAACGGCCAGGCTGGCCGTGGACTTACTCAGACACAGGAGACGAGATCTGAAAGTCAAGACGGGCCGGGTGGAAAAGACACTCAGAACCGGGGAACTGGCTCAGAGAGACAAGGAAATGAATATTCAAAGCAGATAATGGTGGTGGAAACGCTCTGTAAACTGTGAAGTGCTGTCTCAGGGTGGGGGTTGTTAATAATCCCCTTTGGCTCTGTGACTCCACGGCAAAGCTTTCTTGTCCCTCTCCATATCCTGCTGCTCTGTTAATCGTTAATTAAAGCTTAAGGGATTTGGGAATACAGGCCTCTGAAATTTGGACTAAACCCTCCATGTTATTGAAAAGAAGAAGAAAAAAGATAAATAAATGAAGAATCTTGGATAATTAGCTTTTCTTTCCCTAAATGCTTTCTGGGTGTCATTACAAACCAAGTGCCAGGCTAATATACCTTGTGTTGTGAATGCCTCACAATTCCTGCTAATTGAATTAAACCCAATTCTCTGCAAAACTCTTGGTTGTTCTTTAATGGCAAATAAGGAATAGAGCTGTTTCTTTCTGGAACGGGTCATTACAAGCCCTAATTACCAGCATCTCAACGTGTTAACGCCAGCCTAACGCAAGGCGCCTTTGTGTCGGCTCCTGACAATGACGGCTCTGTCAAGATCAAAGTTGTGGCTTGCCCTTGGAAACTTCTCCCTCTTTTTCCTCCACTTCAAAATATTTAATAACGACTAATCAAATTTCTAAGACGGCGGAGAAAGGACAAGAGGACAGAAGTCCCCCTTTTTTAAAAAAAATATACATATATTCGGGACAAATATTTCAACACTGACACACTGCTCATGCCTCCTCCCTCCCCTTTCTTTCTCCCTTGGACACGGCACACGTCGTGAAGTTGCCAATGAGTGAAGGAATCTGTGCCTCTGGAGCTGCACGCGAGCCCAAGGTGAACGGAGGAGCCGCACGGAGTAATCGGATGTCAGAGAAGAAGATGGATTCCTCAGTGCGTGCGTGGCCCAACACCTTTATCAATAATGCAATGCCAATTACTTTGGGGACCAGCCTTGGCTCTTGTGGGATGAGAAACTTTATTCCAGGGCTCTGAGAACAGCATCTATAATCAGCCACCTCGCCCAGACTTTAAAATGCAGCACACATCAGTGCTTACTGGCAGTTCTGCCCTGATGTGTGGGTGGAGGTTTCACGTCTGAGATTTCAGAGTCAGGTGGATGAAATTTTCACACAGGTGGTGACTGACCTTTGTGTGCACTTCCCGCTTCCGGGTGGGTGATAGCTGGCTCTCTGAAGTGCTAAGCCCTCATCCTAGGAGAATCCCATGGACGGAGGAGCCTGGTGGGCTACAGTCCATGGAGTGGCAAAGAGCTGGACACAACTGAGGGACTGAGCGTGCACACACACATCCCAGGAAAAGCCTCAGACTCTCAGCTGTCTGTTGCAGCGGAACAGACCAATTTGAGATTAGCTGGGCAGCCCAGAAATTGGGTTCTCACACTTTTCCCTCCAAAGCCTCTCCTTTACCTCCCTCAGTGCCCAAATGCCTCATTCTTTCAAGATGTTCTGTTTGCCTCCTAAGAAAGCTCTCCTGATCTTCTCTGACAGCAAAACTCTTAAATTCAGCCTCCAGAACCCAGGGCAGATGCCCGCATCAGAGCCTGCCAGTTGCTTCAGTTTCTCCTATTGCATTATTCTCTCCTGCTTGTGCCTGAGGGCAACACAGCAGAGTGGATGTTTGGGCTCTGACTGGGGTTTGAATCTTAGTTCTGTTACTTATAGTTTGGGGCAAGGTACTCGACCTCTCAGAATCTCTCTTTTCTCATCCACAGAACAGAGATGTTAATGGCTACCCTGCTTCAAGGAATGGCTTGGGTACGACGTGTTATAAATGGCAATGTGGATAAAGTGACTGGTGTATAGCCGATGCTCAGTAAATGGAATCCCACTATGGGTCACTGGTAAAGAATCCACCTTCCAATGCAGGAGAGGCAGGAGACGAGAGTTTAATCCTGGGTTGGGAAGATCCCCTGGGGAAGGGAATGGCTGCCCACTCCAGCATTCCTGCCTGGAACAGAGGAGCCTGTCGGGCTGCAGTCCATGGGGTCACAAAGAGTCAAACATGACTGAGCACGCATGCACATACCATGTTCTTAATTATCAGGCTGGCCCTCTGTATTTCCTTGACCCATGTAGATGTCCACTTCCCCCATCAGACAATCCATTCTTTGAAGGAAAAGCATGGGCCCCATTAACTCCTGTATCTCTAGCACAGCGCCAGACATGCACCTGGTTTGGAAAATGTTTGTGTAATAAACTAACAAATAAATACCTTCATGTTTATTCATAATGAATAAAAAAGGAATGGATACCTAGAACAAACATTGAGGAAGAGAAATTAATCAGTGCCTAGCATGTAGGAGGTGCTTACAACGTGTTCATAAATGAGTGAATGAAGCCACACCTACAAGCAAACATTCAGGGATTTAAGTGAAAGTCAAATGGAAAGGCTTTGTGATTTCCCACCGAGAAAACAAGCTCCCCCCAAACCCTCCTGCCAGAAGCAGCTCGCATCAGCTCGCAGCAGAACAGCAGTGTTAAATTATTGCTTAACTGCTCCTCATGTGATGGTCTCCGTGTCTCGCCAGGAAAATCATCGCCATTCTTTCAGCACCAGGAACAGCTGCATTTCACATGTTCGGGGCGCCTTTTCAACACGACTCTCTCTAACAAGTCTGAACTTGATTTCAGTGGCTCCCTCTCCCTTTCCTCTAAGAGAGATCTCTCCAGGAACCTGACGTGCGAAGTCCATGGTTCAGGGAAGAGATTTATCATCTCCCAACCTACAGGAATAGAGGAGGAGGAAGGTCTTTTCCCAGAGAAAAGATGTGGTGGTGTTTTATTTCAAATCACACCTGGGGCTCTGGACTTGGAGTAGGGGTGGCCTAGGGGGTGCAGCAGCGTATTTTAAAGCAGACAACTTCTGTGGCTGCTTCTCCGTGTCTGTCTGTAGAAGGGAGCTCTTGATTCTGGCTGAAATCATGATGACTGGGCTGCACCAGGCTTGGCTGGTGGAGGCAAGGGTCCCTGAGACTATGGAAGTAGTGCGTGTGGACTCAGTCATGTCCAACTCCTTGTGGCCCCGTGGACTGTAGACCACTGAGTTCCTCTGTGCATGGGATTCTCCAGGCAAGATTCCTCGAGTGGGTTGCCATTTCCTCCTCCAGGGGAACTTCCCAACCCAAGGACTGAACCTAGAGGGTCCTAACATAGAGGACACCCACTTATATTTGACTTACAGTCGAACTTCAGATAAACAATGAACATAGGTTTTTCAATCATGTACATATGGCTCCAATACTTTGGCCACCTGGCCACCTGATTCAAACAGCTGACTCATTGGAAAAGACCCTGATGCTGGGAAAGATTGAGGGCAGGAGGAGAAGGGGATGACAGAGGATGAGATGACTGGCTGGCATCACTGATTCAATGGATATGAACATGGGCAGACTCCAGGAGATGGTGAGGGACAGGGAGGCCTGGCATGTTGCAGCCCATGGGGTCGAGAAGAGTTGGACGTGTCTTGGCAACTGAGCAACAACACCAGTATGGCCCACATACTGTACGGGGCATGCTTTTGCTTGATGAACATTTGTTGTTTCTCTGCTATTTGCAGGTAACTGGGCATCGTGCATGTTTACTTGCTACGTCTGACAACCTGTTGGGGCTTGGGGGGGCAAGGTGAGGAAGCCATTCGCTCAGAGCCTCCCTCCTGTCTGGAAAAGGATGCCCTGGAGAGACAGGTGGCTTATTTGGGTGAAGGTCCCTGCGCAGAAGCACCATGCTGCGGTGAAGAGGATAGCCTCTCAGTCCAGCTCTGGGGCTTCAAATCCTGACTCTGCTGCTTCTTAGCTGGTGAATCTGGGCACGTGACCTCACGTCCTCATGCTCCCACCTCTTCATCTACTAACTGGGATGGGCAGTGTCACAATACCTACTTTATATAGCATGTGGGATGGTTAAGCGGAACCATCTATGTGCAAAGTGCTAGATACAATGCTTAGAAATCAGTCAACCCATGTCATAAGTCACCATAGTTATTACCTGGGCCTTGTTTTTGAACTATGGTGCTGAAGAAGACTCCTCATTGTCCCTTGGACAGCAAGGAGATCAAACAATTCAATCTTAAAGGAAATCAACCCTGAATATTCATTGGAAGGACTGATACTGAAGCTGAAGCTTTAATACGTTGACCGCCTGATGTGAAGAGCTGACTCATTGGAAAAGACCCTGATGCTGGTAAAGATGGAAGGCAGGAGGAGAAGGGGGCAACAAAGGATGAGATGGTTGGATGGCATCACCAATGCAATGGACATGAACTTGGGCAAACTCCAGGAGATGGTGCGGGACAGGGAAGCCTGGCGTGCAGCAGTCCATGGGGTTGCAAAGAGTTGAACATGACTTGGCAACTGACTATGCAGGCTACTCCATTTCTTCTAAGGGATTCCTGCCACAGTAGTAGACATAATGGTCATCTGAGTTAAATTCACCTATTCCAGTCTATTTTAGTTCACTGATTCCTAGAATGTTGACGTTTACTCTTGCCATCTCCTATTTGACCACTTCCAATTTGCCCTGATTCGTGGACCTGACATTCCAGGTTCCTATGCAAAATTGCTCTTTATAGCATCAGACCTTGCTTCCATCACCAGTCACAACCACAACTGGGTATTGTTTTTGCTTTGGCTCCATCCCTTCATTCTTTCTGGAGTTATATCTCCACTGACTCCAGTAGCATATTGGGCACCTACCAAACTGGGGAGTTCATCTTTCAGTGTCCTATCTTTTTGCCTTTTCATACTGTTCATGGGCTTCTCAAGGCAAGAATACTGAAGTGGTTTGCCATTGCCTTCTCCAGTGGACCACGTTTTCTCAGTCCTCTCCACCATGACCCGTCCATCTTGGGTGGCCCTACACAGCATGGCTCATAGTTTCATTGAGTTAGACAAGGCTGTGGTCCATGTGATCAGATTGGTTAGTTTTCTGTAATTGTGGTTTTCAGTCTGTCTGCCCTCTGATGGAGAAAGCTAATATATACTACTATACATACCTATTATATCTACTACTGTGGGCAAGAATCCCTTAGAAGAAATGGAGTAGCCATCAGAGTCAACAAAAGAGTCTGAAATGCAGTATTTGGATGTAATCTCAAACATGACAGAATGATCTCTGTTCGTTTCCAAGGCAAACCATTCAATATCATAGTAATCCAAATCTATGTCACCCCGACCAGTAACGCTAAAGAAGCTGAGTTGAACTGTTCTATGAAGACCTACAAGACCTTCTAGAACTAACACCCAAAAAAGATGTCCTTTTCATTATAGGGGACTGGAATGCAAAAGTAGGAAGTCAAGAAACACCTGGAGTAACAGGCAAATTTGGCCTTGGAATGAGGAATGAAGCAGGGCAAAGGCTAATAGAGTTTTGCCAAGAGAATGCACTGGTCATAGCAAACACCCTCTTCCAACAACACAAGAGAAGACTCTACACATGGACATCACCAGATGGTCAACACCGAAATCAGATTGATTATATTATTTGCAGCCAAAGATGGAGAAGCTCGATACAGTCAGCAAAAAAAGACCAGGAGCTGGCTGTGACTCAGATCATGAACTCCTTATTGCCAAAGTCAGATTTAAGTAGAAGAAAGTAGGGAAGACCACTAGACCATTCAGGTATGACCTAAATCAAATCCCTTATGATTATACAGTGGAAGTGAGAAATAGCTTTAAGGGAATAGATCTGATAGAGTGCCGATGGACTATGGATGGAGGTTTGTTACACTGTACAGGAGACAGGGATAAAGACCATCCCCATGGAAAAAAAATGCAAAAAAGCAAAATGGCTGTCTGAAGAGCTCTTACAAATGGCTGAGAAAAGAAGAGAAGTGAAAAGCAAAGGAGAAAAGGAAAGATATAAGCATCTGAATGCGGAGTTCCAAAGAATAGCAAGGTGAGATAAGAAAGCATTCCTGAGTGATCAATGCAAAGAAACAGAGGAAAACAACAGAATGGGAAAGACCAGAGATCTCTTCAAGAAAATTAGAGATACCAAGGGAATATTTCATGCAAAGATGGGCTCCATAAAGAACAGAAATGGTATGGACCTAACAGAAGCAGAAGATATTAAGAAGAGGTGGCAAGAATACACAGAAGAACTGTACAAAAAAGATCCTTATGACCAGATAATCACAATGGTGTGATCACTCACCAAGAGCCAGACACCCAGCAATGCAAAGTCAAGTGGGCCTTAGGAAGCATCACTAACAACAAAGCTAATGGAGGTGATGGAATTCCAGTTGAGCTATTTCAAATCCTAAAAGATGGTGATGTGAAAATGCTGCACTCAGTATGCCAACAAATTTGGAAAACTCAGCAGTGGCCACAGGACTGGAAAAGGTCAATTTTCATTCCAAACCCAAAGAAAGGCAATGCCAAAGAATGTTCAAACTACTGCACAGTTGCACTCATCTCACGCTAGTAAGGTAATGCTCAAAATTCCACAAGCCAGGCTTCAACAGTACATGAACCATAAACTTCCAGATGTTCAAGCTGGATTTAGAAAAGGCAGAGGAAGCAGAGATCAAATTGCCAACATCCGCTGGATAATGGAAAAAGCAAAAGAGTTCCAGAAAAACATCTATTTCTGCTTTATTGACTATGCCAAAGCCTTTGACTGTGTGGATCACAATACACTACAGAAAATTCTGAAAGAGATGGGAATACCAGACCACCTGACCCGCCTCTTGAGAAACCTATATGCAGGTCAGAAAGCAACAGTTAAAACTGGACATGGAACAACAGACTGGTTCCAAATAGGAAAAGGAGTACGTCAAGGCTGTATATTGTCACCCCGCTTATTTAACTTATATGCAGAGTACGTCATGAGAAATGCTGGGCTGGAAGAAGCACAAGCTGGAATCAAGACTGCCGGGAGAAACATCAATAACCTCAGATATGAAGATGACACCACCGTTATGGCAGAAAGTGAGGAACTAAAAAGCCTCTTGATGAAAGTGAAAGAGAAGAGTGAAAAAGTTGGCTTAAAGCTCAACATTCAGAAAACTAAGATCATGACATCTGGTCCCATCACTCCATGGAAAATAGATGGGGAAACAGTGGAAACAATGGATGACTTCATTTTTTTGGACTCCAAAATCACTGCAGATGGTGACTGTGGCCATGAAATAAAAGATGCTTACTCCTTAAAAAAAAAAAGTTATGACCAACCTAGACAGCATATTAAAGCAGAGACATTATTTTGCTAACAAAGGTCTGTCTAGTTAAGGCTATGGTTTTTCCAGTAGTCATGTATGGATGTGAGAGTTGGACAGTAAAGAAAGCTGAGCACTGAAGAATTGATGCGTTTGAACTGTGGTGTTGGAGAAGATTCTTGAGAGTCCCTTGGACTGCAAGGAGATCCAGTCAGTCCATCCTAAGTCCATTTCCTTTAGAAATCAGTCCTGAATATTCATGGAAGGACTGGTGTTGAAGCTGAAACTCCAATACTTTGGCTACCTGATGCAAAGAGCTGACTCATCTGAAAAGACCCTGATGCTGGGAAGGATTGAAGGCAGGAGAAGTAGGGGACGACAGAGAATAGATGGTTGGATGGCATCATCAACTCAATGGACATGGGTTTAAGTCAACTCTGGGAGTTGGTGATGGACAGGGAAGCCTGGTGTGCTACAGTCCATGGGGTCCCAATGAGTCGGACATGACTGAGTGACTGAACTGAACCAGCAACTGAACAACAGCAACTTACAAATCAACTGGAGAGTGTCTGCTAACCTGCCCAAACAGTGACCTGCAGGACAAGGCAGTTTCCCCCATTCCATAATCCATGGGCCAGCACTCCGTCTGCTGTCTGCTTTTGTAAATAAAGCTTTATTGGAACACAGCTGAGGCTGGAAGTATATAGGCTCCAGGTTGAGCAGTTGGAACTTGTCTCCCATGGACAGATACTCCAGGACAAAGATTACAGCAGGAGCAAGGAGGAGCTGAGTCCAGCTTGTGTAAAAAATAGAGACCATGTATTTCTCATTTTTGAGGTCAAGGAGACCTCCCTGAGTACACATACACAGAAAGCCTCCTTAGAGGTCAAAAAGGGAGGAGCGCCACCCCATAGTGGGTGATGTCGACCTCCCCATAGGCCTCTGTGCTGGAACCCATCATTGGCTGTGAGATGCACGCACACACAGGGGAGGACCCTGAGTTAAACCAGAAACTCAGAACCAGGAAAAGCAAGATGACCGGCCAGAGGAAACCAGGAAGAACCACCCCACAGAAGTGACTTAAACCACCACAAAGGCTGGACGCTGTCCTTGTGCTCACCTGTGTGTGTCATCCTATTCAAACGTACTATTTTTCCTCCTTGTTGTTGTTCAGTCACTAAGTCGTGTCCCACTCTCTGTGACCCCAGACTGCAGCATGCCGGCTTCCCTGTCCTTCACTATCTCCTGGAGTTTGCTCAAATTCACGTCCACTGAGTCAGTGATGCCATGCAACCAGCATATCCTCTGACTCAAATGAAGATACCACTCTTTAAAAGACATACACTCTCAACCAGCCTCACCTCCTTGGGAAGCAGTGGCCGGCTTAAGGAGTGCCCCCAAGGGCCCCACAACGGCGGAGGAGCTTGGAAGAGACCAGAACATTTCAGATCAAGAACGGCTCTGACTCACTTGCAAGACCTCCAATAGCTCAAGTTCTCTCCCAGAGCAACTGTGAGAGGCGCTCCTCCGGGTTTTGCCAGCATGCTTCCCATGACGGGGAACTCACTGCCTCCCCAGGTAGGTGGCCTTGTCCGCACTGGAGCCTACCTGCTGTTATAGGGCTCTTCCCCAATGCTGAGCCTACACGGACCTCCAGGTAACTCTGACCACGGGCCACACTTCTAACTAACTTGACTTCCCTTTCACATATGTGAAAAAGTGGCTCAGTGGGTAAAGAATCCGCCTGCAATGCAGGAGACACAGGCAGACGTGGGTTCAATCCCTGGGTCAGGAAGAGTGGGCACGGCAACCCACTCCAGTATTCTTCTCTGGAGCATTCCATGGACAGAGGAGCCTGGTAGTCTACAGTCCATAGGATCACAAAGAGTCAGACATGACTGAAGTGACTGGGCCCGCAAGTGCGTTCGAAGTGTCGATGATCAATGTGTCCTGCAATTCACATTAATTCTCGCAGCTAGCTGCGTTCTTCATCGACGCACGAGCCGAGTGATCCACCGCTAAGAGTCGTACGAGGTTTGTCAAGCGTTTCTCGCTTCGGCGGGAGAGACCCGCCCCTGGCACGGCACGTACATCCACCACCGCCCCCCCCCCCCACTGCCTGCCCGGAGGCGGGCGTCTGGACGGGGGCGGTGGGGAGTCGCCTCCGGCCGGCCAAAGTCAGACAGAACACAGCAGACCTGAGGGGTCGGGAAAGGGTTCCGCAAAGCCCAGATTCTCATCCCAGGAGCTCCCTGCTCCCTCTGAGAGCTCTGCGTTTATGTAAAAGCCATGACAGCACAGAGAGAGCTGTGCGCTAGGTGTCACAGGGCAGAGGAGACCCAAAGCCCAGTCACCCCCAGGCCAGCCAGCTCGCTGCAGCTTTCTCTCTGCAGAGCAGCGCATCCCCGGGGCCCGAGCCTCTGTGCTGTCAGACACCAGGCAGAGAGGGGGCGGCCTCTCTGGGAGCAGCTTTGTCCTCCCAGACTCTTTAGAAGAGCGGTCTGATTCACTGCCATGCAGATGTGCAGCCTCTGGTTCAGACAAGGACAGAGCCACAGGGAAGCAGGGGAGGCAAGAGAAGCCTGGGACCAAGAGGCCGGAAAACGGTCCTAAAAGTGTCGCTTGACTCATGACACAGGGCCCAGGCCAGTGTCTAGAACACTGCAGGGACCTAAGCACTCTGACTTTTGTTACTGTTCAATTGCTAAGTCATGTCTGACTCTGTAAGCCCATGGATTACAACACACCAGGCTCCTCTGTCCTTCACTATCTCCCAGAGTTTGCTCAAAGTTTGAATGAGGTGCCCTTGAAATCACATGGAGCCCTGAAATAGACCAAAATTCTGGAAAGTAGACCCAGAAAACTCCAATTCTGCACCCTTTTTTTTTTTCCTTTCCAAATGAGGGGTAGAAAGCTCGCAGGACAGAGGAGAACACAGGCATCAGACAATCAACTATCCAGAAAAGGCATTTCCCCAAACTCCTCCTGCCCCAACAAGAGGGTGTGGGTGGTAACTGGAGGGGCTGAGAGCAGAGAGAGAGGCATGTGGGGAGTGACTGAGATTCTGAGGCTTACGTAATTTCTGACAAAGCCATCCCTGATCAGATTTGGATGGGCACAAAAGAACAACAAGAAAAGACCCTGATGCTGGGAAAGATTGAGGACAGGAGGAGAAGGGGCAACAGAGGATGAGATACTTGGATGGCATCACCAACTCAATGAACAGGAATCTGGGCAAACTCCAGGAGATGGTGAAGGACAGGGAGACCTGGCGTGCTGCAGTCCATGGGGTCTCAAAGAGTCAGACACGACTGAGCAATTAACAACAATAACAAAAGAGTAAACCACATGCCCGACATGGTCACTTAGGATCTTGCCAGCTGGAAAATACCCTCATCCTAATTTCTGTTACCCGGGGACCCTGAGGGCTACGTCCTTGAGGGTGTTTGAGGCATAGGGAGCAATGTGTTTATTCAAGGTACAGAGGAAAGTCCAGTAGGTCCGGAATATAAAGAGCATGTGCAAAGGCTCGTGGGAGGGGGAGGAGGAAGGTGATGGGAGTCCAGTGGGGTTGGAGTAGAAAGGGCGAGAGGGACCCTGTGGATGCTGAGACCAGAAGTGTAGGCTGGGTCCTTACACTGTGTGTGCTCAGCTGCTCAGTCATGTCTGACTCTTTGCAACCCCATGGACTGTAGACTGCCAGGCTCCTCTGTCCATGGAATTTTCCAGGCAAGTACACTGGAGTGGATTGCTATTTTCTCCTCCAGGGGATTTTTCCGACCCAGGGATCAAACCCACATCTCTTATGTCTCCTCTACTAGCAGGCAGATTCTTTACCACTGTGTCACCTGGGAAGCCTTATACTGAGATGCCTCTAAATCACATTAGGCAATGCCGATCCTTCTGCAGGTGCTCAGGGCCACTGGAGGGTCATAGGTGTAAAGTATCTCATGATCCAGCTTCTATAGGGGTGCATCCCTTTGGCTTCAGTGTGGAGGATGCATTGAGGGAAGCCAGGCTGGACATGGGAGACAAAGCAGGAAGCTGGAGCTTGGAGAGAAAGATCTTTGGGGAGCAAGAGGTGGCCTGGGCTGCTGTAAACGTGTTTTCAAACCAGGAGAGCTTGTGCTTCTAGACACTTGGCAATGATGGGAAATGTTTCAGGTTGTCACAGTGGGTAGGTGGGGCTGGCTTACAGTGGGTGGGGGTCAGGGACGCAGCTAAACATCCTCTAGTGCTCAGGACACCCCCTGCAGAAGATCACCCCCCCCCCAAAGATGTCAACAGTGACAAGGCTGAGTCCTGGCACTGAAAGATGAAGAGGTGGGTTTGAGTTGTGCTCAGAAGGTACAATGGGAGCTCTGATGATGAACCAGACATGGAGGCTGAAGAAATAGGAAATAAGGAGGACATGTCCTAAGTAGCAGGAAGGGTCATGGTTCCATCCTATGACTTGGAGAGCACAGAGGAGGAGAATCAAGGAAGGAATCAGGATGGAAACTCAGTCTGGGGCAGGCTGAGGCCAGGGTCCTGGACGTGAGCAGCAGAAAATTCGCTCAGTGCTCCCGGCTGTCCGGATATAGGGTGTCAGCAGTTCCCTGTCCCCCCGACTGGACTCCTCGGCTCCCCCTGCATGATCCACCTGTGCCCCCACAACCAGAGCCCTGCCCCCGGAGCCCCTTCCTCAGAGCCCAGCTCTCCAGTGGGGGCAGGGTCTGGTTCTCCTCGACCAGCTCCGCCCTCAGCTGGGGAGCCCACGGCCCCCTCAGCCGAGGCAACCTCAGCGGCAGACGGAGCGGCCCTCCCACTCCCCAGACTTCAGTCACTGCCCCTCCCCACACACCCAGCCTCAGGACTAATTAGACATCTGCAGCAAGCTACAATTTGCTAAATTGCCTCTCGCTCTAACTTCTGGCAGGGATGAATCCGAGTCCCCAACTTGAAGCCCAGAAGCCTTCCTCCCAGCAGCCTTGGCCCCCCAAAACCCCTGGATGTCACCCTGGATGTCACCGGGTCCCCAGCACCCCAAGGGAGCAGAGCAGGGGCAGGTCGAGGATGTTTCCCCCCTAGATGGGGCCGGGGGAGGACAGGAGGCTCCTGGCTTGGCTCCTCAAGGAGCTCGTCATCAACTGTCCCCACACAAAGACTCCAGAAGAAGATGAATAAGTAATCAGATATAACAACTTGCCAAATTGAGTTTAATCAAGAACTAAAATGGGTGAGACAGGAAACATGTTTTATGCGGGTGGGCAGACGAGGCTCTTTTCCTCATAAGACCTTGAGAAGGAAGGGTCCTTGGAGACCATCTTAGTCCAATGTTTCTCAAAGGGCCGCCTGCCTCAGAATTCCTTGAGGGGGGCGGGAGGTGCTGGGAATGCAGATCGCTGGGCCCTGTCTCTGAAATGCTGATTCAGTAGATCCAAAGGCAGGGGGCAAGGCAGCAATACAGACTCTTTCAAACAAAGCAGCCAGGTTTCTGACCCCCCACCCGTAAAGTCTGGCTTGTGCAAAGATCAAGGTTCTGCAAATCCCTGTTTCTTCACTAAGCTTCCCCAATCCTCCACATCAGAATTAATCAGAATGAGAGGAGTCACAGCGTTTCCCACGAAGCTGATCAAAGCGCACGCAGGTCCATAAGGCTGTGTGCAGCTGTGCTGCACCCCATCCCTGCCCACTCCGCCTCTGCCCAGCCAGGAACACCTGCCCCTCACTGTCTCCTGGGATGTCCATGTCAAGCTCAGGCACCTGATCTGGGAGGACACACATCCCAGGACCATAAGGCTCCCCGGTCCCTCCTGGTTTACAAACAGGTTAGTTATGTTTCAGAAAGAGAGTTTCAACCTGGCGCTGCAAGAACACCATCGTCCCCACTCGGGTTTGGAGAGAGAAAGTAGCATATGCATGAATATTTTTACCTCCAAACAAACACATGAGAGTCCAATCTTTCCAGAATTATCATATTATAATCATTTGGACAGGGCCTGGACTGAAGAAAGGGATGCCTCTGTTCTCTCTCCAACATCAAACTTCGCCAGGCCCAACACACATGTCAGGTCTTGGTTTAGTGATTGCAAACCATCCTTACCTTTCAGTTAAAGGGGACCCTCTAAGGGTGGCTGAAAAGGCAACATTGTATTGGTTAACTTACCTTTATCACTGAAAGATTCAATGTCCCCCCTCACACTTACCATTCTGAGAACATCTTATTAACATAGATATGGGTTGAGTTAGGAAATCATGCTGAACTGTCACCTTTAATTTTTCACAGGGGGCTTCTTGGCAAAGGTAGTAAGGCTTGTTGATGACTAAGACTCTAAAATGAGACTCTTACCCAGACCCTTCCCTCCCCTACTTAGCTTCTAGAGGTCTGCGGACACCCTGATATGAACGTAAAATATGAATTTGGGGGAGCAGGGGTCATTGGCTTTTGTCTGATTCTCAGAAACATCTGTGGCCCTAAAAGAGACAGAGAGGCACCATTGGAGAATCTCTTTCTCAGTTGTAGGGTTTGTACAGCAGGGGGATGACCAGGATGACCTCTGGGGAGCCTTTAACCTTATCATGTGCAGGAGGCTCCCCTTGGCTCCCATGTCTCCTGCAGGAGTCCCAGAGTGCTGAAGTCCACGGGAGAATGATTTCTGAAACACCTCTGCTTCCTATGCTGCCTCTAAGACCCAGAACCCAGCTTTCTTCCTCTGCTGAGTCCATGAGGCCCCAATTGAGAAAGGACTGGATATTTGACAGGTTTGCACAGAATGTCCCGTGAATGTGCACCTGCCCTCGTGGGGAAAGCCACATCAACAGGACGGAATGAAAACAGAATCAGAAACCTAAGAATGATATTGCCTGCCAGGCCATGACTAAGCACGTCATACATAGCACATGGATTGGATGTTGTGTGTCTGCTCAATCGTGTCCGACTCTTTGCGACTCCATGGACTGTAGCCCGCCAAGCTCCTCTATCCGTGGGATTTTCCAGGCAAGAATAGTGGAGTGGGTTGCCACTTCCTCCTCTAGAGAATCTTCCCAACCCAGGGATCAAATCCACAACTCTTGTGGATTCTTTACCAGTGGTGCACCACCTGGGAAGTCTCATACATAGCATACTGGCTAATCTTTGCAACAGCCCCAAGAAATGGACTACTATTCATTCCAGTTTTACAGTGAGAAAACTGAGGCACAGAGATGCCAAGAAACCAGCCCAAGGTCACACAGCGAGCAAGCGGCAGAATAGCATGCCCTTGTCTGTCTTAGCTTTCCTTCCATAAATTCGGCCTCCCCAATCCATTAGCCAGTGTAGTTTTAACTCCCTGGGCTCAGGATCTAGTTTCATTGCCTTCATCCCAACTCCAGGAGGGCAAGATCCGCACTGCTCTGTAACCACTGAGCTTCAGCCTCCCTGCCCCCTTTTATTCTGGCCACACTGCACAGTGTGCACGGCCTTAGCTCCCTGACCAGGGATGGAAGCTGTCCCCTGGCAGTGGAAGTGTGGATTCTCAGCCACAGGACTGCCAGGGAAGTCTCTCTCCCTTAGACTCCTCAGGTTATACCTGACCCAGGCAGTTGGCCTCCAGCCCACCCAGTTCCCCTTCTCTTTCAGGTCCCAGTTCTGCCCGGAGACCTTAGCTGGGTCCTGCCTCCTCCATAACCTGAGGCTGGCAGGGGTCTTCCTTCAGCCAAAAGGACATGCCTTCACTCTAGAATTAGGACGCTTGATACACATTTTTTGAGCGCTTCCCATGTCCCAGGCCCCAATTTAGGCAGTGGAAACATGTGTGAGCAATACTGAGTCCCTGATCGAAAAGAGCTTATGCATCCATTTTTAAAAATTCATTTATTTCACTAAATCTTTAATGAACACCTACTATGTGACGATGTATAGATGTTTGTGTTATTGTGAGTAGGGAGAACAGATGTTCAACTAGCTGACAACTACAGTAGCAAGCTCGCTGCACACAGTGATCAGGGTCACACTGAAATAGTTGAGGGATATGGCGGAATGGCAGGCGGGAACCTCATTTATGTGGGACAGTCTGGGGTGGTCCAGTGGTGGGGGATGGCCTGTGAAAGGAGCCCTGAATGTCCCAGAAGATGTATGCATGGGGTGGGTGGGGGGCAGAGGGAGCAGCTAGGAAACGGCCCGATGGCAGGACTGACCTTGGGCTGTTGAAACAAGATGCTCAGTTTTAGAGCTGCAAGAAATGGCAGGGAGAGTGGAACCTGCTTGGGGAGGGCAGGGCCAGGGGGCGGCGGGCAGCAGCAAGGCCAGTTGGGCACCCTGTAGCCATGGAGACGACGTGGATGCCACTGCCTGTGGATGGTGGGGACACAGGGAAGAGCCGTCAGTGTGAGTTGCTTTGGGTTCAGAGGTTCCATTCCAGCTGCTGTCTGTCCTCTTCCCTTGGGCCTCACCCACAGGGGTCTCCCCTCCTGGGCTAGACCCACAGACAACCACCCAGAGGGAGCTGGAAGCACCAGTCCTTCTGGGACTTGGTCCTCATCCTCTGGAGAGTCCTCCAGACCCAACTCAGCCCCTTGGACCCTGGCCCCCTACCATTCCCTTCCCTCCAGCTGCTCGTCTGCAACAGACACTGAGCTTTCATTGTGTCGCGTTGGCTTTTATAGAAGAAAAGCAATGAAGAGTGGATAACTGGAAGTGCAGTGATTCCTTGGTGCTCCTGAGTGGAGTGTGGACAACAGGAAGCCTTGGCGGGCCTGCAACGACACCTACCCCAGCACCGTCCTAAGAGGCAGTGAGGCATGGTGCCCAGTGTGGACGGCGAGGTCTCACCAACTGGACCCAACTGTGAGCACACGGTTTGTAACCCAACAAACAGGTAGCCAGGAGGAGACAGCTCGCAAATGGCTTTGCAGCCCATGCCCTGGGTGCTGGACAACCCAAACCTGGACAGAAATGGCAACGTAATGTCCAGGGAACGACCTGGGAAAACATTTAACATCCAGGGAACATTAAATACCCCGCAGGGAAATGTCAGGGCCATCTGAGTATACAGAGCAGACGAAGGAGCCGGAATCAAGAGGGAAGGAAAGGGAAACATCCTCGGATCGAGACCCTGGAGGTCTTGCATGCCATCTATACCAGTAAGTTATCTGAGGAAGGAAAAAAAAAAACTTTTTTTTCCTGTTTGTTTCCCCCTTTGAACTGAGAGCTTTTCCGAAAGGTTCCAATTTATCTTTGATTCTGTAGTTGCTGGTGATAGCATTCAAAAGCCTTCGGGGTAACAGGTGCATTTCAAATGAGTGGAAATAACAAATAAATTGGATCCGGGATTTACAGCATTAGCGATGTCTTTGTTCTCTTGCGTCAACGCCTGGCTTATGGACAGCAGAGCTATACAGCCCGCAGGAGCCCAGGGAGATGGTGGGCAGGGGTGCTGCTGAGGAGGGAGCAGGAAGAGGGGCTGGGGGCAGAGAAAGGAGGATGCAGAGGAGGACCACTGAGTCCCCCTAGGCATTTCCCCGGAACATGCTCCAGGCTCAGCCTTCAAAACACTGCTGATGCCATTCCTCCTGCCTCCACCCCCGCTGCCACCACCCCGGTCCAAGCCATCATTAGGACTTCAACAGTGTCCCGCTGGGCTAGCCTCACTTCTCTTTGCCTCTTCAATCCATTTTCCACACAGCTAGTCAAAATGGTCTTTTCAAAACCCACAGCTCATCACGTGACTCCTGGCTTAAAACCCTGCTAGAGCTTCCTGTGGTGTCGAGGGTAACCTCTGTGCTGGCTGCAGCCTGGAAGCCTCTGCAGTCGGCCCGTGCCCTCCTCTCCCCACTGCCCTCTACACTCTAGTGAAGTCGGTAGCTTCTAAGATGGTCCCCAAGATCCTGTCTTCTGGGCATTCATGCCTTCGTGTGGTCCCCGTCTCCATGAGTACGAACCTGTCCTCGATACTCGCTTCTAATGGAGAGAAGATAGCAAAGGACAGGCAGCTTGAAACCAGGTCCTTCCTTTAGTTGGTCAGACCTTGAGATGCAGCAGCCTGCAAGAGACTCTGCAAGAGCTAAGCTGCACCTGGATTACGGACCCAAAGTTATAATAACTGTTGTTGTTTTAATGCTGAATGTGGAGGTAATGTGTTACAGAGCAATAGATAGCTCCTGTATCCAGCCGCCTTTTTCTCCATCCAGCCTACAGATATGCCACTGTCTTCCTTGCCCCAGAGCCCCCCAATATACTCTACTCTCTCTTGAAACGCTTCACCCCCACCCTTCACATGACTACATGGTTTTTCATGCTTTATTTCTAGGCTAAGGCATCACTTTCTCAGAAAAGTGACCTGATCACACCATCTAAGTAGTTAACCTGCCCACCAATGTTCTTTGATACCCTTTAGTTCTTTAGTTCCCTTTGTATTATAGATCTGACCATGGTTAGTAATTATAAATTAATGAAATATGAGCCAAATGACTCTCACCCATATAAACAGATGGATGTATGCATCATGGGCAGATGGGTGAATGGATCAATAAGTAGGTGAATGGATGGATGGATGAATGGAAAGATGGATGGATGAATGGGAAGATAGATGGATGGATGGATGGATGCTTAGATAGATGGATGATAGGTGAAGAGGAGAAAGAGAGACATTGACACATTGGTTTGTATTCAGAGGAAGATGGCCAATACAGCAAGAGGACTTGGGACTGTAACTTGAGCAGGAGTCGACAACTAGAGTTTCACTGGAACACCCATTTTTTCCATGCTGCTACCACACTACAGAAGAGTTGAGTAGCCAAGTCGGTAACAGTGTGACCTGAAAGCTCAAAGCTATCTGGCCCTTTTCAGGAAAATTTTGCTGACTCCTGATCTAGAGAGACAGGATTCTTGGGGTGGATGGTTAGAGTCAGAGCTGCCCCCCAAAATAGGCTTCCCAGGGAAGCAGTGAGCACTCTGTCTTGAAGGTATGCAAGGGGAAAACTAAAAGACCACTTTCCAAAACACTGTAAAGTATTAGTTCATCAAGCGTTTAGCCTGTTTGTGTCAGGAACTCCTTCAGAAATCAGCTGAAACCTAAGCACCACTTCTCAAAATAGCATTATCAATGCACAAATATTTGCATAGAACATAAAAATTATATTAAAATACAGATATCAAAAATTTATAAGAGCACAATATATCTGTGATTTTTAATTGACACATTAAATAACCATATCCGGTGATGGTGGATAGTAACTCTGAAGTAGACATGAGTATAAAATAGGGATCAGCAAACCGTGATCCACAGGTCAAGTCTGGCCTACAGCTTGTTTTTATAAATAAAGTTTTATTGAAATACACGTAGCTCCATTTGTTTAGATCCTAAGACTGCTTTCATGTTACAAGGCATAGTTAACTAGATGAGACAGCAACTAAATGGACCATAACACTGAAAACATTTACTCTTTGACCTTATACAGAAAAACTTTGTCAACTCCTAGCATAAGGGACTTTCAAGATATCTATAACACCGTATGAAAGAACCTGGAATTTCTATTAGCAATAAAACCACAGCTATTACTAACACTATTGAGGTTTGTTTTGAAATTCATATTAAGGGATAGAGTAAATTTCTGATAAAGCTTATGTTAAAAAGTGTTAGGGCAAGGAGAGACTGCTTAATGGATATGGAATTTCCATTTGGAGTGATGAAAAAATTCTGAAACAGTGGGGATGGTTGCCCAACACCATATACTTAATGACCCTGAATAGTATACTTCAGATTGGTGAAAATGATAAATTTCATGTTATGTGTTCTTACCACCAAAAAAAAATGCACCAAATTTAAAAATATATATATATATACATATACATACATATATATATATAGTCCATCCAAGTTTTTGAACCCCCTGAATTTCATCCACAAATTCCAGGTAAACATCTAGGTATATTCCAGGAGTCGAAGTTCTTAGAGAAACGCTCGGGCTGTGGATTGTAAAGTGATGCTGAGGTGCAAAGAAGTAAAACGCAAGAGGTTGACCCGCTAGCGAGAGAAGCAGGTGGACCAAGTCCACGTCTGAGACCCCTGGGCACATAAGCCCGGCTGGAGCTTGTGGTGGTGGCACCGGGGAGGCCCAGGCAAGTGCAAGAGAAAATAAATCTGCTGCCCCATCTGAGGAGCCCAGAACTAGAGGCAGGAGGACACAGGGCTCCCATCCAGGGATGCTTGGGGTCTGTATTTGTCTACTGTGCAGCTGCCCTCAAGACCTCTGAAGCCACAGGGCTCCACGAGGATCACGTGCAAAGTCACATCTGAGCCCGCAGCCTGGGAAGACAGAGGCCTCAGACGCCCTGCAAAGGCAGGACGTCTAATTATGGAACTCAATTCTGCTTTCATAGGAATCAATTTGGAGGGATTTTCATTTTCAATTATTCAACAACATCCAATTTTCCCTTCACACCTCAGCCAGACAGAAGGAGAGAAATTGCATGTGTCAATCACCCAGGAAGGCCGCAGACTGGCCTCCAGTCGCCCGGTGCAGAGGACTGGAGGCCCTGGGGACGTGCCCTGCCTGTTCTGAGACAAATGGACACACCAGCTGGCCTTTGGCCCCAGACCCCGGGACACTGTCTGGCGCTGGTGCTCTCTGTCAAGGAGGGAGACAGACAGTCTTGGTCTTCCTGCTGGTGAGAGTGACAGCTTTGGGGCACCGAGGAGGGGCACAGCCTCTGGCCTCCCCGCCCCCGGCCAGTCTCGCGGCCACTCTTCATCCAGCATCAGAGAAGGCCCTCTGGAGTCCTTGGAATTAACAGGAGATTAGGGCTCAGACTCCAACAGCCCTCGCCCCTCATGCCGTACCTCCGAGAAAATGCACATGGTCACTCTTATCCTTGGCTTTGTACCCCTTACCACGGAGGTGAGTCCCTCCAGCTCCTGGACACAGACAGGTTAAGCAGCCCACTCCAGCTCCCACAACTAGTTAGAGGCAGAACCTGGTCTCAAAGCCACAGTCTGGCTGCCGAAGCTTAACGCCCACCCAGTAGAGTAGGGTCCCCAGTCCCCAGGATCCAACGCCTGATGATCCGAGGTGAAGCTGATGAATATAATACTAGAAATAAAGTGCATGATAAATTGTAATGTGCTTGAATCACCCCCCAAACCATCACCCTAAAAAACCATCTCCCATCCCCGAGGCCATGGAAAAGTTGTCTCTCACGAAGCCAGTCTCTGGTGCCATAAAGGCTGGGGGCCGCTGCTGTAGAGGTCGCTGCCTGGCCCAGCACCAGGCTCTCAGAGTGGATGTGTCCACGCCCCTTGCCGCTGGTAGAGCCCTCAGCGCCATCGCGTGGTGTGTGACTGTGAGCTGCTCAGCTCCCCGAACCTGCCACCCAGGGCTCAACTGCGTGTGTACCAAGCCCCAGGCGCCAGCCCTCAGCTCACTCTGAAGAGTTATCACTTGCCCACCCTGCACCGAGCCTTGTGTTGATTGACAAGAATCAATAGAATGGCCTTCGTCCACTTGCAGCTCAAATAAGTGACTCCCCTCCATGTGCCAGGGACTGCACTGCCCTCCAGCACCCCCAGTGAGTGGCGTAGAGGGGAAGACGATGGGGATTGTTGCTGTTGTTTAGTCACTCACTCGTGACTCTTTGCGACCCCGAGTTTAGCCCACCAGGCTCCTCTGTCCATGGAGTTCTCCAGGCAGGAATACCGGAGTGGGTTGCCGTTTCCTCCTCCCAGGGATCTTCCCGACCCGGGGATCAGACACACGTCTCTTATGTCTCCTGCACTGGCAGGCAGGTTCTTTACTGCTGAGCCACCTTGGAAACCCAAGGCAATGGGTATCACTGGGGGTTAAGTGTGCTGAAAGGGGTGGTATTTTGAGCCGGGTGCAGGGGGGGCTCCCACCACCAACAGTAACAACAACAACGCCAACAACGGTAGAGCAGTCGATACGTCCTCTGGGGCAGCCGTTGCTCTCAATGGTCTAAAGCCTTACAACTAAAGCCTCACAATTCTTTGACAGAACAGCTTTGTGATCCCGTTTTGACAGGTGAATGAACTGAGACTGGAGGCTAGGTTACTTGCCCGAGTTGTCACAGGTCGTAGAAGGTGGTACAGAAGCTCTAGCCTGGGACTCTGGCCCCAGGAACAGGCTCGTAACCATCTAGTGCACTCTGTGCTGCCCCCTCCCCACAAAGAGGAAACACTGTTGGGTTGAACTGTCAGGACTGGCTGGGAGGGCGGAGTGGTCTGGCAGCATTAAAGCCAAGAGAATGATTGGACACCCTCCCCGCACTCCAGCTGGGCGGGCTGTGTCCAGACTGGCTGCGGCCGCAGGTTCCAGCAGCTGAGGTGGCTCCCATGTAATGTCTGAGGCCAGATGAGCAGAAGGTGACAGGAATCAGCTGTAAGGCGCGTCTTCCTCTCCGAGGGGTGATTCGGTACTGATGGGGCTGGGCTGCCCTATGGGCAGGGGCCTGCAGAAATCCTGGTGGTAGCATCACTGGGCAGTGGGTCTGTGGGAGAGGAAGAGGGGAGCGGCCAGCCTCTGTGGCCGACAAGGACCCTCCCTGGCTCTCCCAGGGCAGGTGGGCTCACAGGTAGGTGCTGCGATGACAGACCGCCTGAACCATGTGGGACCTTGGGGTCAAAGGCTAGGAAAACTGTCACTCAGAGAGAGGACAGTACTCCCTGGAATTGGGACCAAGATTTCCTCTGATGAAGACACTGCTGTCAAAGAGAGGGCTGGATGCAGACTGACATATTTAACTGTCTGATTCACTTAAAACCCGCTGAGGCCGGGAGCGCCCGGGAGACAGACAGGGGTCAGCGGGTCACCAGGATGCTGCCAGAATCTCAGGCGGCAATTCGGGAGGCTGCTGCGATGCTCTTCGGGGTAACGGCCTCGCGTCTCTTTCTCAAGGGAACACCTTCCTCCTCCCAAAGCCCACCTTCAGGCAGCAACCCTGACAACTGACCAGCAAGCCTAGCATCGGAGCCAGGGAAGGAATGTGCGGGCGTTGGGGTGGGGGACCGTGCGGCAGGGGGTGGGCTCCCCTCCTTTCTGCCCAGAAAACCAGGGGGGGCTGCTTCCCTCAAGCTGACTCCTGGAGCTCAGTCCAGCAGTGATGAGTCCAGGGTGATGTGTCTGGTGGATGCAGAACCATTGCCTGAGGCTGGGCGAGGAGGATGTGCCAGACGAGGGTTTCATCTAGATACAAAGATCCAGCATGCAGGGAGGATTCGGTGTGGCGGCAGCAGCTGGCCATGTTCCTGAAGCTCGTCCTGAGTCCCACTTCCTGCTGTCCTCCGAGGTCACGACTCTCCATCTTCACCAACAGCTCTTTAAGACCAGACCCCCTCCAATTCCTCTGCTCCCTCCCCAAAGCAAGCAGAGGGAAACATTCTAGAAATGAAGCTTGACCGCCCTCCATCCAGAGGTTCTGGGTCCTCAGGGAAGGGCTTCAGAAGGTGTGTCTAGTACAGTGACTGCGATTGGTGACAAGGAGTCTGCTGACTGAGTGAAAGAAGGCAGAAACTCCTGGGCTGTTCACAGACCACCCCCCCCCCAGCATCCCCAGAACAGGGACAGGTGCTCCTGGTATCCCCCTCCATGTGGAACTGGAGAGCCATAGGAGGCAGGCACCCTTCGGGCATGACTTCCAAGGAAACCTAGGCTCCCCCAATAGGGTCAAGTAACTTCCTCTCCCCAAGGCTCAGTTTCCCCACGTGCACAGTGATGATGGTTTGATCACCCGGGGGCATCACTGGGCCAGATGTGGAAACCACTCCACACTGGGCCTAGGGCAGCGGCCGTTTGGTAGTTGGTAATGATGCTAATGATGGTGACAGTTCCCATGATTTGCTGCTACTATTGATTCTGGACGATGATGAAGATTACTTAACGTCTTCATCCATCACTCCTCTGCCTCAGAGATCCTGCTTCTCTCTCGATGAAGACAAAGACATCTAATATGGTCCAGAAGACCTGCTACTGTCTGAGTCCTGCTTGTATTTCAGCCCTAACTTGATAAGCCCTGTTTGTTTTTTTTTTTTTTTTCCCTCTCTCATTCCCCCTCAACCCTCTCTCACTAGGGGGCTTGGTGACTTGCCATCCTGCCAAATGTCACCAAGACCTTCTCCTATACCCTAAGCTGTGAGATTTTTGGCCCACTCACTGGTTTTCTCATTAATTTCTCACTCTCTTACTCATTCAAAAGTCATTTATCTACTGCCGACTCTGTGCCAGGCATTGTAAAAACTGAAGTGCCTGAAATTCCAGCCACAAATGGGATATCAGCATGTAGTCCATCATCCATCCATGCCTGCTTGTCGGCAAGCTTGGTTTACAAAGAAATGTGGAGGGAGTGAGGTGGGATAGAAGGTCATGGGCCCCAGAGACCGAAGTGGCTCTCCACACCTGTTTAATCACAATAATAAGAATATGGGTATTTCAGAAACACCTACCTCCAGCGCGTGTGCGCACACACACACACACATGCAAGCACGTCCTAGCAGAAGATCCAAATCAAAGTATAAAGTAGGCCTTAAGTAAAGGAAAGGGGGTGTCCTCACTGAGCCCCACATGGAATTCAGAGTCTGCTTTCTGCAGGATTTACTGAGAGGTGGATGGACCCCAGCCCAGGGTATTTACTCATGTGTGAGGAAGAGAGACTATGAAAATAAATATTTTTTCTGGTATTCCCAAGAAGGAAGACAACACAGAGAGGACAGAGAGCAATTTTTCTTGGTGTGGATCTCGGGATGATAAAGAATTGCAGAAAAAACAGCTTCAGACAAAGGATGAAGGAGCAGCTTTCATGAGACACTATGGAATTTGGGGTTCAAGTGCCATGGTTTGGGGGCCCAGTTGGTGAAGAAGAGTTGGTGTTATCTCTTCTACAGAGAAAATGATGTTGCTTCAGCTGGTGAGTCTCAAAAGGACCTGGAGAGTTTTGTAACTTCAGGTTCTCGAAGTCAGGGATGCCTTCCTAGATGAGGTGAGTGGAACTTAGATGAGCACACGTGCGTGCACGCTAAAGTCACTTCAGTCACGTCCAGTTCTTTGCGACTGCATGGACTGTAGCCCTCCAGGCTCCTCTGTCCCTGGAACTTTCCGGGCAAGAATGTTCTCCTCCAGGGGATCTTCCTGACCCCGGGATCGAACCTGCGTCTCTTTTGTCTCCTGCTTTAGGCGGGTTCTTTACCGCTAGTGCCACCTTCACCTAGGGAAGCCCTAGATGAGCGTGTGGTATGGGGTAAAGGTGTGTCAGAAAGCCCCTCCTGCTTCTGACACCCAGTACCTCAAAGCTCAGGATGCAGCAAGTGAAACAAAGTGGAGACGGGTGAGGAAGAGCATCTTTAAGGGGCTCTTGGGTGCTGGTGGCGAGTGCTGGTCTACAAATCAGAACCAGGGCGCCTCATCTTCCCAGAGCACCCGCATCAAGAGCTGGAGGCTCACACAACCCCACAGGCCACAGCAAAAGCTGCCGCCCTGCTGACTGGCCCCTTCCCAACCCAGAGGTCCCACGAGCCACACACCTAGGAGCTGCGAGGGCCGAATAATCCCAGAAGATATTCGCCAAGGGAAACACCCACACCGCATCCCTGCCAGAACCCAGACCCCTGGCCCCGCCCTGGCCGGAGCTCACCGCTGAGCCTAGCATCCAAGCTCTCTGCAGCACCAATTTCTCTGGGCTCCATGGTTTCCCGAGAAGGGATAATAAATGTGTTCAGAACCGTGGGGTGATTTATTAAAGTGCATTGTATTGCAATGGTTTTACAAGAAGATTAATTTTTAATAAAGAAACCTATTACCTCACTCTTTGAGGACCTTCACACACCTAAGAAAAATGATCCTCTCTGCCTCTGTGGAGGTTGCTCTGATTTCTTTCCTGGAACACAGTCCACTTTGCTCTCTCCCTCAAGAGACAAAGATGGACTTGCTGAGTGGGGTCCAGACAGAACCCAGGCCTCTCCTTGGTCCATTAGTGACCGATTGCCCATTTTTCAGGCTCTTTTCTTAGCCACCCTGGCTTGGCTTTCTGGTCTCAGGGCTGCCCCCTCTCTCATCATGAAAAGCAGTGCAGAACAGATGAAGGGCCAGACTCTCAATACCCAAGGCCCAGGCCAGCTGCCGACCACTGGGACCTCCAAGCTGGGGCTTGACAGATGGAAGGGAATTTAAAGGAGACCCACATGTGATTAAGACATCAGAATGCAAGTTGGGAATAAAGCTAAGAAGGACTAAGCAGCCTCACACACAAATGGACCAGATGACAGGCTTCAAGACAGGCTTCAAAACACCACACTCCACCATTCACAACCTCTGTGACCTTGAGCAAGTCACACGACCTCTGAGCCTGAATTTCCCCATCTGTGAAATGGGGGGAGCATTCAATGAACCGAAACAAGTGAAATCTCTACAAAGGACTTATTTTTGTTGTTACTGTTATTGCTGTTGATATTATTGAAAGGAGAGAAAAGGCTGGTGAGGCTGAATGCAAGGTAAGGGGTGATCTTTGCATAAACTGAAGGCCTTTTAGGGAATAAAATTCCTTCCTCTGTCCTTCCATAGGAATAGCATACAAGGAAATGGGGGTACAATTTGCCAGAGACTTTAGACAAAGCCAAGAAAGAAGGGTCATGAACGTGGTCCAGGTGGATGCGGGCATGATAGTCCAATTCAGGCAACTGAGGAAGCGAGTGGGGATTCCTTCTCTGGGGGATTTTAAACTGAGAAAAGTGCCCTCTGGATAGAGTAATAATGACAGGTTTAGAGACAGAGGGTTAGTATTATTATTGTTGTTGTTGTTTAAGCCACATCATTCAAAAATCAATTGAGAACCTATCACGTGCTGGAATTTCATCTACAGTAATTCCAGGGCTCCAACCCAAACATACGTACATTTAATTACATATAAAGGACTTTGTACTGAGCTTAGGGTTGGAACATATCACTAAAATTCCCAATAATACTTGACCCTCATGATAAAATACCAATAGTAGCTAATATATATTCAGTACTTGATCTGTGCCAGACACTATACTAAGTACTTGATATATTAGCTCATTTAATTCTCAGAATAACTCCATAATGTGAGGAAACTGTTTGCAAAACACATATCTGATGAAGGATCGCTATTATATAAAGAACTTAAAACTCAATAATAAGACTTGCCTATTCTGGTATTCAATATAAATGGAATTCGGTGATATATGGCCTTTTGAGTCTGGTTTCTTTCGGTGAGCAAAATGGCATTCACGTTTCATCAATAGTGTGGTGGGCTCAGCAGTAAAGAATCCACCTGCAATGCAGGAGAATCAGGTTCGACCGTCGGTCGGGAAGATCCTCTGAAGCGGGATGGCAACCCACTCCAGCATTCTTGCCTGGAGAATCCCATGGACAGAGGAGCCTGGGGGGCTGCAGTCCAGGGGTTCACAGAGAGTCAGACACAACTGAGCTAGTAACAGCAGCAGCAGCCACATCATAGTGCATCTCAGGGTTTCATTCCTGTTTATAAGTAAGTAATATTCTACTGGATGGATAGACCTCACAGACAGAAACCAGATTAGCGGTTGCCCCGGGCTGTGGAGAGGAGTGAGTGGGGAGTGTCTGCTTAACGGGAATGGAGTTTCTGTCTGGGGTCTAAAACGACAGTGGTAAAAGTTGGGCAACATTGTGGAGGTACTTAGTACCGCTGAACTGTAACACTTTAAAGTGGTTTAAATTGGCAGTGCGTGCATGCATGCTCAGTCGCTTCAATAGTGTCCAACTCTTTGCCACCCCCATGGACCATAGCCCACCTGGCTCCCGGCTGAGGACAACCTGATTTTTCGGGGTTACCATCTTTTGCAAACACATTCATAACTCAGAGGGGAGGTACAGGGGTGAGATTAAGTACTAAAGGGTGTTAACCATAAGGTTCCAGTCCCAAGAGGGATGGAAGTGTAGGTTTATTTTATGGAGATCTTGCTGCCGAGGTCTGATCACACAGAGGGAGAATAGCATAGCCATGTAAGAGTTCTAGGACTGGACTGGGGTCTACTCCATGACTGCGTTCCAAATTCATTCCAACTTCATTTCAAGACGCTATCACCAAATACAGTCACAGTCCAAGGTATGAAGGGTTTGGACTTCAACATTTGGATTTTAGTGGGGATGGGACTCAACTCATGATACCCTGTGAGGATTCAGGTGTAGAACCAGCAAGACTGACAGGTGTTCAGGAGCCACAGGAAGGAAGGAGGAGGAGAGAAAAGGACGGGGGAATCCCAGATGTGACACTCAAATAAGGTTCGTGATGTGGACTACCCTCTATCAGCCATGCTGCCTTGGGCAGACATGACTCCTGGAAATGCCAAGTGGTTCCAGAGGCTTGTTCCTCAATGCATGGCCCAGACCAGCAACACTGACCCTTCCTGGAGCCTGTTAGAAATGCAGTCTCTGGCCCCACCCCAGACCTACCAAACCAGCCTGCAGAGTAACAAGATTCCTAGGTGATTCTTGCTCCGATGTAAGTCTGAAAAGCTCTGATCTAGACTCTCAACTTCTTCCTGCCTCCCTCCTCCATAGAAGCCAGGATTTCCAGAATTGATTCCTGTTCAGAAGCTCCCTCCCCAACTTGGTTCCCTCCCTGTGGATACACTTGTGAGGCCACATATGCAATTAAGTTATAAAAAGACCCTAGGAAGTTCTTTTATCAAACTGGTTTGCACCCAATTGATTTCCTGGTTGTGCAACTGTGCTCACTGATGAACCATTTTAATAGGAAGTGAAATTAGCCCAGAAACCCAGCTCCATCTTTCTCAGCCAGGCTGCCTTCAGAGACGGACCTTGGAGGAGCCAGCTCACAAGAGGTCCTGGCCACTTGGCCTCCCCGGGATGCTGGGAAGTGATGAAGGAAATGCTGGGAGAGGTGCTGAAGTGGTTTGAGCTCTAAACTGAGAATCAGCGGAAGAGATGCAATACAGGTCCCCAGGCCCAGTGAAGAGAAATGAGGGACCTGCCAGAACTGTCCCAAGGCCCTCGACCCTGATGGAGGTCGGGTCAGTCACTGCACTTCCTAAGAGAGAAAGGAGGCTCAGAGCAGTTAAGTAACGGTGCCCTTATCACACAGCAAATGAACAGAGGAGCCAGGATTGGAACCCAGATGTCTGATAATAGCAGCTGACTGCATAGCCTTCACATGAGGTGAGGATCAGTTATTGTGCCAGGGTTGTCAAGGCAACATTCGTTTCTGCCTGAGGTCTTGCAAAGACGTTTCTCTATCAGGTTGTTCCATC
This sequence comes from Oryx dammah, assembly GCF_014754425.2. Classification (NCBI taxonomy): domain Eukaryota; kingdom Metazoa; phylum Chordata; class Mammalia; order Artiodactyla; family Bovidae; genus Oryx; species Oryx dammah. The sequence goes on along the minus strand of NW_024070186.1, from coordinate 161,920,869 downwards.
TTTTCCTGGGGGTCCTGCCCCTCCAGCTGGAAACGCTGAGTGTTTGGGAAAGTGGCTCTGAGAGGCTTAGAAGAGTCTTTGGGAAGATCAGTGGGTTAAGGAGTAAGAAGGACCCCCCTCCCAAGGTTGTCAGCTCCAGGAGGGCTGCGCCAGGCAGAGGGCATCATCCGTCCAGTTGACAGCCACCTCCGCTAATTAGGGAAGCTTATCCCAGGGCATCACGGGGTTTGTTTAGCTTTCAGATCCCGTCTCTCCCAATGACTACAGTCCCTGGCAAGGACCCGATTTCCTAATGAGACGTGGACAGCTTCTTTCACCCTCAGGGCCTGATTTTAACCCGAGGAAGCAAAGCACGCCTGCCACCTGTTGGCGTCCCTCCAGTGGCCATGGACAAATGAGAGGAAGTGAGAGAAGGTGAGATACTGGCCGAGGCGGGCCTCTAGCAAAGCCGTGCGGACCATTCTATCTCCCTAAGCCTCGATGTCGAGTGGAAATAATACAGCCACCCCTCACCCCCAGGGGGATGATAGTGCCTTGTGCCCACGGTGCATTGACTCGGAGAGTCAGCTGTGCTGGTGTGTGTGCTGGAGGCACTCATTTGTCCCCCCAAGGCCGCCCTCCTCGCTCTGTGCCCGGGAAGGTTCACCTTCATGGACTGTAGTGACGGATCCCCTTCACCACGGGCGGAGGGAGACAGACCTCACAGGATGGCACAGACGGGAGCAAAGGGAGATGAGAGTGTCCTCCCGACTCCCTCTCGGCTGGAATGTGGGCTGACAGTGATCTCTCCTGAAGGCCACAGCCGTGTCAGGTAAAGTCTGGGTTCTAGGAACCCCCCCATTCCCTCGGCCCCTTGAGGCCTGGGGAGCAGGTAACAGGCCCCCCAACTGTTGCTGGCTCCAGGGCACTGCATCTTTGCCCATCTGCCTCTCTTCACCACACCCTGTCTCATAAACAGTCCCCAGGTGGTTGGATGGCATCATTGACTCAATGGACATGAGCCTGAGCATCTGAGCAAACTCCAGGAGATGGTGAGGGACAGGGAAGCCTGGTGTGTTGCAGTCCATGGGGTCAAAAAGAGTCGGACATGACTGAGCAACTCAACAACACAGCAACAACAATCCTAAACTCTCCTCAGTTCTCCCACAAGCTCCCCCTGGAGAAGCAAACAGCAACTCACTTCAGTATTCTTGCCTGGAAAATCCCATGGACAGACGAGCCTGGCAGGCTACAGTCCATAGAGCTGCAAAGAGTCAGACATGACTGAGCAACTAAAATACCGTCAGCACCCTGTAACACGGGTCTCCTCAGAGACGCTTGCCCCCTCTCCAGCTTTCAGGCCAACCTGATACTAGATCAGCTTCTTCTAAGATCACCATTTTTTTAAGAACTCAGGGTTCCCCAAACTGTATTTTTCTACCCCAAAGCCTCCAAGTTACAGCAACTCAAGCCTCTGCACTTTATCTACAAAATTTTCCAATATACTGCGATTTTAGTGGAACTATTAAAAACCTGTCAGAGAAATGCTGGTAATGGCAAAAACATTTCTCTGGGGCCGTCAATTCCCCTACATATCCATCAGCACTGCTCTGCACGACAAGGAAGCCCTCATTTAGAATGTGTCAATTCTGATTATTAATGCAGGGATAACACCTGCTAAGTATGTTTGTCTGGAGGTGAGCTTGGCAGGACATGAGGGCAGCAGCAGCCGGGGCTGCAGAGAAAACCCTGGTGCCCAGGGCCAGCTCTAGGAAAGGCCACCATGATTAATGAGAACTCAGCGATCACACCACACATGGAGCAGGAGGGGGTGGGGCAGAGTGGGGAGGGTCGTCAGAGCACGCAGACGGCAGGCTCCCCTGGACTGCGCGGAATGCATTCCTGCTTGGGGTCCACAGCACACTGACATGTTCATTAGTCCTCAGATTTATGAGCTCGTGAAATGCCGTGGAAACTCCCTACAAAACAGTCCTCAGGGTTCAAACCTTATCAATGAACAGAATAGCTGTGCTTCATTGTTTCACTAACTAAAATGCTTTAACTTGATCACTACCACCATTAAACCAAGGGTAGGCACTCACTTGTGTACTGTTTCATCTGTCTGTCCATCCATCCATCTATCTACACATTCATGTAGTAATGTTTGTCCTGCCTCTTTCTCTCTTAGTTTCTCCATCCATCCACCCATCCATCCATTCATCCAACTAACCATCCATCCGTATATGGAAGTTTGTCCTGCCTCTCTTTCTTTCTCTCTCTCTCCCCCTCCCTCTCTCCATCTTTCCACCCAGCCAACAATCCATTCACTAATTCATGAATTTATTTCTTCACTCAACAGGCACTAAATGAGCCATTACTCAACTCTAGACAACATGGTAGTCACCAAGGATACCAAGATGAATTGGACATGGGTGCTTGACCTTAAGGAGCTCTCTAGAGAAGGAAACAGACATGAATATGGGTAAAAGGCCCCAGAGAAAATCCCAGGGGAAATCTCAGAGCTGGGGCTTGAAAGATGAGTAAGAAGAGTTGGACAAGTAGAGAAGAGTATGTGTTGGGTGAGTTGGGATGACCAAGGCCGTTCTGGGCAGAGAGAGCAGCATATATAAAGGCACGGAAGTTTGATCCCTGGTGAGAATTAACAGGTAAGGCAGAAGAATGAGAAGGAAAATAAGATGTTTTCTGATGTCTTGAAACACCTGAATGAAGCCACATAATCATGGTGAAACATGAAGTCCTGGAGAGGAAAAACACATCGTTTTCAACTTGCCATACCCCTTCCTTACCTAATTGTTGTTGCTATTGTTTAGTTGTTAAGTTGTGTCTGACTCTTGGCAACCCCATGGACTGTAGCCCACCAGGCTCCTCTGTCCATGGGATTTTCCAGGCAAGAATGCCATTTCCTTCTCCAGGGGATCTTCCCGACCTGATATACCACCTTAAATACAGGGGGAGCTTAAGAACTATTTGTAGAATTCCATCATTCTATTAATTCAGCTCTGTTTCATCAAGTGTGTAATGAATGTCCATCAGGTATGCCCAGGGCAGAGGCACACAGGTGGGTACCTATTAACCCCAATACCTCAGGGCTAAGTACACAGTGCCTGGCACCTAGCAGATTCTCCATGACTATATGTTCAGTGAAAGAATGAATGTCAAGTGTCATGTATGTGTTTCATGGTCATGATATCATGTTAATGCTTCAGTTCAATTCATTTCAGTCGCTGAGTCGTGTCTGACTCTTTGAGACCCCATGGACTGCAGCACACCAGGCCTCCCTGTCCATCACCAATTCCCGGAGTTTACTCAAGCTCATGTCCATCGAGACAGTGATACTATCCAACTATCTTATCCTCTGTCATCCTCTTCTCCTCCCGCCTTCAATCTTTCCCAGCATCAGGGTCTTTTCAAATGAGTCAGTTCTTTGCATGAGGTGGCCAAAGTATTGGAGTTTCAGCTTCAACATCAGCCCTTCCAATGAACATTCAGGACTGATTTCCTTTAGGATTTACTGGTTTGATCTCCTTGAAGTCCAAGGGATTCTCAAGAGTCTTCTCCAGCACCACAGTTCAAAAGCATCAATTCTTCAGTGCTCAGCTTTCTTTATAGTCCAACTCTTACATCCATACATGACCACTGGAAAAACCATAGCTTTGACTAGATGGACCTTTGTCGGCAAAGTAGTGTCTCTGCTTTTTAAGATGCCGTCTAGGTTGGTCATAACTTTTCTTCCAAGGAGTATCTTTTAATTTCATGACTGCAGTCACCATCTGCAGTGATTTTGGAGCCCCCCAAAATAAAATCTGTCACTGTTTCTGTTGTTTCCCCATCTATTTGCCATGAAGTGATGGGACCAGATGCCATGATCTTAGTTTTCTGAATGTTGAGTTTTAAGCCAACTTTTTCACTCCCCTCTTTCACTTTCATCCAGAGGCTCTTTAGTTCTTCTTCGCTTTCTACTGCTTACTGCAACCTTACTAGGAAAAGGGTATTGTTTTCAAAAGAGATGAGGAAATCAGAGCTGGGGGACATTAAATAACTAGCTTAAGATTCCACTGCTGGGACTGAGGAGAGCTGGGGTTGGAATTCAGGGGTGTTGTTTCCCAAGCACCCACTATTTCTGTGCTGCTCATCCAGCACCTCTCCCAAAGCCAGAAAGAGGAGCACGACACAGGACAAAGGAATTCTCGGAGCTGTCAGAGAAGGACCAAGCCTGGAGCCAAAAGGGTGATGGGCAATTTGCTTGATGCCAAGGTGGCCAGGGAGGACTGTAGAAGGGAAATGAAAGTGGAGGAGAGTTGTTTTTTAGTGTGAGGAAATTGTGGCTGTATTCCCATCTCATCAAGTCCTGCTGTTAGCTGGGCCCTCATAAAAGAGAAACCCACATTGTCTAGCTCCAATTTAGCATCTGGGCATCCACGTGGGCCCAAACATGCTCTTCCTGGAAAGAATGATCTTAACCCTTTCTCTGCATGGATTAACAAATAGTTCCATCAATAGTACTTTTGGCTTGAATTTATAGTGGCACAGGCTCAGAGGATAGAGGGGCCAAGAATCACTTTACCCTAGTGAGTCCTTCCTGGCCACCTCCCAGCTGGCAAATCTCTGAACACAAGGACCCTTGTCTTCTACATGTGTCTGATGCCCTACAGTTCAACCATTTTTTTAAGAAGATGGAAACCAGCATCCAATCCCCCAAGCCAAACCCTGGCTTCCAATCAGAGGAGCCAAGATTTCTCCGCATCTAAAGCAGAAAGACTCCTTTAGCATCAAAAGGGGGGAAAGAAAGGGGGAGAAAGGGCTTTCGAAGTCTTCTTGCCCTCCTCAGACTCAACAGCTCCAATTTGGAGAATTATTTTAGGCCTCCTTTTGATGGGGAGCTAAAAGGGCAAAGTTTGGGCTGCAAATAAAATTGAGTGTGCTGTGTAAAGGAGAGTCGCACCACACCAGGAACATTTTAAGGAGCTTATATGCAGCTCCGAGGAGAGCTTATTACATCTCTGCTTCCTGGGAACTTGCGGATCAGATTTAATCTGTAGAGAGGCCCTGTCAAGGTCTCCTCCCGGGGCAAACAGAGCCTCCAGCAGACCCAGGCTGAATGGCGGTTCTCTCTCCAGCCTCGGCAGAAAAGCACACGCAGCCAGCCATTGAGGAGACAGCGTCCAGCGTAACCACCCAGTCTCCTTTATGCTCCATTTCCCCACCTAATATATAGCTGCTCTGCATACGTAACTTCTATCGCCAGCAAAATTGAACGTCCTGATTCTTAATAACGCTGGGCAGTAATTTTATCACCCGGATCACTCTCTTCGCCTGTCAGCATAGAGAGGGAAAAAAAAATTCCATGTTGTTGGATAAACCCACCAGATGGTTCATCTCTATCAATTGCACATTATGCCTGCCGTTACATCTCACTCTGAGTAAATCTCAACTGTTTAGCGACCATCACGTCAGTATTTTTTTGCCTAGTTAGCCTTTCAACCTTATTCCCAAAGTAACCAAACCACGCTCAATCCTCCCATGGACCTCGTTCCCGCGCCTGCATCCAGACGCATATGTCCTCAGCTCTGTGAGTCACTGCTTGGCGCCAGCTAAGTATATTACTGCCTCGAAAATTAACTTGCACACTGAGAATAATCACAGAAAAGAAATTTGTTTTCCTACAATGTTGTTTTCCAGCTGTTTTAATGCAGACAATTTTACCCTGGAACCTAAATTGAAAAAAAAAAGAGAGAGAGAGACAGAGAGAGAAGAGAGACTTTAAAATCTGCATAATTTGAAAGTGCTTAATGTAAATTAGATAGATCAGCCTAATTTTATTTCAGTACTTTTTAATTGCATTTATAATTAGCAAAATACATTAATGTGCTACACAGAAGGTCAGGATTTCTGGTAAAGGGATCTAATTAAAATGCCCCAGTGCATTTCTGTCACACATGCGCCCAGAAGCCTGCTTCCCTCCGCACTCCGGACCGGGGACTATTTTCTAACTCGTGTGCATTTTCATCAAAACCGGAGATCCTGTGATCAGCCTTGTGTGGAACATCCCACTCTTAGAGAAGCCCAGTGAGTCCACTCCAAGTCTGAAAGGCCAGATCCCATTTGTCCCCACGTGGCAAGGCAGTTTTCAACAGTAACTCATTTCCCTTGGAATTCCCCTCCCTTGCTCTTTCATCCATTCAAGCAGGCGTCAGTCTGTGTTTTGTGTGGAAAGGGTTGTAAAAGCAGCGAGCAGCCAACACCAACAGCGATAGGAGGGCTTCTCTGCTTGGGCTGCCGTGTGGTCCTGTTTGCACCTGAAGAGCACCCCCATAAGGACAGTGACGGTGATGTTGCAGGACCAACAGTAGTAGAACTGAGTTTTCTCTCCCCCAATTCCTCCCAAAGTCACCCTGAAACCAGTTATTAGATACGTCACTCTCAGGCCATTTCCCCTGATTCCACAAGCTGCTGACCTCGCAGAGGGCTGCTTTCCTTGCTCCGTGGAGTTCCTGCCCTGCCCAGCGAAGGGTCCCACTCCAGCTCCACCAGCAGCCTGGCCAGGGCTCGGCATGTTGGGAGAGTGGCGTCTGCTCAGTCCTTCAGTTGTCTGACTCTTGGCGACCCCATGAACTGCAGCCCTCCAGGCTCCTCTGTCCATGGGATTCTCCAGGCAAAAACACTGGAGTGGGTTGCCATTTCCTTCTCCAATACATGAAAGTGAAAAGTGAAAGTCACGTCGCTCAGTCGTGTCAGTCCCAATACAAAGGCACAAGCTCCGCCTCCCCCATCCCTGCCCATCAGGTCCTGGTAGCAGGATGTCCCGTCACAGCGTGCTCTTAACTTCCTTTCACCTTGTGCACATCCTGTTATCACCGACACCACTACCCAGGAGAAAGGGGATGGGCTCTGGGATCAAGTCCCCCGTAGCACTTTGGCTAAGGGGAAGCTGAGCAGCACACCTTTGGACTCAGATCAGATCAGCCTGTGTGGCCTGTGGGGTTAATCGGGTTCTCCTGTTCTTAGAACATTTCCCACTTTTTCTGGAACAATCTGGTATATTCCACGGTTTCCTATATCTACTCTTCCTACTTAAACATGTCTCCCAGTGTATAGGTAGGATATGTATCTATGTTCTTGAGCTTACATATTTATATAATTATATATATACCCACACGGGCTTCCCTGGTAGCTCAGTGGTTCAAAAAAAAAAAAATCTGCCTGCAATGCAGGAGATGTAGGGGATGCAGGTTCAATCCCTGGGTCAGGATGATCCCGTAGAGAAGGCCATGGCAACCCACTCCAGTATTCTAGCCGGGAGAATCCCATGGACAGAGGAACCTGGTGGGCTACAATCCATGGGGTTGCAAAGAGTCAGACACGACTGAAGCGACTGAGCATGCATGCATAAGCATACACACACACATATATGTGTGCGTATATATCTATATCACAGATACATATTTAATAGGAGAAATGGAACAGGCATATACATCTTTGAAGAAATGCATATTCATTTTCTGAGGACAGATGTATATTTAGTACATGAAACAGAACACCCTGATATAGCAATCCTCCCCCACTTATTTTTTTTAATTAATTAAAAAAATTAAACACACCACATTATATTCTGGGAACTAACATTTGTTGCATATGTAGATATACTAAGAGCTTACACAAAGAGCTATATATTTATATCCTTCAATTTTTTTCAATGATTCTAACTATATCCCAATGGGATAGTTGTGAGAAACCTCCCTTTTGCAGAGAAGCTGAGGTTCGGAGAGGCTACCCCAAATTCTCAGAGAGCTGGTCCCAAAGCGAGGCCTGTGTGACCCAGACAATGGTCCACACCTCCAGGCCACACGCACACTGACCGTGAAGGAGTGCATGCAGTGATCATACAGGGCACATACCCATGGGGAACCTCACAGCTCAGACCCCTTGGGCATAACTGCTGAACATATAAGGGAACATACAAGGTTTTCCTTCTGATCCCATTGGGAAAAACAGAACATTTGACAAACTTAAGGAAATAAACCTGGTGGAAGAGCCAATTCAATGGAATAGACCCTGATGATGGGAAAGATTGAAGGCAGGGGGAGAAGGGGACGACAGAAGATGAGATGGTTGGATGGCATCACCAACTCATGGGCATGCATTTGAGCAAACTCCAGGAGATAGTGTTCAGTTCAATTCAGTGCAGTCACTCAGTGGTGTCCAATGCTTTGCAACCCCATGGACTGCAACACTCCAGGCCTCCCTATCCATCACCAACTCCTGGAGTTTACTCAAACTCATATCCATTGAGTCTGTGATGCCATCCAGCCATCTCATCCTCTGTCGTCCATTCTCCTCCAACCTAGAACCTTTCCCAGCATCAGGGTCTTTTTCAATGAGTCAGTTCTTTGCATCAGGTGGCCAAAGTATTGGAGTTTCAGCTTCAGCATCAGTCCTTCCAGTAAATATTCAGAACTGATTTCCTTTAGGATGGATCTCCTTGCAATCCAAGGGACTCTCAAGAGTCTTCTCCAACACCACAGTTCAAAAGCATCAGTTCTTCAGTGCTCAGCTTTCTTTATAGTCCAACTCTCACACCCATACAAGACTACTGGAAAAACCATAGCCTTGATTAGATGGACCTTTGTTGGCAAAGTAATGTCTCTGCTTTTTAATATGCTATCTAGGTTGGCCATAGCTTTTCTTCCAAGGAGCAACCGTCTTTTAATTTCATGGCTGCAGGCACCACCTACAGTGATTTTGGAGCCCCCCCAAAATAAAATCTGTCACTGTTTCCACTGTCCCCCCATCTATTTGCCATGAAGTGATGGGACTAGATGCCATGATCTTAGTTTTCTGAATGTTGAGTTTTAAGCCAACTTTTTCACTCTCCTCTTGCACTTTCATCAACAGGCTCTTTAGTTCTTCTTTGCTTTCTGCCATAAGGGTGGCGTCATCTGCATATCTGAGGTTACTGATATTTCTCCTGGCAATCTTGATTCCAGCTTGTGCTTCATCCAGTCCAGCGTTTCTCATGATGTACTCTGCATATGAGTTAAATAAGCAGGGTGACAATGTACTTGATGTACTTGATGTACTCCTTTCCCTAATTGGAACCAATCTGTTGTTCCATGTCCAGTTCTAACTGTTCCTGACCTGCATACAGATTTCTCAAGAGGCAGGTCAGGTAGTCTGGTATTTCCATCTCTTTCAGAATTTTCCAGTTTATTGTGATCCACAGAGTCAAAGGCTTTGGCATATTCAGTAAGGCAGAAATAGCTGTTTTTCTGGAAAAAAACATCATTTTTGATGATCCAACAGATGTTGACAATTTGATCTCTGGTTCCTCTGCCTTTTCTAAAACCAGCTTGAACATATGTAAGTTCGCGGTTCATGTACTGTCGAAGCCTGGCTTGGAGAATTTTGAGCATGATTTTATTAGTGTGTGAGATGAGTGCAGTTGTGAGGTAGTTTGAGCATTCTTTGGCATTGCCTTTCTTTGGGATTGGAATGAAAACTGACCTTTTCCAGTCCCGTGGCCACTGCTGAGTTTTACAAATTTGTTGGCATATTGAGTGCAGCACTTTCACAGCATCATCTTTTAGGACTTGAAATAGCTCAACTGGAATTCCATCACCTCCACTAGCTTTGTTCATAGTGATGCTTTCTAAGGCCCACTTGACTTTGCATTCCAGGATGTCTGGCTCTAGGTGAGTGACCACACTATCATGGTTATCTGGGCCAGGAAGATCTTTTTTGTATAGTTCTTTTGTGTATTCTTGCCACCTCTTCTTAATACCTTCTTCTTCTGTTAGGTCCATACCATTTCTGTCCATTTTTGTGCCCATCTTTGCATGAAATGTTCCCTTGGTATCTCTAATTTTCTTTAAGAGATCTCTAGTGTTTCCCATTCTGTTGTCTTCCTCAATTTCTTTGCACTGATCACTGAGGAAGGCTTTCTTATCTCTCCTTGCTATTCTTGGGAACTCTGCATTAGAATGGGTATATCTTTCCTTTTCTCCTTTGCCTTTTGCCCCTTTTCTTTTCTCGGCGATTTGTAAGGCCTCCTCAGGCAACCATTTTGCCTTTTTGCATTTCTTTTTCTTGGGGATGGTCTTGATCACTGCCTCCTGTACAATGTCACGAACCTCCTTCCATAGTTCTTCAGGCACTCTGTCTATCAGATACAGTCCCTTGAATCTGTTTCTCACTTCTATTGTAGATTGTAAGGGATTTGATTTATGTCATACCTAAAGGAGATCAGTCCTGGGTGTTCATTAATAGGACTGATGTTGAAGCTGAAACTCCAGTACTTTGGCCACCTGATGCAAATAGCTGACTCATTTGAAAAGAGCCTGATGCTGGGAAAGGTTGAGGGCAGGAGGAGAAGGGGACGACAGAGGATGAGATAATTGGAAGGCATCACTGACTCAATGGACATGGGTTTGGATGGACTCTGGGAGTTGGTGATGGATAGGGAGGCCTGGTGTGCTGCAGTTAATAGGATCACGAAGAGTCAGACATGACTGAGCAACTGAACTGAACTGAACTGATACCTGAATGGTCTGATGGTTTCCCCTACTTCCTTCAATTTAAGTCTGAATTTAACAATAAGGAGTTCATGATCTGAGCTATAGTCAGCTTCCAGTCTTGTTTTTGCTGACTGTATAGAGCTTCTCCATCTTTGGCTGCAAAGAATATAATCAATCTGATTTCGGTGTTGACCATCTGGTGATGTCCACGTGTAGAGTCTTCTCTTGTGTTATTGGAAGTGGGTGTTTGCTATGACCAGTGCATTCTCTTGGCAAAACTCTATTAGCCTTTGCCCTGCTTCATTCTGTACTCCAAGGCCAAATTTGCCTGTTACTCCAGGTATTTCTTGACTTCCTACTTTTGCATTCCAGTCCCCTAAAATGAAAAGGACATCTTTTTGGGGTATTAGTTCTAGAAGGTCCTGCAGGTCTTCATAGAGCTGTTCAACTCAGCTTCTTCAGCGTTATTGGTCGGGGTGGCATAGGCTTGGATTACTGTGATATTGAATGGTTTGCCAATGGGAGAGAGTGAAGGACAGGGAGACCTGGCATGCTACAGTCCATGGGGTTGCAAAGAGTCAGACACAACTGAGCTACTGAACAACAAGTAAGTAAACAGAATAGACATCTTCAGAAGAGATACGTGATCCATGTACATTTCGTAGAGAAAAGCATAAAGGTGAATAATTAGAGCACAACATGCAGTTTCCTGTTCTTGTTGCTCTGATAACAACTCAGCAGAGATGCTGCTATCCTGTGATGCTGAGCTATATAAAGCCCCCCACTGCCAGCTTGTTCAAGCCCCCATGCCTCTGCCTCTGCCATGCCAGCCCCCGGGAAGCCCCGCAACTCCCTGATCCACTTGGGGAACAAACCTTCTCATCCTTTGCAACCGAACCCAAATATCTTGTTCTCATCAAAGCCTTCTCTGACCCTTGCTGGTATATATGTGGCACACAGCAGGGATAAACCAACTCTGCTTGGAGGGTCAGATGAATCATAATTTATTGTTTGAATTCTCCAAGGGGAAAATCTGTCTTATTTATCCTACTACTGATGGGAACTAATATCATGGCAACATCTATGTGCAGGAACTACAATAAACATGTCACCCACATTTCCATGACTTCTCATGGCAACCCGACTTGTCACATTTATCCGTGTTTTTCAGGTAAGGAAATGGAGATTCAGAGTGGTTAAGTAACGTGTCCAAAGTCACACAGCTATGAAGTGCTGACAGCAGTATTCAAAGCCAGGCTGTCTTCTTCACTATAGACTCCCAGGGCCTAGGACACAGTAGAGGCACAATAAAGGGAACAAAGGGTGCGTATTTACTGGAAGCCTCCCCTCCCTTGTCGTATCCAATTACCTTCAAGCAGATGGAGTGAGGACACCTTTCCAGCCCTTGTCCTGCTTGTCCTAAGGCCTCATGACTCACCTCGAAGTCAATATTTCATTATGAGCCCATCATGCAGGTCAGTGTAATAATTAATGACTATCTGCTGGTGTGACTGCTTATCGTATTTTAGCTTAATTCCAATAAAATCTAAATGGCCTATTAATTTTCCTAATAAATTTAGATATGGCCTCTGACCGCAATCTGGCTTTGATTAGCTAACAAAATATTTGAAGATGGGCCAAGCTGGCTCTTTCAAATATTTCAAGCAAATAACACTTAACTGGATTTAGGATTCTGTGTCAAGCTTATGGCTGCACTCAGCAGTGAATAAGGCAAGAGGACAGCTTCATAATTGGTCCCCAGCTCCCAGAGTCGAGCTGCCCTGGGGAGTGAGCCATCTAGACCATGTTTGGAAGCCAAATGTGACCAGGACAACACAAATATGTCCTTGGTTACAGGAAGGGCAGGGATGGAGCAGCAGGTGAGTAACTTCTCAGGAGCACTCACAGGATGGTCCCACGTAGAGGATGCACCTTTCTGAGACTGCCTGCCCCAGAGATGTTCTGAAATGCGCCACCACTGATGAGAACCCAACATATGGCTTATACCTCCAGAGACCCAAAAGGAAATCAGGAGAGATAGGAAATGAGAATGTGTTTCCACAGGCTCCTTGTGGGATGGGTTCCTCTTACTCTCCAGGTCTCACTGTAAATGTCAAGCTGCAAGGTGCCCGCCAACCCTACCTCCCTCATAAAAGTGACCCCTCATCCTCCTCAATCAGTTATCACAAAGCCCTGTTCAATTTTCTTTATAGCACTTATTAGACACTGCAATCTTTCATAGGAATTTTATGTATGTGTTTGTCTTTTGCACCCCATCCTAACCCTTCAGTAGGCCTTCAAGTCCAAAAGGGCAGAGAGCTTGCACAGTGCTTAACGCATAGTAGATGCTCAATAAGTCTTTGCTGGATGAGTAAATAATTGGTGAATGAATGATGATGGATTGAATAATGATGAGAGAGGGTCACACAGAGGTCAGTCTGAAAGAAGAAGCAACAGAGATGGAGCCCTACCAGGTCTGGAGTCAGACAGAGGGGCTGAATCTTGGCACTGCCTCTTGCTAGCTAGAAGGCCATAATAAATTACTTAACTGCTCTGTGCCTCAGTTTCTTCATCTGTAAAATGGGGTCAATAGCAGTGCCTCCCTGTAGACAGTATCCAGTGTGTTGATATGTAAAACGCTCAGTGCAGTAACTTGAGCACAATTAGTGCTCATGAAAGGTTAGCTGCTACTGCCATCCTTCGCCTACTCCTCCTCCTCATCGACATCAACATCATC
>NW_024070186.1:161744666-161907611 GCF_014754425.2 Oryx dammah | reverse complement strand
ACTGATCTTATCCCATATTCTTCCACTGCCCCAGGACCTACAAGGAAAAGGACACCCAATCAACACAGACACTCACTCTCAGGCTGGACTGATCAACACAACCCCAATTCCTTATTTGTGGCCTCATTCCTCTGACTCATTTGCAGCTCACATCCATTGGAATCGACTCCATAGGGCTGCAGCTACTTCCCTCCCTATTGAAACCTTTGCATTTCAGAATGCAGCTCCAGATGTTGGTGGGTCTCTTGATGTTGGGGTTCACTGTTCCTGACCCCAGCCTGTGAGTGATGATGACCATCCATAACAGCTCAGCAAACCCCAACCATGCCTTCACATAGAGATAGCTCTTAACCGTACAGTCTGAGAGTTGAACTGCAATACCCACCTATGACCATCTAGAATGCTTTGCTAAGCCTTGTGCAACTGTGAAAGATCAAGTCAGTGCCAAAGTCTGAAAACGGGGATTATTGATGCAAGTGGTGGATACTGTCAGAGTTGTCACCAGTAGAATAAGAAGACGACTAACTCATTGCAACTGAACTGAACTGAACTGAACTCATTAGAGAATGAGGGATATTGTGAGGCTCTAATGGGTTTGGGAGGCAATAAAAAGAAGCGGATGCTTTTCACTGGACACCAGCAGATGGGGAGAGCAGAATCATGTCTCTTCCAGGATTACAGTCAGATGTAATGGGCATGCATGGTGGGCAAAACTGATCTACCTAGAAGGCCAGAGGAGCCTTCTTGAAGACAGTGAACTTGAGCTGAGACTTGCAAGAGAAATGGCCAGGGATCAAGAGGAAAAAGAAGTCTAGGCTAAGGGAATAGCACACTGAAGACTACAAAGTAGGACAGATCTTCGTCCCTAACAGGAAGTGAGAAGCGCAGCATAACTGGGCACAGTCAGTGAGAAGGCGGGAGGAGGAAAGTGAAGCGGAAGCAGAATTGTGTCTTGACATTCACTGGTGTCTCCATTGTCTTGGGCCACTGTGACAAAAACACCACAGCCTGTGGTTTAAAGGACATTTATTTCTCATTTAGCTCTGGAAGCTGGGAGGTCCAAATTCAAGATGCTGGCAGAGCCGGCATCTGGTAAGGGTCTGAAGGCTTCCTGGTTTGCAGGTGGCTTGTTGTTGTGTCTTCACAAGGCTGTGGGGGTGAGGAGAGGGAGTGGGGAAGAAGGAAGGAAGAGAAGGAGGAAGGGCGGGGGGAATGCTCTGTCTCTTTTTCTTCTTGTAAAGATATCCATTCCACCCGTGGGGCTCCATTTCTCAAGATCTCATCTAAACCTAAAGGCCCCACCTCCTAATACCATCCCATCACAGGGATGAAGGTTTCAGCACGCAACTTTGGGGGAGATTTTTACACAAACATGCCATCCATAATGATGGGTGAGGTCTCCTGTTAGGTATTCTACAGATCCTGTCCGTTGCCAGTGATCTGTAGAACAGCACAACAAGGTAGGGATAATTTTTCCTTTTCTCCAGGGGAGAACCTGAGATCAGACTACTTGAGTAGGCTGGCCCGGAGTCAACCCAGTGAGAGAGTGGAGGGAGTTTGAAGAGGTGTGCTGGTTTGCATGTGACTCCTCTTCTCACCTCAAGAACCAGAGAGATGAGAATGGATACATGTGCAGGAAACACACAGAGAGTGTGTGAACTGGGATCCCACGGAACAGGGTGAGCTTCCGTCTCACAGTGAGTCTCCATGACAGGACCACTGCCTCTTGGCTGCTAATATTTAAGACATGCCACCAGCCTCTGCTGAGATTTAATATTAGGTTAGCAGGCAGGAGCTAATTAAATGTTAATGTTCAGTCACTTGAAATTAAACATTAGGAATCTCAGCCTTAGTTGTAAGTTTCTTAAGCCATCATTAAGGTGTTCTGGCTGGTTCCCCCCTTGCCGGGCCTCCCAACTCCTCCAACCTGGATCCCCCATCCACAGGCAAACTCATTTCCCTCACCACATGCCTTAACACGCGGCATCTGACCTGCCCGACAGCCATACTCCACTGAGCAGATCTAAAAGGCTGAACACACACACACTCACGCGGACATCGAATTTCACCTTAGGTGAGTCTACCTATAATTCCATATGTAATGTTTTACAGATGACAAAGCACTTTCAGGAAAGTAATTGAATTTGGTCTCATAGTGAGATGATGGCAATGATGACAGTGATGTTGGAGGAGGAGGAGAAGGTGGAGAGGAAGGAGGTGAAGGCAAGGAGGGAAGGGAAGGAGGAGGAAGAAGGGAGAGAGGGACCATCCTTTCAGTGTCTGACGTTTGCATTGCCAGGCTCACAGTGATGCCACAAGATCCATGGTGTGCTCTCTAACTGCTTTCATTTTACAGATACAGAAGCTGAAGCCCAGAGAGATGAAACCAGGGGCCCAAGACCACTCGTGGGACTGGATGTCAAGGCTGAGACCTGAAAGGCTCATTCCTTTGACTACAATTGATCACATAAATGAGACAAAGTTGACTTCAGAGAAGACGAGAGGTTTGATTAAGAACCCACAGTTTTGTGATCTTATCCACAATATGAGGAAATAAAGCTCAGAGGAATTAAATGGCTCACTCAATGCTACAGCTTTTTATGAGGATCAGAGCTATCATCCTAGATTCCAGTCTCCGAGGAACTTTTTGAGTGTGTGTGTGTGTACGTGTACACACGGGTTCAGGCTCCCTCCAAACCCAGAACACCCCCGGAACACCTCCCTGGTGAGAAGGTCTAGGACACTCCTAGCTCGGCAATTTGCTGAATGCCTGGTTGCATTTCAGCCCAGAGCACTGCTCTTGAATAGCTAATAGGTGGACAGGTGGAAAAGACAGGGATGGAGGGAGGAAGGAGAACATCTCATCTCTTCCCAGAAAGTCCCTTCTGGGACTCTGTCAGCTCCAGGACCTTTCAACAGCAAGAAGCTTGTGCCCCTGTACCTCCGCCCAACATGCTGAATTGAAAATCAGGGTAAATCTGCACCAAGGGAGATGTCTAATCAAGGCTCAGGTTTGCATCTCCTTTTCAATGGCATGTTGACAAAACAAGAAAAGACAGAAACAGACACAATTAAGCTGACTTTGGGAGGCCAGCCAGCAAGAAGTGAGAGCAGTGGGGGCTGCCTATGACCAGCAAGGAGTGGCCAGAGGGGACATTTAGCACAGAGGGCCGCACCAGGGCTGGGAGCCTGGCCCTTATGATCTCTGCTCAGAAGATGAATCGCAAAGTTACAGAAAACTGAGGTCAGCCCCATGGAGAGGGGTTGGTGGAGTACATAGCCAGAGGTTTACAAAACATGAGGTTTACAAGCTGTGGCTGCAAAGAGCCGACTCATTGGAAAAGACCCTGATGCTGGGAAAAACTGAAGGCAGGAGGAGAAGGGGACGACAGAGGATGAGATGGTTGGATAGCATCACCGACTCAATGGATGTGAGTTTGAGCAAACTCTAGGAGATAGTGAAGGTCAAGGAAGCCTGGTGTGCTCCAGTCCATAGGACTGCAAAGAGTTGGATATGACTGAGTGGCTGAACAACAATATTAAGCTGTGGAGCTATCTCTACAGTATACTCAAAAGAACTTAGGAAAGGCTTACAGAGAGTTAGAACAAGAATAGTAACAGCGATGACCATTTACAGAGAAGCTGTTCTGTGCCAGGATTACACACAAAAAACACCATTTTTTCAAAGATGATTCTGCCCCGTAGTCTCTTTCACAGACCCTGAGACTGAGGTCCTAAGATGCTATATTGCTTGTCTAAGACAACCAATTGTGAGGGAGTCAGAAACCATCTCTCCTATATTGCTGGTTTCATAGACGAGGAAGCAGGTTCCATGAGGACAGAGCACTACCAAGGGCATCCTGAACATCCCTGGCATCCTGGGAGCCTCCAAGCCCGGAGGCAACCCCAGGAGACCAGATGGTGGGCTCAGTCGCCTTGCTGGTTATCTTCAAAGTAACCATTTGGGTCACAGCAGCAACCATGGTTTTTCCCTACCTCTTTATTTTCAAAGAGAACAAAGTCCCTTTAAGTGGAAATCAAGCAAAGGGTATTTAGGTGGGTCAAACATTTCATAGCATGGTGGGATCACTTCCTTTTGAATACATGAGGACCAACCTCTGCTTTGGTTAAATTTTTCTACTCTGCAAAATGTAGTCTGGGGCCAGAGAGATCTGGCTTTGGATCAGCTCTGATACCCACTGCTATGTGGCTGTTGGCAAGTCTTGTAACTTTGCTAAGCCTAACTGTTCCTGGAAATGGGAGAGTTAGCCCATCAGCCCACAAATCTTTGAAAGCCTGCTGTGTGTCAGGCATGTCGTAGGTGCTGAAAGGAGAGCCATGGAAAGACAGACCAAAATTCAGAGCTCTTGGCTGATATCTGACTGGGAATAATAGGTAGTAATGAGCTTCCCTGATGGCTTAACAGGTAAAGAATCCACCTGCAGTGCAGGACAGAGAAGGCAATGGCACCCCACTCCAGTACTCTTGCCTGGAAAATCCCATGGATGGAGGAGCCTGGTGGGCTGCAGTCCATGGGGTTGCTAAGAGTCGGACACGACTGAGCGACTTCACTTTCACTTTTCACTCTCATGCATTGGAGAAGAAAATGGCAACCCACTCCAGTGTTCTTGCCTGGAGAATCCCAGGGACGGGGGAGCCTGGTGGGCTGCCATCTATGGGATTGCACAGAGTCGGACACAACTAAAGCGACTTAGCAGCAGTGCAGGAGACACAGGAGATGCGGGTTTGATCCCTGGGCTGGGACTATGCCCTGGAGAAGGAAATGACAATCCGCTGCAGTATGCTTGCCTGAAAACTCCCAAGAACAGAGAAGTCTGATGGGCTACAGTCCAAAGGGTCACAGAGTCGAACACGACTGAGAGATTAAGCACAGCACAGTGACAAAAATATACAAGAGGACCCAGGCTGTAGGTTTGCTATGAGGAATCTAGACTCAGCACGTTAAGGTCTCAGAACAGTGACTTCTGGTGAGCCATCACACAACTGAGGATGTCTGTTAAAATAATATAATGACGGGGAGTTCCCTAGTGGGCTAGCAGTTAGGACTTGGTACTTCCACTGCAGTGACGATGCATTCAATCCCTGGTCAGGGAACTAAGACCCCTGCAAGCTTCACGGTGCAGTCAAAACAATCATAATAAATAATATAATTATGACTATCATTCTCCTGATCATTTTTTAAAATCAGGTATAACTACATAATTTTTAGGGCAATAGAGAATTTTAAAAGAAAATAGTTGTTTCTATAGTTTGGTGAGCATGTAAGCATGAGTTGTTTTTTTTTTTTTCTCCACTCTTTTCTAGATTCCAATATAGATCATTACAGAGTACTGAATAGAGGTCCCTGTGCTACACAGTAGGTCCTTATTAGTTGCCTATTTGATATATAGTAGTGTGTATATGTCAATCCCAATCTCCCAGTTTCTCTCTCTCCTCCTCCTTCCGACCTTGGTAACCATAGCTTTGTTTTCTGCATCTGTGACTCAATTTCTGTTGAGGTTCCTTTGTTAAGCATGAGCTTTTTCATGATCTAGTTGACTTGCTGTGTAAGGAATTGAAAGAAAGGCCCAACATCTACCTCCCACAAAGTAGCACAGGGGTGTAAGAGCAGCTGCAGAGAGAGTGGTGCAGCCTTCTGCTGCTGCAGACAGGACGACGGTGATGCGCGGGTGTGCACCACGTGCCAGACGCCCAAACTCCTTCTCTATTTCCACTGTCACTGCACCTCCCCATGCAGCAGGCGCTCTGTCTTCCTTCTCTCAAGGAGGAGGATGATGCACAGAGAGGGTAGGAACTGTTCTCCCCTGGTGGGGCCGGGATGTGAACCCCAGCCCCTGACAACATCAAGGGCTTTTTCTTTTCCTTGCATGTATGTCATTTTTTTTTTTAGCATTATGAGTCATTTTCTTTTCATGATCCTTTTTATAAAAGACTGACCTTGCCACTTCTGGAGGGGAAAGAGACAAAAATAAAGCTCTCTGCGTAGTCCTACCCTGCTCTGTAAGGTCTCTGCAAACTTGACATCGGAAAATGCAGAGATTTCTCCCACTTACAACCCTTGACCATATACCTCGGCTTACCCTTCTTCATGAGAACATAGGTACCAGCATTTCCCAGCTCCCTTGCAGTTAGGCAGGGCCCTGTGACTGAGTTACAGTGGCGAGAGTATGAAGGGAAGGACTTCCCACTACGCCCAGGCCTGGTCAGTACAAATTCTCCAAGAGACTCTCACCCTATCTCCCCCTGGGGGCCAGAAGGTGAAGATGGAAGAGCCAAAGAGAGGTAGGAGCCAGGGTCCTAAGTAATTTCAGGGTTTGTCTGTTACAGCAGCACATGTCCTATTAGCCAGCACTTCCCACTGAAAGGCAGGTTCCTTTCCTTAAGGGTAAGACTCATGTCTCATTATATTCTATACTCTAGGCCCCCAGCAAGAGGCCTGGCACATAGTAAATTCAGGAAGGCTGGCCGGGGTGGTGTGGGGAGGGTGGGACGCGGTTCTTAGGGGAAGAGGTTCTGAGATCAGGTCAGCCTGGGTCTGAGCACCAGCTCTGAAACTCGTGAGCTGTGGGAGACTTTGGCAGAGATGAGTTAACCTCCCCGAGCTTCATCTTCTCATTGGTAAGAGAGTGAAACTGTCAACGCAGAGTCATGACAACATACAGCTATGGGTCTTTAGATATGAGGGGGAAAAGTGCTTGTCATATAAAGAGCATGCAACAAGCCTGGGAAATGCCATGGACAGAGGAGCTTGGCAGGCTACAGTCTATGTGGTCGCAAAGAGCTGGGCACGACTGAGCAGCTAGACAACAATAAGCGCTTGGTAGCTGGTAAAATACTGCTGGTACTGCTGATGAACCTGGGACTGTTAAGTGCCCTACAGCAACAGCCTGAACATGACCTTGAATATACCCACACGTGCATGCACACATACACACCCCCTCACACACACACACACACACACTCACACAAAAAACATACAAATACTCAGGCTTCTAACTCCCTAAGGTGGCTTCCTCTTCTAAATAACAATCATGGCTCTGTCCCTTTTTTGCAAGCATTTGCCATCACCATTCAGAGCTTCTCCTTCTCCACCTCACCCTCCTCAATGCCGCTGGCTCCCTGAGTTCTTAGAAATTATAATTAATTCATACTCTGGACTCTCAGGATTATAAGGTATTATAGGATGGCAGAGCTAAGACAAATGCTTTAATTCACCAGCTGCTATGTATTTAATTAGAGATTCCGATGAATCCTCCTTACACAGATAGGCCTTCTTACTTCGTGTTGCAGGAGAGAGGGAGAGAGAGTGGGGGAAGGATTTGTGCGCTAGGCCTCCAGGACTCTCAAACTTCTGGCTAGCATGGACAGCTTATCTGGCACCTGAAAATCAACTGGAAGGGGAGCAGCGCTGGCTGAGAGCCCTTGCTGAGTGTGCTGGCTGATGGAGATGTCTTTGAAGAAGCTTCTCTATTTCTGAGACACAGGGAAGCTCTCCATATGGGGGTGGGATGGGATGCATTTTTTCCTCAGATCTGAACTACTTCTGGAATCTCTTATAATTTTTTGTTGTAATTTTGGAGGTGGGTGGTAGAAGAAAAAGGGTTTAACTCTCATTGACAGCATCATTCTCAGGATGGGTGGGGTATGTGTGTGTGTGTGTATGTGTGTGTGTCACACTTGCTGATGAAGCTGACAGCTTGGTAAATAAGTCTTATTAAAAAGAAAAGACATCACTTTGCCTACAGAGGTCCATATGGTCAAAGCTATGGTTTTCCCAGTAGTCACGTAAGGATGTGAGAGTTGGACCATAAAGAAGGCTGGACACTAAAGAACTGACGCTTTCAAACTGTGGTGACAGAGAAGACTCTTGAGAGTCCCTTGGATTGCAAGGAGAACAAACCAGTCAATCCTAAATATTCAACCCTGAATATTCATTGGAAGGACTGATGCTGAAGTTGAAGCTCCAACACCCTGGCCACTTGATGCAAAGAGCCAACTCACTGGAAAAGACTCTGATGCTAGGAAAGATTGAAGGCAAAAGGAGCAGGGGGCGGCAGAGGATGAGATGGTTAGGTAGCATCATTGACTCTATGGACATGAGTTTGAGCAAACTCTGGGAGATAGTGAAGGACAGGGGAGCCTGGCATGCTGCAGTCTATGGGATTGCAAAGAGTTGGACACAACTTAGCGACTGAACAGCAATAACAACTCACCACAAGCTCCAATAACCTTATTGTTCCACTGAGTGATTTAGACAGAGAATGATGTTGCATCTCCTAGGGCATAATTTCCTTGTGCAGAACGTTGTCAGGAAGTATCATTGGTCTTCCACCTAATTCACCATGAGAAACTTCTGTATGCACCAGAGAACACTTACGATGCTCATTAGAATCAGGTTCCCAAGGAGAAGAATCCCAGATAACTGTGTCCTTGGGGTATTCACATGT
Source organism: Oryx dammah (assembly GCF_014754425.2). Classification (NCBI taxonomy): domain Eukaryota; kingdom Metazoa; phylum Chordata; class Mammalia; order Artiodactyla; family Bovidae; genus Oryx; species Oryx dammah. Next base: position 161,899,143 of record NW_024070186.1, on the reverse strand, counting down.
TCCCTTTTCTCGCAGTGGAGGGCCCTGTACAGTTATTACAAGGTCTCCTTCACAAAGGGAAATACCATCAGCCCTTCTTGTCTCATCCCACCTTTCTGACCCCTTCTCCCCCACCCCTCCTAGATGGGGCCAGACTCCCATTTCACACTGTCATCTCATTAAGAGTTGACATAAAGCTAGTCAGACGTGAAATAGGATGTGATGAGTAGGTGCAGCCAAGCGAGAGAGAAGCATCATTGAGGGTAAAGTCCAGGTTTGAGTCTCGGGCAAGGAGCAGGCTGAGGAGATTGAATTTCACCCTCAGGGCAAGATCTTTGGGGATATTCTGGAGAAATTACAGGCTCATCTATGGGGCCCTTCTATCCTCATGGGTGGAGAAGGGCCAAGGTAATGACAGTGGAAATGAAGAGAGGCGGGTTTATTCAAGAAATTGAAGACACTCTCCAGAGAACCCGAGAGTTTACAGGATCTAAGAAGTAAGGAGACCCTGGAGAGTCCCTTGGACAGCAAGGAAATCAAACCAGTCAATCCAAAAGGAAATCAACCCTGAATATTCACTGGAAGGACTGATGCTGAAGTTGAAGTTCCAGTAAATACTCTGGCCACTTGATGTGACGAGCCGACTCAAGGGAAAAGACCCTGATGCTGGGAAAGATTGAAGGCAGGAGGAGAAGGGGACGACAGAGGATGAGATGGCTGGTTAGTATCACTGACCCAATGGATATGAATTTGAGGAAATTCCGGTAGATAATGAAGGACAGGGGAAGCCTGGTGTGCTGCAGTCCATGGGGTCACAAGGAGTTGGACATGACTTAGTAACTAAGCAATAACAACAACAAGTAAGGGAGAAGCATCATCAAAGATGAGGGTCTGGGGGGTGGTGTGGGGGGCCATTAGCTGAGAAGAAAATCAGAAGGATGGACAGCACATAGCAAGGGGCACTGAATATCCCACGTCTTTACCTCTTCTCTTGGGAATTTACCTTAGGAAGAATTCAGTGCAAGACAAAAAGTGGTATGCCCCTAAGTACTTGTGGCAACAGCATCTGTCAAACGTTGGCTGGTGCTGCGGCTGTTTGGTCACTAAGCCGTGTCTGACTCTCTGCAACCCCCATGGATTGTTTCCCGCCAGGCTCCTCTGTCCATCGGATTTCCCAGGCGAGAATGCTGGAGGGGGTTGCCATGCCTTCCTCCAGGGGATCTTACTGACCCAGGGATGGAATCCACATCTCCTGCCTGGCAGGCAGATTCTCTACCTCGGAGCCACCTGGAAAGCCCCGTGAAAAACTGGACAATGGTGTAAATGCCCAATAATGATAGCGCTTACTATGTCCTGTCCCAGGCATTGTTCTGACTGTTCGACACAGAAGAACTGATTGAATTGTAACAACAGCCCTACAAAGCCAGTCTCATTATGACCTCTTGGTTGATAAGCAACCAAGGCTTCAAGCCATGATTCGAACCTGGAGATCGGCCTCCCCAAAATGAACCTGGAAATACCATCACTCTCCTTGACAGGGAGAGGTTCTGGTACATTTGAGGGCATCAGCAGGCTAGAATTTTAGACAACCACTAAACAATTATTAAGGTAATTCCACAGAAACAAGGGAAATGTGTCTGGTGTATCATTCAATAAAAAATCAGGGGAAATGGTGTGGAAAGTCTGAACATAATTAACATGGGTGAGATCAGGGGGAGAATTTACCAGGATGAAAACATGTGCTCCTCAGGTGATGGGATTAGGATGATTTATCTCATAAAATTTCCCCATATTATTGTCGATACCCACCTTTCACTTAATGAAAAAGTCCACCCAAGATGACAATAAAAAGATATAAACTACAAATCCCAATACACAGAGTACAAAAACACAGGTGAAACTACTGTTTAGGGGCAGTGGCCTCAGACTGGGGCATCCTGGATTGGCTCGGATACTTTCTAAAATGGAGAGAAGTGACCTATACACAGGATGAGATGATGGTCACCAGGGTATATATTAATATTCATCAAAGCTCATTTAATTTTACCTTTGAGATCTGTATATTTTATGTAAATTATTTACAGTCCATGGGGTTGCAAACAGTCGGACACCACTGAACGGTTAACACACACACACACACACACACACACACACGTATAGCATGGAAATCATTATCGTTGTTGTTTGGTTGCTGAGTCGTGTCTGACTCTTTGCAAACTCACGACTGTCTCCCACCAGACTTCTCTGTCCATGGGATTTCCTAGGCAAGCATGCTGGAGTGGGTTGCCACGCCCTTCTCCAAGGGATCCTCTCAACACAGGGATAGAACCCTGGTCTCCTGCACAGCAGGTGGATTCTTCAGGGAAGTCCAACGTATGGGGAGTGGGATAGTTAATTTAAAGTGTCAGCTTGACTAGATCAGCAGAAGCTTAGGAATCTGGTCACAGGGTATTTCTGGGTGTGTCTGAGAAGGCGTTCTCAGAGGGACGAGATTAGCATTTGAATGGTACACTCCGTAGAGCAGCTTGCCCTCCCCAGTGTTGGGTGGGCATCAGCTAGTTCAGTTGGGGGCCTGCCGGGAACAAAATGGGGAGGAAGGAGGAACTCACTCCTTCTTTCCTGCATCACTACCTTAGCTGGGACCTCTCATCTCATATTCTCCTGCCCCCAGGTCTAGGATTTACACCAGCGGCTTACCTGGTTCTTGGGACTTTGGACTTGTTCTGAATTATATACCAGCTTTCTTGCATCTCCAGGTTGCCAATGGCAGATCATGGGGCTTCTTAGCCCGCATGATCATGTGAGTTAATCTCTCATAATTAATCAGTCACATAATTAATCAATCCACATACTTACCTACCTATTTATACCTACCCACCCATCCACTCACTTCTCTATTTACCATCTGTCTATCCACCCATCCAACCATCCATCCATCCACCCATCTATCTATCCATCCATCCCTCCATCTATCTATCCACCTATTGGCTCTGTCTCTCTGAAGAACCCTAATTCAAGGTGTAGGGAAGACAAAACAAGATCTCTCATCTGGGCACTTCCTTCTTCTTTCTGTGAGGAAGCTATCATAGAGGTGATCAATGCTATCAAGGACAGTCACCTCATTTCTCTGCCCACATTTCTCCTAACAGAAAAAGGGAATTTCAACAGGGTGGCACAATCCCCTAGAACAGGGCTCCTCAGAGGACAACCCACAGACCCTGGATCAGCCTGCCCTCAGTTTTTGTAAATAAAATGTTATTGGAACACAGCCATGCCCATTTGTCCCCACATCTACAGTTGCTTTCGTTCTGCGGGGTGCAGCCTCAAGTTGTGACAGAGACCAGAGGGTTGATATTTGCTATCCGGGTCTTCACAGAAAAATACTTGCTAAGGCCTTCCCTAGAGAACATTTGGAAAAACGTGTGGGTGTTTGGGGTTGCCACAGAGACTGAGTTGGGGCTGCTCCTCGCATTTATCTGGCATGGTGACTACCCTGCATAGGGAGGAACCACCCTGTCCAGCCCTATAACACTGACCCTGCTGAGAAACTTGCTCTCCAAGTACATTCAGAATCTAGAGAAGGCGGCTACAGTTAAGACTTAGACTTCCAGGCAAATCAAAGCTCTTCACGATTTCGTTTCCCCCATTTAGAGAGATTCACTTCCCTCCCCACTTTTTTCTCTATCTTTAGGCAAGAAGCCTCAGAAAAGCACCCACCTCTTAGCTTCCTTAACTTTATCTAACTTTTCAGTTATTGTTTGACAGCTTGTCTCACAGGTTCCCTTAGGACCCAGTTTTAGAATCAAGGGGGAGGGTTGTAAAAGTTGCCAAACCCAAGTTTAACAGAAGGAGCAGAAATATCCATCAGGGTTTAAACTTGTTTCATCACACATTTCCCACCTCTCCCAGCGGGACCTAGGGAGGGTGCTCTGCTCCTCGCGCAGGAATCATCACTTTGGGTTGACAAAGCACTTTCTGGATATAGTAGGTTGTGCTCTGTGTGGTAGGCTGTGCAGAAGGAGGAATTCCTGGTTTTAAAGAGGAGAAAGCAAAGAAGTGATTTGCTCAAGGTTAAGTGGGTAACCTGAACTTAACCTTGAAGTCACAGGCATTTCTCAGGAGCTCCCTGTTGGTATTGTACTTAAGCAGTTTAACGGTGGAATTCCAGAAGCTGAGCAGCCTTTTGAGAGCATGTCAGGCTACAGAATGGGATGGAAGTAGGACAGGATGCAGCCTATTTTGCCTATGAAATCTTAAGTGTCCGTCTTGGAAGAGACTCAGCATTTTGATGGTGGAGGCTAAGTTTATTTATCCTAATCTCTTTGCATCCTCAATGCCTGGCATTGTACATGATACACAGTAGGCACATAATACATGTAGGATGAATACATGAATAAAAGTCATCTCATCTTCTCTATCCTTCCTTCTACCCAGAAAGAATTATAGGCTCTGTGGTAAAGACTCTGCCTGCAACACAGGAGACACTGGAAATACAGGGTTCCAGCCCTGGGTTGGGAAGATGTCCTGGAAGAGGAAATGGCAACCCACTCTAGTATTCTTGTCTGGAGAATCCCACAGACAGAGGGCTCAAGTGGGATGGGGGGCTACAGACCATGGGGTTGCAAATAGCTGGACACAACTGAGTGACTGAGTACCCACGGCACAAGGTATGAAAGAAAATAAAAAGTTACAGCCCACAGGCTTGAACGATATCCAACACTCTTCTAAGCATGTGTATATTTTGGCTCATCTATTCATTTCAACAACTTTCTGAGTTTGGTACTATTATCATCCTCATTTATTTTACAGATAAGGAGACTGAAGATCAGCCAACTTACAAAAAAAAAAAAAAGCGGTCCAAGGTTCAAGGGTGGCAAAGCAGAAGAGCTGGGGTTTGACTCAGGTCTGCCAGCTTCCTGTATCAGGACCCACAATTACTACTCCACTACTCTGCATCCCCTGGTGGTAAAGAACCCAGCTGCCAATGCAGGAGATATAAGAGACACAGCTTCAATCCCTGGGTCAGGAAGATCCCCTGGAGGAGGGCATGGCAACCCACTCTACTATGCTTGCCTGGGAAATCCCATGGACAGAGGAGCCTGGCGGGCTACAGTCCATGGGGTCGTGAAGAATCTGACAGGACTTAGCACACACATTCTGCATCCAATGTTAAATGCTGGGGCAATGCAATCCCATCATCCCACTTGAGTGGGAGGGGGTGTTCCTTTTCTAGGATGGATACATTTCCAATGGAATTGACCCTGAACCCAGGGGAACAGAGAGAAAAGACAGTTTACCTTGTCAGCATTCATAAGAGGCAACTCTCCTCCAGAAAGGACCTGCAGAGACGCGAGGATATGTGGACACATGGATATTGGATTCTGTAATTTCAATAAAACAGAGCTTGGGCCCCATGCTATGTGATAAATGGCTCAATAAGTAGGGTAATATAATGCAGCCAGAAAGAAACACATTTTTATGTGCTGAATAGAATTTTAGAACACCCGCTACAACTTGGGTGATCGTGTATTGAAAACGCTTTTGTGCTGGGTTGGAAATGCAAGGATGAGCAAAGCTCAGGTCTAGAAGTTGAACAACAGTGTGGGGCTTAACTTTTCACAGTTTAAATTCAAGATCCATGGAAGGGCCAGATCCAGAGGGGTTTGTGCGAGAGGTCAGGGAGTAGGGAAAATGGAAAATATTACCTGAAAAATAAGCAAATGATTTATTTTCAAATCATCCTGAACTTGTTAAAATATCTTGAGTTAAAAGTCGGTGCTCTGTGACAACCTTGAGGGGTGGGATGGGGAGGAAGGTGGTAGGGGAGGAAGTTTAAGAAGGAGAGGAAATATGTATACCTGTGGGGCTGATTCATGTTGATATGTGGCAGAAACCATCACAATATTGTACAGTAAATATCCTCCAATTAGAAATAAAATAAAATTTGAAGAAATATCTTGAGTTCGTGTCCAGGTAGCCATTGATAGCCTGGCAGCTTAACTCATAGTTGGGATCTGGATTTTTCTGATAATAGTTTGTTCCATCCCCACAAAACTGTGAGTGCTTAATATAAATTTGCAGAAGGAAGGAAGAAGGAAAGTAAAAAGGGAGGGAAGAAGGAAGCTGTTAAGTGTTTTGTATGCCAGATACATAAGCATGCATTTTGTTTAGCATTCGTACAAATCATACTGGGCAGATACCAATAATCAACAGAGCAAAGGAAGCACTGAGAGGGCCTGAGATTGTAGAGAACCTGAGTGGCTAGACTTTGAACTCAAACTAAGGAGGACTGTCCTCATCACCTCCTACTCACCCCGTTAGTGAACGAGGGAATCCCCCCACCCTAAGTCGCATGAGATGGTCTAACACCCAGCACGCCACAGTGGGCAGGTGAGACCTGCATAGTTGGCTAGCCGCGTACACACACAGCCCCGCAGAGCGAAAACACTGCACAGCACACAGGGCCACGCGGAGGCCAGCTGAACCAGCCAGGGCCGCGGAGGCAGGCTTCACAGCGGCGGGAGAGTGAGACGGCCCCTCGCCCTGCAGGAGGACGGGATCGGCGCTTTGGGATAATGCTGCAGGCTGGTAGGGAAACAGTACCCACTAGGTGGAGGACCAGGTGGGGCGCAGCTCTGGGGAAGGAGACAGGAGAGAGCCTCTCCTGCTGGGTGGAGGGCATAACTGGCAGGAGAACTCTCCTTTAGCTCTCTGGGCCGCTGTGCGGCTCAAAGGGATCATGGAAGCCTGTCAAACTGCAAACCTTACACATCATGAAAGACTCTGGGCCAGTAACTCTCAACTGGTACGTGGTCACCATTCTTCCCCGCCTTCCTTGATTCATCCTTCCACCCCCTGTGCAAACCCACAGACCTTCCTTCTTCTTTATTTCAGGATAGAGAGAAAGGCAGGTACGACGTGTGTAATGAGCATCAGTCCTGGAAACAGTAGGCAGGAGTTTGGGGTCTGGCTCTTCTGAGCCTTTGTTTTCTACTACCACATACTTCACATGGCGGTTAAAACAATTAAGAGAAATAAAAGGAAGTACCCTAAAAAGCATTTTAAATGAAAGAGATAACTACTTATGATCGTGGTTGTCATCATCTCTAGATTACTTTGACCTCAGGGATATCTTTTAAAGAACTAAGCAGGAAAGTAAGGGTATACCACTGCACCAAATAATAACAAAAACCTAGTACAAGAAGTAGCATCAAACAATTCTGAGTGTTATAATGTGCCCCCCTCTGTGCTAAGCACCTTCCCTCACCATCTCACTTGATTTTTATAACAACACTATCACGTTGGCATTAGCATTATTCCCCTTCTGAGGATAAGTGCATTGAAACACTGAAAGATGAAGCAACCTGCTTAAAGCCAAGTTCCACTGGGAGTGACGAAGAAAGGATTCACATCCAGGCCGGTGTAACCTTGAAGTCTGTGACCTTAACCTCTGAGTGACAGTCGCACAAGGGTGTCTGGGTGACGCAAGAGGCTAGACGATGCCCTGGTGTTAATCCTCAGAATCTGTGATCGTGTTACCATGTATGGCAAAGACTGTGAATGTGAGTGTGTGTGTTCTAAGTCACTTTAGTCATGTCCGACTCTTTTCCGACCCTATGGCCTGTAGCCATGGACAGCTCCTCTGTCCATGGGATTCTCCACATGGAGTGGGTTGCCATGCCCTCCTCCAGGGGATCTTCCTGACCCAGGGTTCGAACTCATGTCTGTCACGTCTCCTGCACTGGCATGCACGTCCTTTACCACCAGCACCACTTGGGAAGCCCTGAAAGTGCTAGTTGCTTCAGTCATGTCAAACTCTTTGTGAACCTATGGACTATAGCCTCCAGGTTCCTCTATTCATGGGGTTCTGCAGGCAAGAATACTGGAGTGGGTTGCCATTCCCTTCTAAGGACTCTGATATGGGGAGACAGTTCTGCATTATCCAGATACACCGATGTAATTACAAAGGTCTTAGAAGAAGAAGGCGGGAAGGTCAGAATCAGACAGAGAGTTGAAGGTGCTCTTCTGCCAGCTTTGAAGAGGAGGGAAGGGGCCACAAGCCAGAGAATGCAGGCAGGCTGTAGACGCTAGAAAAGAGAAGGAAATGCATTCTCCTCTAGAGCCTGCAGAAGGAACACAGCCCTGCTGACACCTCGAGGTTAGGGCTCCTGACCAACTTTGTGTTTTCTCAACCATGAAATTTTGCTGATTAGTTACAGCAGCAGTAAGTAGGGCCTGAGTATTATTGCATAAGAGCAGACAACTTGTTCTATGACTCTGCTGTCTAATATGGCAGCCAGTAACCACACATGGCTATTTAGACAAGTAATCATATTTAATTGTTCACTTCAGTTCCACAGTCACACTAGTCGTATTTCACAGGCTCAATAGCCCTCCATGGCTAGTGGTCACTGAACTGGACAGACCTGGCCATTTCCATCATCACAGAAAGTCTCCTGAAAGGAGGTGGTCAGCATGTCTGCATATCCCAAATATTACCATAAGGACGATATAAGGGGTATGTCAGGCACCACAGGCGATTAAAGGCAAACTGCCTGGCTTCAAACCCCAACTGATCCACTTCCTAGCTTGACATAAACCGAGGATGACAACAGGAGCACCTAAGCCCTTGATTTATCATGAAGGCTGGATGTGGACAATAAAGACATATTGAGCACAGTACAGGCTGTCTATGTTAGTCGCTCAGTCGTGTCCAATTCTTTGTTACCCCAAGGGGTATAGCCCGCCAGGCTCCTCCGTCCATGGGATTCTCCAAGCAAGAAGCCTGGGAAAATACATTTCCTTCTCCAGGGGATCTTCCCAACCCAGGAATCAAACCCAGGTCTCCTGCATTGCAGGCAGATTCTTTACCATCTGAGCCGCCAGAGAAGCCCAGTACAGTACAGATTAGTGGGCATTTTTTACATTTGATATATTTAATACACTTACTACATGTGAACTCTTATTATTGTCAGCATTTCCCTTTTAGACAGGAAGACTGGAGCCTCGCCCAGTTTCAGAAGGTCCACTGGGTTTCTGTCTCAGCCAGGTGAACACAGGTTAGAACAGTGGCAGCTGGCTTGCGCTACCCTCTGAGTGCAAATTCTGAGACCGACTCTGTGCCCCAAAGCAAAAGAAGGACGGAAGTGTTGCCTGTGAGAAAATATTATGTAAGACACTTCCCCAGAAAATGTGGTATTGCAGCCACGTGAATACAAATCCCTGACGTGCAAATACTCCTCAGAAATATTTATGATGAAACTTCAACACCAACCCAAACAGCCTTCACAGAGTGAAACGAAACCATAAATTATTTCCAAGAACATTGTAATGCCAAGGGAACTCACTTAATTATCCATTATCCCAGAAATGTAGACATAATGTTAATTAAAATGAAGGGGAAAAGCCATTTCCATTTTTTATTAAGATTCATTGGGCTCTTGAAGAGCTCTTTGCCCTGAAGGCTGGGCCAGGTGATGGAAGACTCTTCCTGGGGAGCCAGAAACGTCACCCAGACAAGATCAGGGGCACCTCAAGGTCAAGAGGCAGCACCTCCAAAATGGAAGAACTGTCTATCCCCCTCCCCAGCCCTCTCCCATGAATGCCTGTGTCGCCAGCTTTAGACATGATTTGCCTTCCTCTGGGCACTGACAGATACCTGTTCTCTCTTTCAAAGCCCTCATTCCGGGCACTGCAGTACAGCAAGGCTCCAGTCTCTCAGCAAACACTAACCATGCAGAATAGCAGACCCCTGGCTTCAAGCCTGTGTTTTCTAGCTCCTCGAGGCTACACTGAGGCCATCCTCCTGCAGCAGGCCAGGGTGTGTGGCTGGATGCATGGATGGACAAACGGACAGAAAAGAGACCTAGTGGGCATTGGGTGGGCCCAGTGAATCTGGTTTCAGAACCTCACCACTTGCCAAACAAGGCAGCTTTTGTTTTTATAGTTTATAATTGACGGGACAAAACACTGTGCAAACATGGGTTTTGAGCTTATTTTTTGCTTATTTCCCCCTGTCTTATGAATAATTCTGGTCTGCTCACATCAGACCTTTGGATGCAGTGCCTCCCCAGCTGCATCCGCCTGTTCCTCTTCAAGACAGACCCAGGCTTCACATCGGGCATGAGGACTGGGAGATGAGAGCCAGGGAGAGGAGCCTGGTTTGCAGAGGAGAAGCTTAGGAGCAGCCAAGACAGGTGGGGGAGGGGTGCAGGTAGGGCAGGTGGAGGAGGGGGGCAGGTATGGCAGGTGGGGGAGGGTGCAGGTAGGGCAGGTGGGGGGGTGCAGGCACAGCAGGTGGGGGTGCAGGTAGGGCAGGTGAAGGAAGGGGTGCAGGTAGGGCAGGTGGGGGAGGGGAGCACACGCACAGCAGGTGGGGGTGCAGGTATGCAAGGTGGCAGAGGGGGGGTGCAAGTGCAGCAGGTGAGGGAGGCAATGCAGGTATGGCAGGTGAGGGGGGGCACATGCACAGCAGGTGGGGGTGCAAGTATGGCAGGTGAAGGAAGGGGTGCAGGTAGGGCAGGTGGGGGATGGGGTGCAGGCACAGCAGGTGAGGGAAAAGAATGGAGTCTGGGATATGGTGTCACCTGTGGGGTACTCAAAAAACCCCAGAAAGTGATATGAGTTACTCTGGGTTGATTTGAGATGTGGACTCTCTTCTTTTGCCCACATCACCCCTTGGGGATTAAGCTGCATGCATCATGACTTTATAAGCACTTTGCAGACTTCCCAATTTCCTATGAGGTTTGGGTTGGGGGGAAATGAGGGAGGGGGAGATGTTGTTTTTAAAATAAACTTTAAGTCTTTCAGTAGACAGGAAAGGAAACTCTGCTGGTATCCTAAAGCCCTGACAAGTAGTAGGCACTCTTATAAATGGTGTGGAACAATGACTACTAAACAGAGTATTAAACAAATCAGTTGCTTAGTTACTGAAATCTACCACCTACTGTGATTTGTTGGAGAAGCTGGGTAACCTCTGTCTGTAGAAAGAGGTCAGAGGGGAATTGGCATTTGTTGAACATTATTGAACATTTATTAAACATTTGTAGATATTGTATGTACGTATATAATACTCCCTCTGTGAAAATGATTTCTATAAGCATCTAAATGACATACCTGTTAGAATGGCCAAAATCCAGAACACTGACCACCCCAAGTACCGGCAAGGGTGTGGAGCAACAAGAACTTTCATTCATTGCTGGTGGGAATGCAGAATGGTACAGCTGCTTTGGAAGACAGTTAGGCATTTCCTTACAAAACCAACCACACTCTTGCCATATAATCCAGAAATTATGCCAATCATGTATTTACCCAAATGAAATGAAAACTTATTTCCATACAAAAACCTCCCCCCACATATTGTTTATAGAAGCCTTGCTCATAATTGCCAAAACTTGGAATCAACCAAAGTGTTTTTCAGGCAGTGAATGGATAAATCACTGTGGTACATCCAGACAATGAAATATTACTCAGCACTAAAAATGAATGAGCTATCAAGCCATGAAAAGACATGGAGAAATCTTTAGTGCATATTTCTAAGCCAAAGAAGCCAATCTGAAAAGGATACATGCTGTATGATTCCAACCACATGGCATTTTGGAAAGGGTAAAACTACGGAGACAGTCAACAAATCAGCGGGTTGCCAGGGGTTTTGCAGGGAAGGAAGGGGGATGGATGGAGCACAGAGAATGTTTATGGCAGTGAAAGCACAATGCATGATACCATAATGATACACACATGTCACTCAACACCTGATTGAACCTGTGTAATGCACAATAGCAAGTGTGAACCCTGCTATGAACTGCAGACTATGTGGGATTATGGGGCGTCGATGCCAGGTTCACTAATTATAACCGATGCCCCGCTCTGTGGGCGCTGTTGACAGGAGGGGAGGCTGTGCGCATGGAGGAGCAGAGGATAAATCTCTGTGCCTCCCTCTCAATTTTCCTGTGACCATAAAACTCATCTAAAACAGCAAAGTCTTTGAAAAAATCTAAATGAAACTAAAACACTGACGCATATACCATAAAAAATGATATGAGCAAGTATTTCCACTAACAGAGAAATGGAAGAGTAAAGCAAAGTGTTATTAATGCAGAAATAGAAAAGTGACCTTGGTCTGTCTCCGTCCATCTGCGTGTGGATGGGGCCTTTCTCGCCTCTTTCCTATGTGGTCCCATGCTGTGACTTGGTCTCTTCATCTGCACTATGGGGATAAACCTACTGCTCTCCCTCCCTCCCATCATCAGACCGACTGATAATGCCCCTAAGCTCAGTTCTGTCGCTCAGTCGTGTCCGACTCTTTGCGACCCCATGAATCACAGTATGCCAGGCCTCCCTGTCCATCACCAAATCCCGGAGTTCACTCAGACTCACGTCCATCTAGTCAGTGATGCCATCCAGGCATCTCATCCTCTGTTGTCCTCTTCTCCTCCTGCCCTCAATCCCTCCCAGCATCAGGGTCTTTTCCAATGAGTCAACTCTTCGCATGAGGTGGCCAAAGTATTGGAGTTTCAGCTTTAGCATCAGTCCTTCCAATGAAAACCCAGGACTGATCTCCTTTATAATGGACTGGTTGGATCTCCTTGCAGTCCAAGGGACTCTCAAGAGTCTTCTCCAACACCACAGTTCAAAAGCATCCATTCTTTGGCACTCAGCTTTCTTCACAGTCCAATTCTCACATCCATATATGACCACTGGAAAAACCATTGCCTTGACTAGACAGACCTTTGTTGGCAAAGAAATGTCTCTGCTTTTTAATATGCTATCTAGGTTGGTCATAACTTTCCTTCCAAGGAGTAATGCCCCTAAAGGGCTTTGTAAAACATAAAACTATATAAAAAGCAGACATCACCCTGCTGGTGAGATTGCAAATTACTGTTCAATACAATCCATTCAGAGGGCAACTTGGGCTTTCCTGTTGGCTCAAATGGTAAAGAATCTGCCTACAATGTGGGAGACCTGGGTTCCATCCCTAGCTGAAGAAGATCCCCTGGAGAAGGGAACGGCTATCCACTCCAGTATTCTTGCCTAGAGAATTCCACGGACAGAGGAGCCTGGCGGGCTACAGTCCATGAGGTTGCAAAGAGTCAGACATGACTGACTGACTAACACACACTTGGTAGATCTATTAAAATATAAAATGTATATACCCTTCAAACTGGCCATTCCATTTATAGGAAAATAATCCCATGCACACACATGTTCAGGTACACAAAAACAGACATTGCAAAAATGATCACCATAGCATTGTTCACAATGGCGGGGGGGACAGAAAACATTCTAAATGTCCACCGATAAGAAACTAATATATAACAACGAAGGCCTATGCAAGTTATGGAAAGCAATGCAGGTCTTAGAATAGGATAGGATATAGAAAATGTGAATGATGAATTTAAAAAGTAAATTATGTAGCAATGCGTATCTCATGATCTCATTCATGTAGAAGTGTGTGCACGTATGTGTGCATGCATGACCACAGACATAACCTGGAAGGTCACTCATGAAGTTTACTTACTTCTGGGTGTGCACGTGTATCCTCAGTTCCTAGGTAGTGTCCGACTTTTTGTGACCCCATGAACTGTAGCCTGCCAGGCTCCTCTGTCCATGGGATTTTCCAGGCAAAAATACTGGAGTGAGTTGCCATGTCCTACTCCTGGGTATCTTCCCAACCCAGGGATCGAACCCATGTCACTGTGTGTCTCCTGCATGGGCAGGCGGGTTCTTTACCACTAGCACCACCTGAGAAGCCCATACTAATTCATACTATAGCATAAATGACTCTTTCGTTTACTCTTTCATAAGAATTTCTGCCTCACAATTGGGTTGAATTATCAAGTGATTCTGAAACTGGAGGGTACATAAGAATCACCTGAGGAGCTTGCTCAGCATGGGGATTCTTAGGCATCAGATTACTGAGGTTCTAAGTCAGTGGGCTGACAATGGAGCCTGGGAACGTGGATTCTTGAGAAACACACAAGGAGATTCTGCAAGAGGTGGTCCATGTTAGGGCGCCTGACAGTGAGCCTTGCTGTTCTCCATCAGGACTCTGCAGATCCTTTTGTTGGTACCAAAGAGACCTCTGTCCCTTGAGTTCACTGCTCTTATTCACAAGCTAGACTTAAAAAAAAAAAAAAAGCAACATACTGATTGAACTGACCCTATGACTCATATAAAAAGAGCTAGAACAGAGCAAGGGTACGATTTCACACTGAACATCGTCACTTGCCTCACCCCAAATTGAAGTGCTTTCTCTTGAGAGCGACAATGGTCTCTGGCTTACTGCTCAGGCCCATGTAGAACTCACACTGACTGCCTACACAGAAAGATGGTCCCTCCAGGTCAGAGCGTCTCACAGCTAATGTGCACGTTGATCACCTAGGGACCCCGTTTAGAAATGCAGATTTCAATTCGGTAGGTGTGGGAGGGGCCCCCGAGTCTGCGTTTCACCCAAGCTGCCAGCCCAGACACCGCATCTTCGTTAGAAAGGGTCTTGATGAGAAACCAAAAACTAGGTTTCATTTTGCATGCCACATTGGAATGATTGGTTGTGCCTGCCTGGCTTACCAGTGGAGGCAAGATTCAACCCAGAGGGAAAGAGTGCTGTGATCCATTAGTCATGTCTACCATGGGCCCAAGATAGAGTTCTATGAGAAGTGTGCTACCCTATTTTGGCTGCTTTCATCCTGCCCCTTCACTGGATGGTTGATGTTTAAACAGTACAGTCAGTTCAACATGAGAGTTTCTGACTTAAGCTTATGACATCATCTCAGGCGTTAATACACTTACAACATACATACAAATACATCTATGACATAACTCTGGCTAGCACCTTATTCATCCTTTCCTCTTGAAATGTTCAAAGCCTCCAAGTTCCTGGACTTTCCCACAGTGACTTATCCCAACCCTCCCATAGGTAAGCTCCTTTCCACCTCAACCTTCTGTAATTTCTCCCTTAACTAGAGAAGAACTAATATCCAGGAGTTATGCATGCTCACAACTTGATTTTCTTCCAAGAGGTCCTTGCTGTGTACATTCTGCATTCATCTTCAAGGACCACCATGATAATGAACCACAAACTGGGTGGTTTAAATTTACTGTCCACAGTTCTGGAGGCCAAAACTCCAGGATCGAGTGGTTGGCAAGATCACTTCCTTCCAAGGGCTATGAGGAGGAGGCTGTCCCAGGGACTCCATCCCTGGTTTGTAGATGACCATCTTATTTGTCTTCCTGTGGTCTTCCCACCATATGTATCTACAATCACATTGCCACTCTTATAAGGGCACCAGTCATACGGGAACAGAGCCCACCCATGTGACCTCATTTTCACTTGACTCCCTCTAGAAAGACTGTCTCCAGTTGAGGTCACATTCTGAGTGAGGACTTCAACACATGGATTTTGAAGGGAAACACTTCACCCTGTAGCATATTAGACTGAAAAGGTCAGATTTAGAAGGCAGTCCCTCACTTCTCTTACTGTTGCATCAATATTTACTTGATTCTAATCTTTCTTTGACTTTATGGGAGTCTATAGGCTCCACCACAAGGCTTTCTGCTAACATAGCTCTCTGAAACTTCTTAATGGGGGCCAAGGGCTTCCCAGGTGGCACTAGTGGTCAAGAAAACCCATCTGTCAATGAAGGAGATGTAAGAGACCTGAGTTTGATCCCTGGGTCGGGAAGATCCCCTGGAGGAGGGCATGGCAACCCACTCCACTATTCTTGCCTGGAGAATCCCATGGACAGAGAAGCCTGGCAGGCTATAGTCCACAGGGTCGCAAAGAGTTGGACACGACTGAAGTGACTTAGCACACACAAAGGGACCATAGGCACCCCCCACCTACCCCAGCTCTATCCCACTTTCTGGCTTTTCATTCCTTTTTATTCCTTTGAAAATGTAGAATACTTGAGGACAATAGGTTTAAAAAAACATAACAACAGAAGTGGTCAGTGTGATCGAGCTCCTCATCCAGGCATCTCATACCTGTGCTCCACAGAGAGCAGCTCCATTTGGCCACAAGAGAAGTCATTTTCTAATAAAGTACCCCGGGGAAGCAGCGGAGGCCGGCCTGACCTCCCATTTCAAAGGCGCCCACGTGGGCTGAACCCAGAGTCACCTGCTTCCTCCAGAGCAGGTGGGCTCAAATCCGCACAAGAATAATGCACAGGAGAGTGGATTTTTGGCGACGATGCAGAGTTTCAGCCCAAATAAATGCTGCTACCTGGTAGCTTTCGAACAGGATCCATGCCGGTATTTCATTAGGGCTGAAAACACTAGAGAAATAGAATTTTGCATTTTGCACCTGTAGCCTTGCTCCCTGTCAGCCACGTTTCACTTCCCAATGATGCCATGAGGAAGAAGGAAAAGGGTCTAAGCAGAGAAGGCATGTTGGGTACAGGGTTTCTACTAAAAACATGAGGGGAGGAGGGAAGTCATGGTATCCCATGAAATTCCAGCAGCCATTTCTTCAGAAGCACAGATATCTTAGCAACCCCCATCCGATGCACATTTCAATGTTCCCTTTGTTCAGTCAACAGCGTCTCTGCCAAAACGCATTCACTTATCTCATTACAGTTCAGCCTCTCCTCTGTTCCAAAAACCAAGCATGGAGGTAGGTGCTCCACACCACACGCGGGCATACACGCGCTCATTAAGCATGCTCACTATAGAGAAGTCTGACTTAATGAAAGTTTATTCGAAGAGAATGCTTATTTAAATGCAGTCTAGTCTTACAAATGGAAATGGGCTATTTTGGGATAATTGCATAGCTGGGTGAGCTGTGCATTCACTCTACTGGGGGGCCTGACTGCTTCTTAACCTTTTCGAACTGGGTGGGGGGGGTGTTGGGAAATATATATATATATACACACACACACACATATATATTTCATCTGCAGAGAGAAAGTAATGGGACTTCATTAGGTCAAGAATATGGCCATGAAGCTTAAGGACTGAGGAGAAATACAAACAGGAATCCTCAAAGACTGATGCTGGAGGAGGGAAGGAGGCGACAGAGCTGAAAGCCTCTCATTTTGATACTCCTGAGTGTTAGGTCCAGCAAAGTCGACTAATGAGGGTCTTTAAATATCTAATTACAGTAAACAGGCTTCCCCTTTCAGACAAAAAGCTTCCTTTATGCCTCTTTGGGAGTCAAGAGGAAAGCCACCCTATAAATACTATGGGGGAGATACTGAGAGAACCCCGACAAGCCCCGCTGTGTACAGTTGGCAGAGCCGACTCAGTGGGAAAGACCCTGATACTGGGAAAGATCGAGGGTAGGAGGAGAAGGGGGCAACAGAGGATGAGATGGTTGGCTGGCGTCACGAAGTCAATGGACATGAGTTTAAGCAAACTCAGGGAGATGGTGAAGGACAGGGAAGCCTGGCGTGCTGCAGTCCATGGAGTCAAAAAGAGTCAGACATGACTGAGCAACCGAACAGCAACAATCCACAATACAAAGCTCGTGGGTGTGAGGGCCGACCATATTCACTATACTGTGTCATTTTATATAAGGAACTGGAGCACCCATGGAATCTGGCATCTGCCAGGGCTTCTGGAGCCAATGCCCTGTGGACACTGAGGGACTGAACTCAGAAGCTTGGAGACAACTGCAGGAAACGAGATGTCTGTGAGCTTGAATGCCCCAAGTGGGAGAGACTGGGAGAGGTCCTGCTGAGTGTGACGTCCAGAAGGGGTCCCTGAGGGCCGGCACTTCATGCTCCATTCCTTACTGAACACATCACCCACCCCTCTCCCACTGGTGGGCCATTTGGGAACTGGGCTGCCAACTTTCGTGGCTCCACTGATCTCAGTTAAGGACTTCCAAGGATGGTCTCTGGACATCATCTCATCTTAATCTATCTGGATGGAAAGAGTCCCGCCCCTCCACTTCCTGTAACCCCACACCTACAGGCAGTCCCCACTTTGTCTTGAAGTCAGCTACGGAGCACGGGCCACAAGAAATGAAGATGAGCTGCTGCCCTGAAGCTTCCAGCTCACAGCTAGAGCCTTTTCACCCACCCACCCCTGCCCTTCTCATCTGTGGTTGGCAGTGAATGCCCAGCTGTAAGCCAGGGATTCTAGAGGGAACACACAAGGTGTGAAAGACACAAACTCCGTCTTAAAAAGTGGGAGTTGTTTCACACAGTGACTGAGATGTAAGTTTTCACACCGTGAAAGCCAGAGCCAGGAGCAAACTAGCAGACAAACCAACCAACCCTGGAAGGTAAATGATGGGCGCTAAATGCAGAGGATTCATTGTCTGCAAGACGTAGTATAGGCTGAACCATCACTAGATGCTTAAAGACTAGATGGGCTTGGAGACAGTGGCTCCCCAGTGAGAGATGAAAGGAAATAGTTGGGGCTTGGAAGGAAGGATAGAGAGGAGAGGACCTCTAAGGCAGAGGGGGTGTCACCTCAGCATCTATGATTTCTCCAAGAGGTCAGTGTGTGCGAGTGTATGGGTGGGTCAGGAGGATGCTGATGCCTACAGTCCGGAACCTGATTGGAAGCCCAGGGGAGTTGCAGAGGGCAAACATCAGGGATTGGTATCCTCATTTCTGTATACTTGAACTTTGGCCAAATAACCTCTCTGAGCTCCAGTGTCTCCACCCCTCGAGTAAGGTGAATACAGTCTTCCCTGCCTAGCTTTCATTAGAATGGTCTTCATGTTTTCATCATTAAAATGTGTCAAACACCTACATGTCACTCACCAGAGTGGGCACTCTGCATGCGGCGTCTCACTCAGTTCCCACAAGAGCTATAAGAGTCGCTCATCTGATACACAAGGAAGGACAAACACTTGCCTAAACCCCTCTGCTGTAGGTTTCGGAGCAAGCTTCCCAGAGGTCTTGATGCTGTGCCATACGAAGAGCAAAGCACCAGCAAACGTCACAGGTCTCCTTCCGAAAGGGTCCACAAGGATTTGCAAGCATTCCTTCTAATTATTGGGAAGCCCTTAGGTGGGAGCTGAGAGACCATTTTCAGTCAACCTGAAGTAGGTAGGCTCAGACAATTCCTATGTCGACTCCGCAAGAACACTCTTACCTCTGGTCACTGGAGCCCAGACCCAAATGGGGCAGGGCCAAGGGTACCTGAGAGCAGAGTACCCCAAAACCAAAGCAAGTGGATGTGACTTTATAAAGACTAGGCTTAATCAATCCACTAGTTCCCACCCCCCAGGGGGTCCAAGCAGGGAGAGTCAAATTTCAACGTCCATGTCTTTGAAAAAATAGCACTAAAAACTCAGGATATGAAAGCAACCTGAATGTCCATCAAAGAGGAATGGATAAAGAAGATGTGGCACATATATTCAATAAAATATTGGCATAAAAAGGAACAAAATAGTGTCATTTGCAGAGATATGGACAGACCTAGAGACTACCTTACAGAATGAACTAAGTCAGAAAGAGAAGAATAAATATTGTATAATATTTTTTATACGTGGAATCTAGACTAATGGTAGAGGTGAACTTATTTGCAAAGCAGAAATAGAGACACAGATGTAGAGGTCAAACTTATGGATACCAAGCAAGGAAGGGGATAGGATGATTGGAGATTCCAATTGACATATACATGTACCCTGTTTCCCAGGTAGCTCAGCTGGTAAAGAATCCACCTGCAGTGAAGGAGACCATGATTCTATTCCTGGGCCGGGAAGATCTGCTGGAGAAGGGATAGGCTACCCACTCCAGTATTCTTGGGCTTCCCTGGAGGCTCAGCTGGTAAAGGATCCACCGGCAGTGTGGGAAACCTGGGTTCGATCCCTGGGTTGGAAGATCCCCTGGTGAAGGGAACGGCTACCCACTCCAGTATTCTGGCCTGGAGAATCCCATGGCCTACAGTTGCAAAGAGCTGGACATGACTGAGCGACTTTGAAAAAAACAATTGTATAACAAAGATGAGCTTCCCAGGTGGTGCTAGGGTTAAAGAACACAAGATGTAAGAGATACAGATTCAGTCTCTGGGTTGGGCAGATTCCCCAGAGGAGGGAATGGCTACCCACTCCAGTATTCTCACCTGGAGAATCCCATGGACAGAGGAGCCTCATGGGCTACCGTCCATGGGGTTGCACAGAGTGGACATGACTGAAAGGATTAAGCACGCGTGCAGGGCAGGAAAGGAACTTTGGGGGAAAACACAAGTTCCAGGAAAGCTGACAGAAGAACGTGCTATTTTAGACAGTGATTTCCGAGGAGGGTTCTTTCTGGACATGCTATTTCAACAAAGATGTTAGTGAAAGGAACGAGCTGATGAGCTTAGCGAATATCTGGGTCTAAAGTGCAATGAGTCTCCATGATCTGTGGAACCTTGACCTGCTCATCATCTGGGGGAAATCACTTTTCAAATCCAAGTTAAAAAAAAAAAAAATCTTCCCTTGGAGTAAAGTGTTCTCGGATTTGTGCTGACTTCAGGAGGCAAGCAGACTGCCTTGGCAGCAATTTTTAAAAATAAAATGAAAAGCAATTATGTTTCATCGCAGCAATTTACTCAGCGAAAATCTGGGGAGCATTAAAAAAAAGGTAAATACATCCCCTTCTATGCAAGGGCCTCCTGGGCTGCGGGCTTTCCTCGTCGTGGCCCGGAGCTGGCTCTCTCTCTCCAGGAGACTGGTCCAGGCTGTCCTCAGAGCTTCAGAGACCGGTCTGCTCTCTGATGTCCAGGTACAAACCAGCTCTCATCAGGACACACGGCCAGGATCGAGTCACCCCCATGTGTGAGTGTGTGCTACGTTGCTTCAGTCGTGTCCGACTCTACAACCCTATGGACTGTAGCCCACCAGGCTCCTCTGCCCATGGGATTCTCCAGGCAAGAAGAGTGGAATCGTTGCCATTTCCTCCTCCAGGGGGATCTTCCCGACCCAGGGCAGCAAAGACAAAGGGGAGCGTTTGTGTGTTTCCCAGACATGACACGTCCTAAGGAGGCTGAAGTCTAATCGAGGTCTCAGAGTGTTGATCTGAGGTCAGAAAAGCTGAAACAGTCACCAGGGAGGTAGGAAAGGCTGCTCACATCTTGCTGCACTTTTACCCTAGCCAGACACCCCGCCTTCTCCTGGCTCACACATTTGCGTTCTAGTTCCTTATCTTGGTTGCCAACCACCCACCCCCATCTCAGCATGTCCCTCTATTTTAACATTAAGTTGTTGTTGTTTTTTTTTAATATGTGTCAATAGTACATACTCAGAATACACAGAAAAGCAGAAAGAAGGGGCTAAAATTCATTCACCATGTCATACCACTCAGCCCTAACGGCTTTTCACGTCACTCTGTACACCCTTGGAGAGTCTTTCTCCCCATCTTATTTATGGATATGTCTTTTTAAACAAGCTGTAGCCATACGATCTGTCATTTAACATACATTTTTTTTTTAACTCGGGGAATCAGAAATATCTTACAGGCCCTTGTAAATGGTAAAAGTTATCCAAACGTGTTTACCGAGTCAGATTTAATGGCTGCAGAGGATTTCATTTTGTGGCCAGACTATAATTTATTTATTTTTTTTCCTGTTACTGGAATTTTCATTATTATAAACAATGCAGCAAAAAGGATCGTTCACTCCTTCATTTAACAACTATTTATAGAGTGCTTTCTGTGGCTAAGTTTGCGAGCGCATCCTTAATTATTCCCTGGGGATAAATTTCTCGAACTGGAATTGCCAGGTCAAAACTTAAGTGCATGTTTAAGGCTTTTGAAACAAGCATATTATTGCCAAACTGCCCCCCTCAAAATGTTGGCCCCAGTTGTTCCATTAATAGTCTAGGATGTAAATACCTGGCTCCTAAACTCTAAGGCAACACTGACCTCCCCCGCCTTTTCCCGGGCCAATTTTGTAGGAGAAAAATGTTGCCTTGCTGTTTCTCTTTTCAACCCTTTGTTGCTGGCTACCCTTAACATTTCTTCCTGGGTGCTGGCTGTGTAGATTCCCCTTCCTGTGAATCACTTAATCATAGCTTCAATGATACATCTAAATTAAGTCTTGGGATGAAAAGGAAAGAATGGAGAAAATTAATAATTATTGAGCACTTGTTATTTTCTAGACAGTGTATACTACTGGCTTCGAGGAGAAACACGTATCCTCACAACACATCTGTCTCTGTCCTCATTTTACACGTGATGATGTACACCTGGTGCCCCTGCTGTTCTAGGACGCAGGGTCAAGGGCAGAAGCAGAAATCCGACTCCACGTGGAAGCTCCTGCCCATCGCTGTGTCTTGGGGGTCGGGGAGGTGGTTGTTTAAACCCTCTTTGATTCTGGAGTCACTCTGTCCGGGAAGCTGTGTTAAGAGCCAGAACTAGGATGCTCTGGTCCTTACCGTGCAGTCCTGCCCCAGCACCAAGTCACCGGATATGGAATGGCTTCCCCAGAGAAACTGCCATCTCACTTTTCTTTTCTTTTTTTTTTTTTTAGCATTTTAGCCCCAAAGTCTCTAACAATCTGTTCCCTAGGAAATACTCGGAAAGAGTAATGACCAAATGGTGGGGCCAGATCTTCCTCGGGGCAATGGAGTAGCTGAAGGACCATTTTAGAAGTAGGGCAATTACAAGACTTGAGATTCTTACAAGTGCAAGTGTTAGTTACTCAGTAGTGTCCAACTCTTTGCGACCCCATGGACTGTAGCCCACCAGGCTCCGCTCGCCATGGAATTTTTCAGGCAAGAATTCTGGAGGGGGGTGTCATTTCCTTCACTTTGAAAGTAGCCTTACCTACTCTAAATATGTCACATAAATGGAATCTCACAATATGTGGGCATTTTGGGGTCTCCTTTGACTTAGCATGATGGTTTCTAAGTTCACCCATGTTACAGCATGTATCAGTTACTTCATTCCTTTTACGGCTAAATAATATTCCATTGTGTGGATAGAGGAGAACTGGAGTGTCCATTCATCTGATGATGGACATTTGGGTTGTTCCTGCCATTTGGTTGCTGTGAATAGAGCTGCCATGGACACATGGATATGTATTTGTTAGAGGACCTGTTTTCAGTTTGGGTCTATAACTAGGAGTTAAACTGCTGGGTGTTTACTTCTATTTTCTGGTTTATTAGACTGTCAGATCCTTGACAGAGGAGGTTTTGTTCAGCAGTTTAGTCCTAGAGTCTAAGGTAACCAACTGCCCTGGTTTGCCTGGGACTGTTGAATTTCCATGGGAGTTTCCATGATAAAACTGGGAAAATACCAGACAAACCTGGACAAGCTGATCACTTTCCCAATGTGCAGAACATCAACATGACATGGAACAGCTACTCAGTAAATATTTATAAAAGTAAAATTTTCCCACCACTTATTCAGCGCCTAGTTGATCATGACATGTCTCAGCATATGAGGCTTAAATGGAAGGTTTTTGTTTTTTTTAGCCCAATGAGGTATTCATAGCAGTCTATAAGATTGTAGAAACCCACACTTTTGGTATAGTTGAAGCATACACAGAGGGGGAGCATGGAAGTTTTAAATCGTGAAATTGCAGGTGGCTGCAGCGTTAAGGCTGTTTGATAAAGACGCCCAAGGAGTGTCAAGACTTCCCTCCACTGGTGAGGAAGAACAGCTCCACGTGCCAAAAACCAGAGCGGAGTATTGTTTCCTTACACTGAGGGAGATTGGGCCGATCAGAGAAAAACACTGCTCATGACAGGAAGTGGAAACTACTCTTTTTAGAGAGGCCCCTGGGAAACACTGCAGTGCATCAGACAGGGCTGGAGATGAGTTCTGAGAGCTTTGGCTCCAACCACGCAGAGATCCAGCAGACGCTTGGCACTGGAAGTAAAGGGGCTTCCTTCCATTCGGTGCCATTAAGAACAGACATGTGATAGCACCTCACACCTGTTAGAGTAGTTATTTTATTTTATTTTTTAAAAAAGAATAATAACAGCTGTTGACAAAGATGTGGAGGGAAGGGAACCCTTGTGCACTGTTAGTAGGAATGTAAATTGGTGCAGCCACCTTGGGAAACAGTAGAGAGGTCCTTCAAAAATTAAAAATAGAATTACCATATGCTCCAGGAATCACAGTTCTGGGTATATTTCCCAAGGAAATGGAATCAGAATCTCAAAGAGAAGCTGTACCTCATGTTAATTGCAAGCATTCTCCATAATAGCCAAGACATGGAATCCATCTAAATGTCCATTGAATGGTAAATGGGTAAAGAAAATGTGCTCTATAAATACAATAGACAAGTATTCAACCTCAGAAAAGCAGGAAATCTTGCCATTAGCAACAACCTGGATGATCCTCAGGCCATTGCTGCTGCTGCTGCTGCTGCTAAGTCGCTTCAGTCGTGTTCGACTCTGTGCGACCCCACAGACGGCAGCCCACCAGGCTCCCCTATCCCTGGGATTCTCCAGGCAAGAACACTGGAGTGGGTTGCCATTTCCTTCTCCAATGCATGAAAGTGAAAAGGGAAAATGAAGTCGCTCAGTTGTGTCCGACTCTTAGCAACCCCATGGACCGTAGTAGCCTACCAGGCTCCTCTGTCCATGGGATTTTCCAGGCAAGAGTACTGGAGTGGGATGCCATTGCCTTCTTCGTCAGGCCATTATGTTAAGCCAAATAAACCAGACACAGACGGACAAATACTGCAAGGTACCACTTAAATGGGGCTTCCCTAGTGGCTCAGTGGTAAAGAATCTGCCTGCAATGCAGGAGACCAGGGTTCTATCCCCTAGATAAGGGGATGACAACCCACTCCACTACCCTTGCCTGGAGAATCCCATGGATAGAGGAGCCTGGTGGGCTACAATCTATTCGGTTGCAATGAGTCAGAATAATAACAACCACTTAAATGAGAAATCTAAAATAGTCAAACTCACAGAAGCAGAAAGAGGAAGGGTGGTTGCTAGGGGCTGTCAGGAGGGGATATACAGAGAGACCCTGATCAAAGTGTACAGCTACATTAGATGAACAAGTTCTAGAGATCCACATATAGCAAAGCACTTCCAGTAAACAATACTGTATTATAGACTTAAAAATATTCTACGAGAGTAGATCTTATATTCATTGTTCTTATCAAAAAGTAAACAACAACAACAATAATAAAGAAGGTGGAAGGAAATTTTTGGAGGTAATAGTTGTGCATGTGGCATAGATTCTGGTGATAGTTTCATGAGTGTATACTTATCTTCAGACTCATCAAGTTGTATATATAAAATATGTTGACAGTTTTTGTATGTCAGCATACTTCAATAAAGGGGTTTAAATTTTTTAATAATCAAAAAAACAGAGCTGGGAATAGCCACAGAAATTGTTAATAAGACTCTGAACTTGCAGTGACTGCAGAAGGAGACCCTGAGAATTTTGTATATTTGAATATCCTGATAGAATTGGATGGCATTTCAGCAAATGCATGAGATGTGGGTGGAAGTGTTAGTCGCTCAGTCACGTCCAACTCTGCGACCTCAGGGACTGTAGCCCTCCAGGCTCCTCTGTCCGTGGAATTCTCCAAGCAAGAACACTGAAGTGGTTAGCCATTCCCTTCTCCAGGGGATCTTCCTGATCGAGGATTGGAACCGGGATCTCCTACATTTTGGGCGGATTCTTTACTGTCTGAGCCAGCAAGGAAGCCCAGACGTGAGTGGAGGGAGACAAAAGAGAAGTCAGGGATCAAACAGGCAGGCCCTTGACAAAGAGGAGTAAGAGCCAAAAAGAAGTGGAGCATCGGAACAGACACTCATCTGCCTTCACCAGTCCCCAGCACCAACAAACAGCACGTGTGTCCGAAGATGGCCTCGTGTTTCCACTGACTGTTCTGTCAAGCTGTGCCTCTCGTGCCAGTATGCCATTGGTTCAGACACTCTGAACTAAACCTTTACCTTGTATAGAGGAAGTCAGGCTGAAAAACCCCTCCTGAAACTCCTATAAATAAACATACATATCTGAAGAGAGGTGAACAAAGGCGACGAATACACATTTATAAAGTGTGTGGGTGCACTTTCAACCCTACAACGCTTCAAAAATGTATATGGCTTTAGCATGCCCATTTTATGGAAGATGGAAACAGAGGTTCAGCAAGCTGGAGGGATTTGCTTAAAGCTGCTGCTGCTGCTAAGTCGCTTCAGTCGTGTCCGACTCTGTGCGACCTCATGGACGGCAGCCCACCAGGTTCCTCTGTCCCTGAGATTCTGCAGGCAAGAATACTGGAGAGGGTTGCCATTTCCTTCTCCAATGCTTAAAGTTATGAGATGGCAAATGGAGGAGCTGAGACTGAACTCTGTTCTGACCATAAATTCTACATCTTTGCATTGCATCACGCTGCCTCTTTCGTGTCCCAGTAACTCTTTCTGAATGAGCTCAACAGAGACGTGGAGCCAAGGTGCACTTTCCATAGAAGTGAAGTAGCTCTTTCCCCACAATGGGGTATTAACAAGCATTCCTCCTGTCTGACAGACCACAATTACCTGGATGTGCATTTATAACCTTTCTGCACCACGTCCAAAAAGTGAAGGTCCCTGGTTAGATTAGGATGTCAAATGTATCATTCCCCGTCTCTCTGACATCCAACACCTTTACTTGCAACACATCGTTTCTTTATTAGTGATCAGCGGAACTGTGCTCATAGGAGCTTTCCTATTCTGGGTCTTAATTTTGTACATTTCCAGTTTCCATGGAGACACTACATTCCTGCATTCTAAGAGTGTCACTGTAAAACAATGTGAAAACAAAGCAACTTCATAGAAATGGCTCACTCTGGACGTCACCAAGCCGCACCCTCGTCAAATACATCGGACCGCTCGGCTGAGTTTTGGGGTTAAGCGCTGAGGGCAAGCTCCCTTCTTTCTCCCCCAATCTAAGAGATGTGTTTCATGCCCATCTTAGGGACCAGGCTCATGGTTACGAGAGCATCCCCAGGTCCCCTTGCTTCAATTATTGCACCACTGGTATAATAAAGTCGAGAGGTAACTATGGCAACATTATTCCAAGGATAAACACCACAATATCGCCTTCAACATTTTTCCCCCCACAAACAAATGAAAAACCGAGAACATGTAGGATTAATAGCATCACTTGTTAAAAAGCCGACGGACAGCAGAGTTCAGAAAAGCTTTAATTAGTGGAATCTTCCCTGCTCAGTTTGACACTTGCTCTGTGCCTCCCACAGTAGAAGCACACGTGGGTGGTCAGCCTCAGAATTCAGCTTCACTGGACCTGGGCACCCCAGGGCACCCCAACCTGGGTTTCTGCAAGTTCACAAGATGTCCTGGTTCTGCTTTCACTAGGCGAGTCCGCGTCAGAGGCAGCGGTAACAGCTCCCCTCAGAAGGAAGAGAACTTCATGGTGGGTTGGGGTCAAGTATGTTAGTGCTTTTTTAAAGTGTATTAATTACTGTTGGCTGCGCTGGGTCTGTTGCTGCAGGCGGGCTTTCCCCTGGTTGCGGCAAGCAGGAGGTACTGTTCTTTGCAGTGTGGGGGCTTCTCTTGTTGCTGAGCATGGGCTCTAGAGCACGGACTCGGTAGCTGCGGTGCACGGGCTTAGTTGCCCGCAGCATGTGGAATCTTCCCAGACCAGGGATCGAACCCGTGTCCTCTGCGTTAGTAGGCAGACTCTTAACCACCGGACCACCAGGCAAGTCCAGGTATGTTAGTGTTGACCAGAGCATAGTAAGGGAAAAAGACCTCTCATCTGGCCTTCCCACTGTTTAAGACCTGACAGAAGTAGTTTAGCACAGGTGAAAGCGTGGATTTGGAATGGGACAGATGACTTGAGCTGAAGACTCTGTTCCTTCACTTTCTAGCTCTTTGACCTTAAGCAAATTAACTTAACCTGTCTAAGCCTCACTTTCCTCATATGTAAAGTGGGGATAAGGGCCAACCTGATAGCACCATTGTAAAGATTAAGTGAAATCACGGTTTGTGGCAATCTGTCCAACAAAACACACTTCTTGGGTCACATCTGCGTTACATTTCCAGGTCTCCCTGAGTTATGACCAATACAGCATGAGTTGAAACGATGTGTTCTTCTAAGCTAGCCCATTAAAACTTCCCACCTATGCTCCCCATCCTCTTTCCTCCTTCTGTTGACTGAATGCCAACAGCAAGGGAGGGTGACCTTGGAAGCTGTTCACTGATGATGGTGGATCACCTGGGCTTTAATTCGGGGACTCCATCAACCTGAATGACTACATGGACCAAAACTCCCCCATCCTTTGCCAACCAGGAGAGTGCCTGAATTAAATGGTTATTGAAAAGGAAAGAAATCTCTGTTGTGATAAGCTACCAAAGTTTGATTATCTGTCATGACCTTTAATCATACAAATGCAACATGCTTTTTTTTTTCCCAGTAATCACGTTTTTCCAGTAGTTGAGTACAGATGTGAGAATTGGACCATTAAGAAGGTTGGGCGCCGAAGAATTGATGCATTCAAACTGTGGTGCTGGAGAAGACTCGAGAATCGGAATGCTAACAGATCAAACCAGTCAATCCTAAAGGGAATCAACCCTGAATAGTCATTGGAAGGGACTGATGATGAAGCTGAAGCTCCAATAGTTTGGCCACCGGATGTGAAGAGCTGACTCATTGGAAAAGACCTTGATGCTGGGAAAGATTGAGGGTTGGAGGAGAAGGGGGTGACAGAGGATGAGATGGTTGAATGGCATCAGCGACTCAATGGACATGAGTTTGAGCGAGCTCTGGGAAGTGATGAAGGACAGAGAAGCCTGGTGTGCTGCAGTCCATGCGGTCACAAAGAGTCAGACACGACTTAGTGACTGAACAACAACAACATGTTTAGCCCTGTTCCTGACACACAATGAAAACTTAGTATCCCTTGGATGTTTTGTTGAGAAGAAGTCACCTTTCCTGAAAAGCTGGTCAATTTGCCAAGAACTCTGGCCAATACCATCACCACTGATTTCATGGAGTCTATTTGATTCATAGAGTTAGGTATAAGCTTTTCTGCTGCAATAAGTAATGAAGTACAAATTGAGGAAATTAGTTATCAATTAGTCATTCGATGGTTGGGAAGGCAGGCAGCAGGCATAAATGGTGCCAGATTAGTTAAGCCATGATAAATTTTATTGCTCTACAAGGATGGGGTCTTTATCCATCACTTCTCAAATTTATCTTTATTATTCACCCCTGGACATGAGACAGGGCCTGGATGCTGAAGGCGGTAAAAGACCAGCCAGGGCATTTGAGAGATGTGACAAACCTCCCGGAGGAGATGGTCCCTAAGGAGGCCATTTACAAGCAACTGCGAGAGAGTCACCGGGGAAGCCTTGTTTACCTTTTCCACGGGCCTCGCTGCAGGGTTTCCAGTCTTCCTCAGGTCGTCCCACAGTTTGCATACACTTTCCTCGTAATTAGCACAACATACTACAATTCTACGATGTTTCTGCATATCAATCCAGTGCAGGAGATAAGGAGGGATTTTCCTGTTCATCTGGGACCAACTACATTTCTGTATCTCCTCGTGCCTTGTTCTTGCTGTTCAGTTATCAAGTTGTGTCTGACTCTGTGACTCGATGAACTGCAGCACTCCAGGCCTCCCCGTTCCTCGCTGACTCCCGGAGTCTGCCCAAGTTCATGTCCATTAAGTCGGTGATGCTATCCAACCACCTCAGCCTCTGTCACTCTCTTCTCCTGTCCTCAATCTTTCCCAGCATCAGGGTCTTTTCCAATGTGTCGGCTATTCGCATCCGGTGGCCAGAGTATTAGAAATTCAGCTTCCTAGCACCTAAATTTTTTCACAGCTTTCCACTTGGCTTACTAAGATATAAAACTTTCACCATGACCTCTGAGGAATTCCAAGGTCTGGGGTCTGGGTGCTCTCTGATTTTATCTCCCACTATTCCCTCCTCTTCATCATGCCTTCCAGCTCCAGATGAACCAGATGGAAGCTGATAAAATAGATTCCTAGGGAAAGTGGTCTTTTTAATGGTCAGCTAAAGCTCTTGATCATGAGTTTGAGTAAGCTCTAGGAGTTGGTGAGGGACAGGGAGGCCTGGCGTGCTGCAGTCCATGCGGTCGCAAAGAGTCGGACATAACGGTGTGACTGAACTGAACTGAAAGCTCTCTGTGTCATAGGTTAAGTTTCAGGAGAAGCCACTGGCTTAGCCTATGTAATACCCAACAGCCACACAGTATTAATTATTCATTCAACAGGGTCAGGTTGGACCAAAGGAATGAACTTCTAACCAAGACTCTCACAGTCTTGACTCCATCCACTCTAACCCTCACTCAGCTGCCAATGTCATCAATTAAAACACTCCTTTACTTTATAATAAAATAACTAACATGTGCCTAGCCCAAATAAGTCCAAGCCGTGATACTAAACATGTTACATATATGAACACATTTAATAGGAAACTTTAGCTGCAGGGTATCATTTTTATTCTGATTTTACTGACAAAGAAACTAAAAGCTCAGAAAGAAGTAGCTTGTGTGGCAAAGCCTAGATTCAAACCCATGTATTTTGCGTTTCAACTATCATATTTTGCCAACTTCAGTAAAATACTTTAAAAATTTTTATTATTTATTTATGTTTGGCTGTTCTGGGTGTTCATTGCTGCACGGGCCTTTCTCTAGTTGCGGCAAGGGGACCTACAGTCTAGTTGAAGTGCACGGACTTCTCGTTGCAGTGGCCTCTCTTGTTGCAGAGCATGGGTTCTAGGGAGCTCGGACTTGAGAAGTTGTGGTGCCCGGATCAGTAACTGCAGCTGGCGGGCTTTAGAGCACAGGCTCAGTTGTGCACAGGCGTGCTGGATCTTTCCAGAAAAGGGTTTGAACGCACGTCTCCTGCATTGACAGGCAAAGTCTTAAGCACTGAGCCAGCAAAGAAGTCCTCCAGTAAAATACTTTTGTGGCCAAAGTTACCCTCAAAAGCCCGCTAAATATTCTCATAAAGTGCCATACACGTGGTTTCCCCCTATCAACACTTGCACATTAACTCGTGCTCTAAAGCTTGAGGACTCTTAAGCTAGCTTAGGAAAAGGAACAAAAAGAAAGGCTACATTATATAATTATCAAATACCTACAGGTTACTGGGTAAGAGTAGGGAATCCTTTACTGTTTCTGATTTCTCACAGGGTTCAGGTCTTTGGTTTTCCTATTAAGAACTCTAGTCAATACTCTTGTTAATGACCTATCTGGGAAAAGAATCTTAAAACGAGTGGGTATATGTATATGTATAACTGATTCACTTTGCTATATACCTCAACTAACACAATGTTGTAAATCAACTATACTGCAATACAGTTTAAAAAAAATAGACTCTATGACTTTCACATGGTTGAATACTTGTCTGTGGATATGAAAATTAAGTGAGATTGAAAGATATAAATGGAGCAGCACCCTATATAGTGAATAGCAGCGGTGTTGTCCTAAATGCTTAACAACCAGTTCCTTAGGGAGTAAAAACCACTGCTTTGTAGTATTTCCCGGTTTCAATGGTGCAAACATCCCAATGATGGCCAATTTCAAGGTGCCAAGATGACACCAACCAGCTGGCAGATTTCCTTGAAATTTGACAACCTGCTCTCCCCCGCCAGTCTGAGCTAGCTCCAACACACCATGGGAGGGAGGCCCTAAAGACAGCTCTCACCACAGAAGTTGCAGTGAGAGACAACTTCACTGCACACGTTCAGAGAGGCTCCCTCTGGCTGCCACGTGGGAGCCGAGTTCTAACTCTCAAGTGAAATGTGGAGCCTGAGTTCCACACAATTATATTCTAAACGTTTTTGAGACTAAACAGTAAAATAATAGCTAGTGTACAAAGTGTGGGCTTCCCCAGTGGCGCTAGTGGTAAAGAACCCCCCAGCCAATGCAGGAGACATAAGAGGCATGAGTTCAATCCCTGGGTCGGGAAGATCCCCTGGAGGAGGACATGGCAACCCATGTCCCAGTATTATTGCTTGGAGAACCCCATGGACAGAGGAACCTGGTGGGCTATGGTCCATAGCGTCTCAGAGTCAGACACGACTGAAGCAACTTAGCACGTACGGACATACAAAGTATAAAATTTATAGGCAACTTACACCAACCAAGATTTTTTTTCTCCTGAATTTCCTTTGTAATGGCACTGAATTCTTTATTTCTAGAATTTTTGTGAGCACATTATGAGGGCTGAGCTATATCCACTGTTATCATTGAGCTATTATTGTCATTGGAGGTGTGTTATTAAAGTTTAGCATGTGTGTGTACAC
This sequence comes from Oryx dammah, assembly GCF_014754425.2. Classification (NCBI taxonomy): domain Eukaryota; kingdom Metazoa; phylum Chordata; class Mammalia; order Artiodactyla; family Bovidae; genus Oryx; species Oryx dammah. Next base: position 161,867,039 of record NW_024070186.1, on the reverse strand, counting down.
ACATGGATGTCTGCATTCTTTTTAAAATGTTTGACTTTACTGATTTTTGGCTGTGCTGGTCTTTGTTGCTGTGCCCGGTGCTTTCTCAAGTTGCAGCAGGCAGAGGCTACTCTCTAGCCGGCTTCTTGATGCGGTGGCTTCTCTTGTTGTGGAGCAAGGTCTCTAGGGCTCAGTACTTGTGGCAACATGGGCTTAGTTGCCTGGCAGCATGTGGAATGTTTCTGGATCAGGGATCGAACCTATGTCCCCTGGACTGGCAGGCAGACTCTGCACTGGACCATCAGGGAAGTCCTGGCTTTCTTTTTTGAATGATGCCTTGTACGTATTTTCCTTTGATCTAAATGTATTCCTTCAGTCTACTTTGAAACTCAATATATGTCTTAGAGTCGTACAAATCCCAAGTAGAGGGGTGAGCAAAGTTCTACACTCAGGCTTGTCTAAATTACTCAGTAGTTTCGTGAAACTCAAATTGCTTCTCCTCCTTAGCCTCCTAATAGGTTCTCTTATCACAGAGAATTCAGAGAGATGAGTTACCAACCTTTTCTGAAACCTTTGTAAAATGCCTGCTCATCCTCGATTGTGTGTGGAGGGGTCAGTATCTCTGGAGGGAAAAAGGATTCCGTGACCCACAGAGCAAGCAGCCTCCTGGGAAGCCTGGCGCCGTGATTATGAGGCTCAGACAGCTCGTCGAGCGGCAAAAATGGAAGGGAGCCCTCCAAACGGATTGAGTATTCAGATGTTTGGAATCAAAGATAAGCTATCTCAATTTTGAGACAGTGTGCTTTTTGCCTTCTATTAAAATAGCTAATATTACATAGATATGCTATTTTTCAGTTCTTCTGGGCGACCACCCACGCCATATGTTCTTCACCTTCAGTGCAATCCTGGAGCTGATGAAGCTTTGCTGCTCTGTATCTGCACGGCGTTGGGTAAGTGTCTTGCCCTCTCTGAGCCTCGGAGTTCAGCCTACCTGAACTGAGCAACATCATGATCTACCGTCACCCTGTGGCCCCCATCCCCTCTCTGAGGCCAAGGTCAACTATGTGCAAATCTATTTGAAAATCTAAGTAGACGTCTACACTGGATGTATTAACTTCTCTATTCAGTGGCTTCTGAGAAGTGTCAAATGACATAATGGATATGAAAGTTCTTCAGGGAAAAAAAGAAAAGATAAGGACTGAATGAATGTAGGGCATTATTAATGTTAATTACTTGTGAGTGATATGCATAATGCCCAGAATCAATGAATTTTAGAGCTGGGAAGAAACTTTATAATCACCCAGTCTAATCCAGCATCTCTCTAGCATTAGTCACTCAGTCGAGCCAGACTCTTTGCGACCCTATGGACTGTAGCCTGCCAGGCTCCTCTGTCCATGGGGTTCTCCAGGCAAGAATACTGGAGTGGATTGCCATTTCCTCCAGGGGATCTTCCCCACCCAGGGATCGAAACTGGGTCTCCTGCATTGCAGGCAGACTCTTTACCATTTGAGCTACAGGGAAGACCTGTAGCATCTCTCTACCAGAACCTAAACAGTGGAGTCTGCAGAGAGAGCTCTTTAAACTGTATGGATGGAGAGAAAGCGACATTTCTTCACACACAGGTCAGTTCAGTTCACTCAGTCATGTCCAGCTCTTTGTGACCCCATGAACCGCAGCACACCAGGCCTCCTTGTCCATCACCAACTTCCAGAGTCTACCCAAACCCATGTCTATCGAGTTGGTGATGCCATCCAATCATCCATTCCTCTGTCGTCCCCTTCTCCTCCTGCCCTCAATCTTTCCCAGCATCAGGGTCTTTTCCAATGAGTCAGCTCTTTGCATCAGGTGGCCAAAGTATTGGAGTTTCAGCTTCAACATCAGTCTTATTAATGAACACCCATGACTGATCTCCTTTAGGATGGACTGGTTGGATCTCCTTGCAGTCCAAGGGACTCTCAAGAGTCTTCTCCAACACCACAGTTCAAAAGCATCAATTCTTCAGTGCTCAGCTTTCTTTATAGTCCAACTCTCACATCCATACATGACTACTGGAAAAACCGTAGCCTTGGCTAGATGGACCTTTGTTGGCACACAGGTCATCTAATCACAAGAAAATGACCACCATTCTATGAGGCTGATACAGGTGGCAAAAGCCTTTTACTTCATTTTGCCTGAGATCAGGGTGAGCAGGTAAAGGTTTTATTATTGTGTCCCCCCTCCTCACCCATACTACTAATGGGCCTGATATTCATTAACTGCCCAATCCTACCAATATTCCACTGTGGCCAATTTCAAGTTATCAACAGGAACCTACTCAATGTGTCTTATGGTGGCTCATTGGTCCAGGGGTGATTCTTGCTTTGGTTGCAAGAGGTCCCAGGCTCAAATCGCAGATGGTTCCTAGATGAATCCCTTGATGTTCATCTATTTTGGGGCTCCCCAGGTGGGCATTAGTGGTAAAGAACCTGCCTGCCAATGCAGGAGACAGCAGAGATACGGGTTCGATCCCTGGGTTGGGAAAAGCCCCTGCAGAAGGGCATGGCCACCCACCTCAGTATTCTTGCCTGGGGAATGCCATGGACAGAGGAACCTGTGGGGGTGGGGGGGAGGGGGGCTACAGTCCATAGAGTCACGAAGAATCAGACAAGACTGAAGTGACTTAGCAAGCATGAACTGAATGTGCAGTAAGGAAGAGACACACACAGTGATTCTTGTGATCTGGTCCAGGCCAGCTCCAGCAGCAGCTCACACTGCCTCCAATGACTTCAAAATCATTGAGTTCCTGACCTCAAGGGATTCCATGAGCAGTTCAGGAGACAGATTTGTGAGACGGTAACTAAGACACAAGCTGACTAGAATCAGTTCCAGGTGCTGTGGGAGCCCAGAAGACAGAGGCTTCAAGAAGGAGGAGGCTTTGGGGATGGGGTTTGAAGGATGTGTAGGAGCATGCCATCCAAGCAATGTGAGGGGGAACAGGAAAGAACTCTGGAAAGAGAGCACCGTAAGAAAAGGCAAGAGGGATGAGTTGTTTGGGGTTCCCCTGGTTGGCTCAGACTGCAAAGAATCTGCCTCCAATGCAGGAGAGGCAGGAGACACAGGTTCGATCCCTGGGTCAGGAAGATCCCCTGGAGGAGGAAATGGCAGCCCATTCCCGGTTTTTTGTCTGGAAAATTCCATGGACAGAGAAGCCTGGCAGGCTACAGTCCACGGGGTCACAAAGAGTCAGACGCGGCTGAGCACGCACGGCTCTGAGCAAAGCACTTAGAAGAGAACCAGGTTAACAGAAGGCGGGAGCAGATCTTTGCTCTCTTTATTGTCATGCATGGCAGGCACCTGCTTGACACAATGCATGCTCGATGAGATGTTATTGCCCTTGGTTATTACACAGATTGTGAGGCTGACTAAGCTCAAGGACACCTTGATCCCATCCTTTAGCCAGATCTCTCTCTCCAGGGATGTTCTGAAAGTGCTCTTACACACCTTGCCTGGGTCCTCTTGCCCAGACAACCCTTTGTGTTACTTCTGGAGGGTCCAATCGTACCCACCTGCAGCCTCATTCTCCCATGGCCCCTTCTTGAGCTTGCACAGCTCTCAGGCCCTTCTCTTGCTCAGAGGTCATACATGATACCTGTTCTGTCCTGTGCAAGCAGACCCTCAGTCCTGCCCAGCTGGGTGCTGACAGCCCGAAGCTGTCTTTACTGGATGCCTTGCCAACCATTCCAATGAGTTAAGCAAATGATGTAGGTGGATATCTTCTGAGCATCAGATATTCTCATGGCTCCTGAGGATGCAAAAGTCCTTTCGTAGAGGGCATCCTTGTGTAGAAGGGCTTCCCTGATAGCTCAGACAGCAAAGAATCTGCCTTAACACAGGAGACCTGAGTTGGATCCCTGGGTCAGGAAGATCCCCTGGAGAAAGGAATGGCTCCCCACTCTAGTATCCTTGCCTGGAGAATCCCATGGACAGAGGAGCCCTGTGGGCTACAGTCCATGGAGTTGCAGAGAGATGGACACGACTGAATAACTAACATTTTCACTCTCACTAGTGTAGAAAGTTTCTTCAGAACAAGGAATATATCCCCACTTTTACTTTTCAAATCATCTATAAAAGCCCTGGAATCACAAAAGCTGCTCTAATATCCTCTGATGGATTGAAAGAGAGAGAGGGACAGACCTTAAATTTCCCAGTAGAAGCACTCACTATCTCAGACCAAATGACAGAAAAACATAAGCCCCTCATCCTATCACTTTCTGAAAACCCTTACACTCTAGAATCAGAAAAGCACTCATTATATGGACATTGCATTGTTTAAAAGTCTGATTTAATATTTTCCCTTACTTCTGAAATTCTCCCAGGTCTTAGGCTGCCAAAGGATTGGGGAGAGTGGAGTATTTCTAGTCAATGATAGCATTATCATATGATTTCTGTTAATCCCCAATACTGGAAATAGCTCCCCAAGTATTTAGCAAAAGTCTGGCTTCTTAATACAGCAGGTATTAGAGTAGGCATTCGGTGTTTTAGACAGCAGGAAAATCTTATATCCCTCTCCTTGCCTATAAGGATTTTTTTTTTTTCTTTAACAAAAGTTTCTTCTCAAAGTTTCACTTTAAATATAAAATATGTCCTTGTGGAAGCTGTTACAAATGTCACCACTTTAACCAGCCCAAATTTATGGTGGCATTGAATTTTAATGGAGCCATAAATGTCTGATGTAATGGTGATATATGCGTCGCAATAAATTGTTATAGAGAAATATAAAAATAAGTGTAAGATAAAAGATTGTGTATAAAATATGTTTTTACATCTCCTTTAATGATTAAAAATCATACAAATCCAATATTCTAAATCACTCAGAATTGTCACATGTGGCTCAGGGAACACCATCTCCCTTGAAAATCTTTCCCAGGCTAAGTTGATGATTCTGTGGTCAGAAACCACATTTGCTTTAATGAGGACATTTAAGATGATTTTTATGTTGATGTGGGGAAAAAAAAGTAATTAGCATTAAAGAAGATGGAGATGATGGTATCGATGACCCTCTGCCTCGGGAATGGTCCTCTGAAACCGACACGATTGATAGGCCCGTGGCCTTGTGACAACTCCCGCTGTCTTCCGGGCGACCCTGACGCTCCCCGGGTGTCTTGGAGTGACTTGGCGGCTCCAAGGACAGATCAGGAAGCAGGGAGGGGCCGGGGACAAGCGGTGGGAGGCGCGGCTGTGGCTGGGGGATGGGATGAGCTGAGAGTCGCTGCAGGGGACGCCGGACTGCTGTTCCAGCCCCACCACGGACCCTGGGACCAGCGCCTCCACCTTTCCAAGCCTCGGGTTCCCCACCTACAAAAGAGAGGTGATCCGAGCATTGAAGGGTGGGCATTTTTATTTTTAATGCCTGCTTCCATTTACCTGGGGCTTCCCAGGTGGCGCAAGTGGTAAAAAATCTGCCTGACAATGCAGGAGATGTGAGAGACTCAAGTTCAGTCCCTGGGTCAGGAAGACCTCCTGGAGATGGACATGCAACCCATTCCAGTATTCTTGCCTGGAGAAATCCCATGGGCAGAGGAGCCTAGTGGGCTACCGTCCATGAGGTCACAAAGAGTCGGACATGACTGAGCACGCACACATGCCTCCTGATTTACCTGTTTTCAGGACCACCCCTGATGCTCATTTGAGCACCCATTCCAGCTCGTTATGATTGAGCGTCCACCTCTCACTCTAGGGGGGCAGAGATGGCCCTGCAGCCACAGGAATCTTATCAAGGATGGGCACAGGGTGCCCACGTGAGCCAATGAGAAGCCATGAGGCTTACTGGAGCTTTGAGGATGGTACCAAGCAATGAAAAGAAGAGTCAAGAAATCAGAAAAAGACTGGACCCTAGAACTTTGTTTCAGTTCCTGGATCCAGCCAAACCTGAAGCCATGTACCCCTGGATTTTTCAGTTGTATGTGTTGACAAATTCCCTTTCTGCTTCTCATCATTTTGGGTTTGATTTTCAGTCACTTGCAACCGCGTGAGTCCTAAAGGACAGAAGGATTCACGGTGAGGATGAGATAATCCCCATAAAGTGCTTTGTGCATGATGTCTGACTAGCACATGCTCAACACGCACCAGCAGATGCTGTTATCATGAAGATGATGACTGTCTGTGGCCAGCACTGTGCACACTTGTTTGCAGAGCCCCCCGCTCCAGCCTCCCGGGATCACATGACGTTTGGCAACCTGCTGCCCTGCTCTCCTCTCCCCTCCTGTGACGGATTGCCGGGGCGCCTGGTGAATATTAACATTGGCCCCGGCTCTCTGGGGAGCCCTGACTGTGAAGCGCTGAAAGCCCGCCTCTGCCCCGTGTTTGCTTCCTCCCAGCCCGGCTCCCCACGGCTGCTCTGCCCTCTCTACCCTTGGGAAGTGGCTCCACTGCCAACAGGCTCCGGGCTTCTGTTTGTTGTGGAAAAATACCAGGTTCAAAGAGACCTGCCTGTGGCTCCAGCCCCTGTCGCAGCTGGCCACACGCTGCCTCCCGGGGCCTGGCAGCCACACAGCCTCGTCCCGCCTCCTCCGACTCCAGCTGTGCTCTGCGCCCATTTGTTTTTTGTCTTCCTTTTAGCTTTGTAACTTGCCAAGGCTTGTGCTTACAAACCAGGAATGGAGCGTGAAGAATGGGCTGTGACTCAAGCACTGACTCCCCAACCTCATGCTCTCTGTTTCCATCGCAAGAGGGCTGTTTGTCCCCGCCCCACATTGCTTTTCCTTCTGCTGCTGGAATCCCAGCTTTAAGTGTTAGGGTGCATGTACATGTGTGTGTGAGCTAAGTCACTTCAGTTGTGTCCAACTCTTTGCAACCCTATGGACTACAGCCCGCCAGGCTCCTCTGTCCGTGGGATTCTCCAGGCAACAATACTGGAGTGGGCTGCCATGCCCTCCTCCAGGGCATCTTCCCAACACAGGGGTCAAACCCACATCTGTTGAGTCCTGCAGTGGCAGACGGGTTCTTTTCCACTAGCGCCACCTCAGAAGCCCTTAGGGTGCGTGGAACACAACAAACCAGGACCATTTTCTCCGTCTCTGTCCTGCAGCAAGTTCTCCAGTTTTCTCCCCCTCTGTATTAAGCCTTCATTTCCCTACAGATGCAACGTGAATAAAGACCAAGGAAAAATGTCTAACAAAGGGCCACATGCTGGGACTTCCCTGGTGATCCAGTGATTAAGAATTTGCCTTGCAATGCAAGGGACACGGGTTTGATCCTTGGTTGGGAAACTAAGATCCCACATGCTGAGGAGCAACTAAGGCTGAGTGCTGCTCGTCACAAGAGTCCATACGCAGGAAAGAAAAGACCTCTCATGATGTGACGAAGACCTAATGTGGACTAATAAATAAATATTTTTTTAAAAAGAAACAAAACAAAACCCCCAAACAGTCACACACCTCACCCACACTCCTCCTCAACATGTATCATCTTCTGATAGTCCACATGGCCAACGGGGATTCCTGGTGGCTCAGCTGGTAAAGAATCCACCCGCAGTGCAGGAGACCCCTGTTTGATTCCTGGGTCGAGAAGATCCGCTGGAGAAGGGATTATTCTTGGGCTTCCCTGGTGGCTCAGATGGTAAAGAATCAACCTGCAATGCGAGAGACCTGGGTTCGATCCCTGGGTCAGGAAGATCCCCTGGAAGAGGGCATGGCAACCCACTCCAGTATGGGGGTCACAGAGTCAGACATGACTGAGGGACTAAGAACACACACACACATGATTAACTGATTTATTTTTATTGTCTATGTCTTTCCCCTACCAGAATTCAAGCTCCAAGAGAGAGGTCTGTTTGGCTCACTGCTGGGTTCCCTGGGGCCTAGAACAGTGTCAGGCGCATAGAAAATAATATATAGGCAGACCTTGGAGGTACAGAAAGGTTCAGTTCCATGGCAGTAAAACAAATATCTCAATAAAGTGAGTCACAGGAAGTTTTCGGTTTCCCAGGGCAAAATAAAAGTTATGTTTTCTCTATCCTGTAGTCTATTCAACGTACAATAGCATCATGTCTTAAAAAATAATGTACGTACCTAAATTTCAAAATACTTTATTTCTAATCTTCGAGGGAGGTTTAAGAGGGAGGACACATGGATATACCTATGGCTGACTCATGTTGATGTATGGCAGAAACCAACAGAATACTGTAACGCAATTATCCTTCAATTAGAAATAAATAAACTTAATTATTAAAAAAGACTTTATTGCTAAAAATTGCTATCATCTGAGCCTTTGTGTGTGCATGCTGCGTGCTAAGTCACTTCAGTCGTGTCTGACTCTTTGCAGCCCCATGGACTGTAGTCTACCAGGCTCCTCTGACCACGGGATTCTCCAGGCAAGAATACTGGAGTGGGTGGCTGTGGCTGTCTCCAGGGGGTCTTCTCGACCCAGGGATCGAACCCACATCACTTACACCTCCTGCGTTGGTAGGTGGATTCTTTTCCATGAGGGTCACCTGATAAGCCCCCAATATTTTTGCAATAGTAACAGCAAAGATCCCTGACCACAAAGCATTGTAACAGATATAATAATGATGAAAACATGCGCAGTATCCTGAGAACTACCAAATGTGACAGAAAGACATGAAGTGACCAAAATATGGTGGAAAATGGTACTGGTGATCTGCTTAATGCAGGGTAGCCATGACACTTCAATCTGTAGAAAACATAACATCTCTGAAACAAAAGAAAGTGAAACAAGATCTGCCTGCATACGCACTCAACAGGTAGCACTGGGCATTGAATACTTGACTGGGGCCAGCGGACTGTCTGTTGTTGCCGTAGTTCAGTCACTAAGTTGTGTCCGACTGTTTTGCAACCCCATGGACCATGCACACCAGCCTTCCCTGTCCCTCACTGTCTCCCTGAGTCTGCTCCACCTGATGTCCGTTGAGTCAGTGATGTCATCTCATCCTCTCCTCTGCCACCCCTACTTCTGCCTTCAACCATTCCCAGCATCAGGATCATTTCCAGTGAATCTGATCTTCACATCAGGTGGCCAAAAGGATTGGAGCTTCAGCTTCAGCATCAGTCCTTCCAATGAATATTCAGGGTAGGTTGTAGTGTCTATATGAGACACCAAGTTCCCATATTCACTTGTTTATTCGTCTCCCCTTCCCCCCTTTTAATCTGCCTTCGCCCAATTACTTCATACCTCCTTGGTGCAAAAGAAACCTAACTCCCACATTCCAGCCACATACCGTCCAACAGAGAAGACATCCACTTAAGCCAAGAAGGAAAAGAAGGCATGATAACCGTGAGAAGGATTTCAGGGTATTTGGGAAGCACAGCAATTAAGGAGATTTCTCTAAACCTGGGGTGCCAGGGAGGCCTTCCGAGGAAGGGTATTTGTGTTGAGGATGAGCAGGAGTTAGCCTGTTTTTGTCAGAGGGAAGAAAACCCATGGAGGCCGGATCCTACTGAGTTTATTCATCTTCCCTTGTTTTCTGCTTCTGCGCTGACAGCCAGGAGAACCCTCCAGCCAAGGTTTAGATTAGCCAGCGGATTTCAGCAGGAGGTAATGTCTGGTATTTCACTGTGAGGCATTTATAGAGAGTCATGAATAAGTTCTGGCTCACATGCTGTGGGGTCCCCAAATTTAAATGATCTAGTGGAAAATCTGAAGCTGGACTAAAACCAGTAGAATGTGTTTTATACTTAAGATTTACTTAAAAATAAAAAACAACCCAGCCTTGTTGAGAAATAATTCACCTACCACACGCTATCCAAAAAGTACACAAGTCAATGGTTTTTAGTTTGTGCACAGAGCTCTACAGCCATCATCACAAGCTGGAACTCTACAGAAGGGAAATTTGGGAAGTTTCCCGAGGCAAACACTCAGTACCCTTTGCTGAGTGAGAAAACCATAGATTTACTGACATACAATAAGTAGGATAGAGTTAGCCAAACAGGGGCAGGATAACATGGGAAATTACAGGGTAAGTGTGGGACTAAGCAACATTAAGCCCCAGTTACTTTTCCAGACTCATTTTCTTTTAATGATACAGAACTTGTGTGGCAATACTGCTAGCTAAAGTAAGGCATACGATGATGAAAAGGCAGCCCATGTTGGAGCCCAAGTTAATTATGGGAAATGCAAAATACCCATTATTGTCAGCCCTGTTTTACCAGGGAGGTGATGGGGACTAAGGCAGACTCAGAGGGAGAAAGATGTGTGTGTGTGTTGCGGGGGTGAGGGTGGGGGGTGGAATTGAGGAGGGAGGGGAGGAAGAAGGAGAGATTGAAAAAGAGACAGGAAGACAGATTTACAGACACACAAACAGATGGAGAGAAAGGCAGAGATGCAAAGAGACAGACACGTGCAGATGGAGAGGGGAGGGGGCAGGACGAGCCAGAGACAGACGGTCAGAGAGACCCTGGCCCAGGAAAGCGCAGAGAGACACAGCGAGCGTGTTTAAGCAATACATTAAGAAAAGTTGAAACCTCCACTGCCTTCTCTGTGAACTCTTCGCAGAGGGCTCGAATGCCCTTTGCTCCCTCCAGGCCACCTAGGATACTGGATGGCAGAGTCCTTCTCTGACTCAGAAATCAGGAAGGGGGTGGGGAGGCTGAGGCAGACAGACACTGGGGGAGAAACGGCCCCAGATGGCCGTGGGTGGCTGAATCGCACCTCCCCCCACCCCATGCTACTCTGGTGCACTTTTAGGAGAGTGAAAAGGATCACAAAGAGTGTTGCCATAGATGGTGACCTGTCTGTTTCTGAAACAAAGGAGGCAGCTCCGAATCTGAAACCCCAAACTTCCCAAAACACAGGCATCAGCGTCTCTTCTGGATTCTGAGTTCACTTCCTCTCTGTGCCAGGTGCCGGGCGAGCAGGCTCGCAACAAAGGGGTAAAGAGCCGCTCCATGGGATCAGGGCCAAGCACGTGGCCGGGACGCTTCATCAGAGCTGAGAGCTAAGTGCGGTAAGTGAGATCGCGGATGACAGAATGCCTCTATGGGCAACAGGGCTTTGTCATGGGGCGATCACTACGACATCCCAGCTTTAGACAGCACATGCATGCCCATGCTTAGCTGTCCAGTGCGCCAGTATTCTTGCCTGGAGAATCCCCATGGACAGAGGAGCCTGGTGGGCTACAGGTCATAGGGTCTCAAAGAGCCGGACACGACTGAGCATAGCACACAGTGTGCCTGCAAAGTGAATGTGAACTCATCTCCCTGGACAAGGTCAGTGTGCATCCCCACGACGCTCAAACGAAGTCCTCCTGGACAAGGTCCGTGCTCCTCCCCATGATGCTCAAACGAAGTCCTCCTCTACTCAGGTAGCAAACGCCGACGTGCTTACTGATCGGAATGGGAGAAGGGTCGAGGTGGGGAAGCCAGAGGGAAATCGCAGAAGGTCGGGGCATGAGAGGTGCCCCCAGGGCGGCCCTGGAGAGAGGGAGCTCCTTAGAGAAGTGAACGCAGTTCTAGGCCAAGGTCGTGGGGCACCTTTGCCACTTGTTAGGGGGCACTTTGGATGTGACTGAGAAGGCAGCCAGGAGCCAGTCCTGCTCTGTTGCACAGACTTTCAGGACGGACATTGTCTGGGTTTAAAAAAAGCTATGGGAATCATGGAACGTGGAGAGATTTGAGGCATCTCCTTGACCTGACCCTTCCCTTTAGTTAAACTGAGATAAAAATGCTATTAAAAAATGATCCCTTCATATTTTCTAGGCAAAACCAATATCTCTGTGACCACAGGAGCATCCAGGACAGACACCAAAGGACTAAGGAAAGCTGAACAAACGCTGTCCTTGCCAGCGATGGCCCCTGATTCCTGCCACTGTGGATTGTACATGCTCCTTACGGCGCAGCCCTCAGAGACATTTTCCTCTCTCTTCCATCATTCTCTCGGTCAGTTTGGTTCAACCAGTTTCAACTGTACCTCTTACTGCATGCCAAATCCTGCACTAAGCCCCATGGTTGCAGAGAATGGTTACCTCATCCTGGCCTGGGATGAGCTCACTGGCCAGGGTGGAAGTTAGGATATAAAGTCATCCCGGGGCTGTCCACGTACAAGTATGGACACTTGGCACCAAAGAGGAGAATGTCAGCCAAGTTCCCCCGGTATCTCATTAACCTGGCTGTGAGCTCCATGGAGAAAGATTATCAGTTCAGCTGGAGATGAAAAACCTGATGCTACCTCATTTCCTCACCGAGGGTTTCTTCTGCAACGGCAAGACTCTGTGGGGCTCCGTGGAAATCAGGTTTCAGTGAGGATTAAAGCATATGCTTTTTGACTTGAGAAGTCACCTGCCAGCATGCCCCAGCAGGCAGGGAGAAGTACATTAAACCAGGCAGGGGGTGAGGAAGCTCAAGTTTCTTTTAGCTACAAACAGCCTCCCCAGGGAAGAATCAAGGGAAAGATGAGTGAGGCGAGATCTAAGAAGGGGAAAGAGGGTAAGAGAAGAGAGAAGAGACAGAAGGCGAAGAAGGAGAGGAGGAGAAAGGAGAGTGGAGAGAAGGAAGCAGCAAGGAGAGGAGGGAGAAGTCTGCGCAGGTAGTCATCACGAGGGATGACACTGGGCATCAAGTGAACGTGCTAAGCGCAAAGATTTCCTGGGCACTGAAGCCTGAGTTCCTTGACCTGAACAAGGCCAGGCGGATCAACTTGGCATGACCACTACCAGTTCAGTTCAGTCGCTCAGTTGTATCTAACTCTGCGACCCATGGGCTGCAGCACGCCAGGCCTCCCTGTCCATCATCAACTCTCGGAGCTTGCTCAAACTCATGTCCATCGAGTCAGTGATGCCATTCAACCGCCTCATCCTCTGTCATCCCCTTCTCCTCCCGCCTTCAATCTTTCCCAACAACTATGCTGATGTTGGGATGAGATGGTTGGATGGCGTCACTGACTCAATGGACAAAAAATGACCACTACCATGTCACTGCAATTCTTCCATCGGCAACATTGCTGCTCAGAGGACAGTGCTCCAGGGCTGGGGATTAGAGAGCCCGTTGGCACACTGGGGTTGATCTTTAGGTCAGCTGGGGATTGAGGCATTATGACAATTTGCCTTCCCAGTGGCCACCAAGACAAGAGTGGGGTGGGCCAACCCAAAGCCCAGAGTTCATGAGCTCCTGGTGAAAGTCAAAGGCAGGTGGAGGAATCTGTATATTCTTGCACACCAAAGTGCAAGGTGAGAACACTATGTTAGTTCTTAGTCATCTGAAATTCTGAATTCCCAGTCAGTGACATCTTCAGCTTTGGCAACTACTACAGTCTGTCCCATTGCCTGTTTCATGTCCAAAGAGGGTGTTTTGTGTTTGTTCTGAAAGTCAGGTTTATCCAGTTATAAGGGAAAGATTGAAGGCAGGAAGAGAAGTGGATGACAGAGGATGAGATGGTTGGATGGCATCACCAACACAATGGACATGGATTTGGGTGGACACTGGGAGTTGGTGATGGAGAGGGAGGCCTGGCGTGCTATGGTTCACGGGGTCGCAAAGAGTCACATATAACTGAGTGACTGAACTGAACTGAACCTACATACAATAAAATGTATGCTTTTTAAAGCATTTAGCTTAATGAGTTTTGACAAATATATACAGCCATATTAATCACCGTCACAATCAAAACATGGACTATTTCCATCACTCCCAAAACTTCCAAGTCAACTTTTTAGGTCGCTAATTGAAAGCAGGTGTTCTCCTCAATCAGAGAGAATGGTATTGATTTAAAATTTTTCCTTTCTGGATCTTTATATTCATTCAGGATTGACGAAGACATCGTCAAAGAATCAAAACCCCATCTTTGGTGAGTAATCTCCACAAGGTCAGGGAAGAAGCCTGGCTTTGCTCCCCAGAGTTCCCCACCACCACCAAAGCCCGGTGTAGTATCTGGCATCTGGTGATCTGTAATAAATGGCTGTAAATGGATGATAAATGTATAGATTTGAGCTGAGATCAATTTAAAGATCAAAGTAGCTATGCATCACCTAAAAAGGCTTTTTTTTTTTTTTCAATTTCCAGTGCAGACATGGAGACTCAGAGAAGCAGGTAGAATTCTAACCATTATCTGCCTGACCTCCAAGCCTGTGCCTTTTACAAATCTCTGCCTCACTGCCATCTCTCATCTCTGCAAATTCTGACAAGCGCCCTCAGCCAGCTTGCTCCTGTTTTGCAGGCTCAGTCTCATGGATAATCACGTTACCAAGAAGCTTTCCTGTTCCCGAGTTGCTCTGAGCCCTCCTGGGCCAAGAGTCTTCGGTCCGGCAGTCACAGCGAGTTTCCATGATCTTAATGAAGAAGGGCCATTCCCTACCCTCTTGGCTCTGGGTCGTTAAACTCCTGAATTTTAATAACCAACTCCACTGATGATTTACAAATTTCAAGGCAGGAATTAGCAGAAAATTCCATATTTCATAGATGCTGAATTGGGCTATTATCTCCATGCAGCAGGTGCCAATTTCCTATCAAATGGTGAAATGCTGTAATTATCAGTAGAATTCCATTCAAATTCTAAAAGTAGATAAATAACCAATGGGAATATCATTTATTCATTAGACTACGAAGAAAGGGGGAAATATTACCCTGTTCACAGCGGCAACAAGGTTATCTCTGCAAGGGGATGCCCAGTTCACGGATGCAGGCTGGGGGATTCTAGATTCATTAAACTCTGGGGTAGGCAGGAGAGAGGAGCTCCCATGAAACACCTGAGCGGACGAGATAATGTGCCACTGATTAAGAGGCTACCGTGTGAGATGTGCTCGAGGATGGAAAGACACGTATTACAAATCACTGGAAAAATACCAAAGACTTCCTGCTTCCTGCCATATAACCATCTCCCCAGAAGATATACTGGTATCTCCAAGAAACTGAAGCTCAGAAAGTTTAGGTCAATTACCCAAGAACCCATAGCATGCAAGTGACAGATTTAGGTTGGCCGGTTTCCAAAGTCAACGTTCAGCCAGGGAGAGTCCTCAGCAGCGGCAAACCCTCAACATACATCATCCCTTTCCTGTCCATTTTGCCCTGGAGCTGGGATCCTGAAAGTCCTGGACTGATTTCAGGGTTCTCACCTGCCAGTGGAGACACCGGGTATGAGCCAGGGCTGTGCGGATGAAGTTCACCCAGCCAGGGAGCATCACTAGACTTTTAAGCAGAAAGATGGGACTGTGCCTGGGCACCCACGGGACAGGGTGTTTCAGGTACAGAGTGTCGGCCGGGATGGGTGGACCAGAAGTGATTCCGGAGCTTTGCACAATGGGAGTGGGGAAGGAGGCTGACAGCACACACTGGCGGGTGTGCATCAGACCTCACACATAGAGCTGCCTCTGTGCTGGGAAGGAATCATGTTGCAGGTGGTTCCAGGCCACGGGGAGAAGAGCAGCAGAAAGAAGCTCAGAGACGGGGATTCTCGGAGGAACCGCCAGGCCAGCTCAGGGGCCCGTGCCTCAGAACAATCAGAGAGGCACCAAGGCAGTGGGCAAAGGTGTTCCCACCACCTCCTCCTTCCTGACCACGAGGACCTCTGCTGCCTTCTAGAAGCCCCTGAAGTGGGTGTGCAGGTGCTTGCCCCATGCAGCCCTCCATCTGGGGATCCCTTCTGGTATGGATGGCTTCTCTTGCATGAAGGAGCCAATGAACCCCTTGAAATACACAAATATTCCCACAGAGCTCCTGTCAGATGACTCCTTTGCTCACAGGAGTTTCAGCTTAGGAACTTTTAACGTAAGAGGTTCTAACCAGTGTAAGTAACTATGCAAAATCAGTCTTTGTATCTGGGTTAGAATTCAAGCCTAGATATAATAGTTTCCACATATTGTGCACTTGGGAAAATGATAAAACCTCTCCAAACCTCAGTTTCCTTAACCATACAATGACAGAAGTAAGAGATTCAGGCTTCCCAGGTGGCTCAGCGTAAGGAATCCACCTGCGATGCAGGAGACCTGGGTTCGGTCCCCAGGTCAGGAAGATCCCCTAGAGAAGGAAACAGCAACCCACTTCAGTATTCTCACCTGGGAAATCCCATGGACAGAGGAACCCAGCGGGCCACTGTCCACAGGGTTGCAAAGAGTCAGACGAGACTGAGCGATGGAGCACAGAAGGAAGTGACTCAGTGCGTCGATTCCTGGGGGAAGTAAAATCTTCAGGATTCTTGCCTTGAAAACCCCATGAACAGTATGAAAAGGCAAAAAGAACTAGAGTCTCTTGATGAAAGTGAAAGAGGAGAGTGAAACAGTTGGCTTACAATTCAACATTCAAAAAACGAAGATCATGGCATCCGGTCCCATCACTTCATGGCAAATAGATGGAGAAACAGTGGAAATTGGCAGACTTAATTTTGGGGGCCTCCAAAATCACTGCAGATGGTGATTGCAGCCATGAAATTAAAAGACGCTTGCTCCTTGGAAGGAAAGTTATGACTAACCTAGACAGCACATTAAAAAGCAGAGACATTACTTTGCTGACAAAGGTCCATCTAGTCAAAACCACGGTTTTTCCAGTAGTCATGTATGGATGTGAGAGTTGGACTATAAAGAAAGCTGTGTGCTGAAGAATTGATGCTTTTGTGGTGTTGGAGAAGACTCTTGAGAGTCCCCTGGACTGCAAGGAGATTCAACCAGTCCATCCTAAAGGAAATCAGTCCTGAATATACTTCAGAAGGACTGATGCTGAACAGAAGCTCTAATACTTTGGCCACCTGATGTGAAGAACTGACTCACTGGAAAAGACTGTGATGCTGGGAAAGATTGAAGGCAGGAGGAGAAGGGGACGACAGAGGATGAGATGGTTGGATGGCATCACCGACTCAATGGACATGAGTTTGAGCAAACTCCAGGAGTTGGTGATAGGCAGGGAAGCCTGGTGTGCTGCAGTCCATGAGGTCACAAAGAGTCGGACACGACTGAGTGACTGAAGTGAACTGAAATCTGCATGCTTGGCAAATGCTTGGATCACATACAGGACTTGAAAGTCCATCATCCTCAACACTATTGTTTGTTGTAGTTTCTACTTTGTTACACTTGTACCTGAGTCATGAAGTTGATAGAAAAAGGCTCAGTGGACAGAGAAGCCTTGTAGCAGCCAGCACACACTATTGTTAATATTGTTGATGATATTAAAATATTTTAATGATTCTGTGTCATATGAGAAATAATGTTGTGTTATTGATTATGATACCTACAGTTAGTACTATTGCTAATATTATACACTAGTTACGCTGTTGTTGTTCAGTTGCTAAGCTCTGTCCAGCTCTTTGCGACCATGTGGACTGTAGCCTTCCAGGCTCCTCTGTCCATGGGATTCCCCAGACAAGAATACTGGAGTGGGTTGCCATGCCCTCCTCCAGGGGGTCTTCCCAACCCAAGGATTGAAACCGAGTCTCTTACGTCTCCTGAATCGGCATGCAGTTTCTTTCCACTCGAGCCACCTGGGAAGCCCATGAGACTTACAGTAATAAAATAATGCTGGTGTTCAGGGAAAGAGCAGACAGGGAGGCAGGAAGTGGCAGAGTCCTTTCTCTGGGCCTCACTTCTCTGGACCCCAGGCTGTAGATGAGGATTTTCCCCTGGCTGACCCCAAGGCTATGGGGCTGCTCGACAAGCAGGCCACTGCAGAGTGGAGGACAGTGGGTCCAAGAAGCCAAGGACCCAGCATGCTGGTGGGTTTCTTGGCAACGGAGGGGCTGTTGCCTAAGGCAGAGGAGCGGGGCAGGGGATAGCTGGAGGTGGGGGTGACATCCAAGGCCCTGTCAGGAGGCAGGGGGTGGAGGGGAGGGGCTGGCGCTCAGCAGTATTTAATTTAGAGAGGGCCAATCCCAGCTTGGTGCGTGAAAAGAAGGTCAGGCCTGACAAATCTGTTTGAATTCTCTGAATACCTCCCAGAATTGGGAGACAATGGTTCCATAATGAGCAATTTATCTGCATTTCAGGGAGGCCTCTGATCCAGTAGACAAAACCGATTGATTCACAAAGGCCAATGTGGCACGTTAGGGCAGGGAAATTACACTGGGACCCAAGGAGTTTAAATCAGAGAAACCTATTCCACCTGAAGAAAAGGGCTTCTTTAAAATAATAATAATAATAATAATGACAATGTGAAGAAAATTAAAAAAAGAAAATGTTGGGAGAAGCAGGATTCAGGCTTGGAGAGAAGACAATAGGCCAGGAAGGCCCCGTTCGTCCTGATCAGAGCCAAGCTCAGGAGTGAAGCAGCGCAGTGACGCGAGCCCCACCTGCAGCTAACCTGAGAAACCCAGCAGCCTCACCTGGCTAGATGCCAGCCAACTGGTTGAGGACATGGAGAGCTGGAAACCTGCACCAGCCCTGATTGGGGAGAAGGTGGCTGGTGGTGCCACCCTGGGAAGCACAGACACCAAGCCAGGCACGGATGGCAGCTGGCCCACTGCTGATCCTGGCACGTGAGCAAGCCCCAAGGCGCACCAATGGTTCTGCCACACGCCAGCTGTCTGTGGACCTCCAACTGCTTCTCTGAGTCTCCTTGTGTGGAAAATGGGGGCTCAAGGGGGAGACCCACACAGAGGTCCTTGGTGTGGGGATTTTTCTTAAGGATCCAGGCAAGGGAGTTAACAATGCAAGAAACTGCCCTGGCAAGCTCAGTAACCAACGTGCCGTGCACCTCTGCAATGTGTATCAGGCCTTCTAGAAGATGCTCCCAGTATCTCATTAGTTTTAGGCTCACACAGCACTGGTACCTCCTGAGCGAGAGTGTTGACTAGATTCGATTTCACCGTTCAATATGGAACATTCTAATCGGGCAGCTTTTGCACAGAGCCACCTCCCCAACTGTTGGCCTTCCCCAAGCCCAGCCTATACGTGTTTGCTATCAACACCAAGTCAGGGATGCTCATTTCACTCCATGTACGTGGCGTGGATCATAGTGACTCCATGCGGAGCCCAGTGGGGTCTGACTTTCCCAGACAGAATCATGATCGGGGTAGGAATGGACAACTTATATTTTCTCCAGGAAGGGGATGATCTCATGCACTTCAGTGGGCTCGTGTGAATGCTCAACAAGGTAAAGAACACAGAGCAGCCAGTATGGAGTGGAGCCAGGCACTTAGTGCAAAGAAAGTGTTACTTGCTCAGTCATGTCTGACTCTTTGCAACTCTATGGACTGTAGCCCCCCAGGTTCCTCTGTCCATGACAATCTTCAGGCAAGAATACTGGAGTAAGTTGTCATGCCCTTCTCCAGGGGATCTTCCCAACCCAGGGATTGAACCTGGGTCTCCCACACTGTGGGCGGATTCTTTACCATCTGAGCCCCTCCCAGGGGGGGAAGGTGCACAGAACATGTCAGATCCTTTTCTTTCCTCTCACTTCCCATCATTCCACCTTGGGCTCTGTGTGACAGCCGAGGGAGGAAAGTACACCCCTATTTTTAAAACAAGAACAACTCTGACTTACTCCAAACACTCATTGGTCTCTCTAATCCTCACAGCCACCCCATGAGGATTGCTCTGGAGGGAGCCAAAGCTCAGAGAAGTCACATTCCTTCCCTATGCCCTCATGGCTAGGAACCAGTGGTTCCAGCTTCAACCCTTGTACTCTGACTCCAGAGTTTCTGCTGTAACCACCACATCGTCCTGCCTCCCTGAAGATGAAGACATGGAGACCCAGGGAGAGTCAGCATTCACCCTGCAATGATGTTCTCACCTGCACTCAGCATTGCCTGACCAAACAGGGGTGACATCTAGCTCTGAGCCATGATTTCCCTGGACCTGTTGGGTAGGCAAGATTCCCAGCCAACCTCTCTGACAAGCACCTGGGCAGAGGCCTTGTTTCGAGACTTTTTCCAGTCTCCAAGCCTTTGCTTAGGTCAGTGATCCAGAGAACAGCTTCTGTCTAAATTAAATCAAGCCCTTCAGGAAATGACTTTATAAGCCTAAGAACACAATAGAAGGCACCATTTTCTGTCTTTCCACAACAGGATGTGAAAAAAGTGAAAGTTGTCCAATCATGTCTGACTCTGTGACCCCATGGACTGTAGTCCATGGATTTCTCCAGGTCAGAATACTGGAGTGGGTAGCCTTTCCCTTCTCCAGAGGATCTTCTCAACCCAGGGATCAAACCCAGGTCTCCCACATTCCAGGCAGATTCTTTACCAGCTGAGCCACAAGGGAAGCCCAAGAATACTGGAGTGGCTAGCCTATGCCTTCTCCAGCAGACCTTCCTGACCCAGGAATTGAACTGGAATCTCCTGCATTGCAGGATTCTTTACCAACTGAGCCTTCAGGAAGATACAGGATAGAGCAGTCTACATGCATACACATGGACACAGCTGTGCACACGAGTGCACACACACACACATATATACAAGCAGCTTTGCTAACAGTGGGAACAATCAACCAACCCTCTTCCCCTCTGAATCTGGCCACTCCAAAACACTTTAGTAAAGAGGGCCTGGTTTTAAAAGTGGAAGCCATTGTGAAATACCTTCCTTGGTTTGAGTTCTTTTTTTCAATATTCACTTCTTTGGCTGTGCCTGGTCTTGGTCGTGGAGTGCAGGACCTTTCATTGTGGCACACGGACTCCATAGTTGTGCTTCATGGAATCTATAGTTGTGCTGCGCAGGCTTCAGAGTGCACAGGCTCACTAGTTGTGGGGCGTGGGCTTAGTCGCCCCATGATTGTGGGATCTTAGTTCCCTGACCAAGGGTCTAGCCTCTGTCCCCTGCATTGCAAGGTGGATTCTTAACTGCTGGACCAGCAGGGAAGTCCCTTGGCTTGAATTCTCTAAAGAGATGCCCATGTAGGAGACGCTTTGCTCTAGAGAAAGCAATAGAGCAAGACCCAGAATAGCACAAGACTTCTGCCTTGAGGTTCTTGGTGGGGCTGCTAACTGCCCCCCCCCATCTCCTCCATAGCTTCCTATGGGCCACCTGTTCAATGTCAAATTGAGAATCTTAGAAGCCATAGCTCAGACATCACCTAGACAATGTAGACAAATGAGAAACTGGCCTCTGGTGGATGTTTGTCTTGTAGTGGTTATGCCGTCATCTCAGGACACCCCCTTGAAGAAGATCCTGTGTGTTTCCTCCAGAATGCTGATGAATAATTGAGACAGGCCAACAGGTGAAGCAGGGAGGAGGGGTCTAGCCATTCAGTATGTGTGGAACTAGGCTACAAAAATGAGGTGCAAAGGTGAGGCTGAGTCTCCTGCCAGGGAGGCTTTCGGAGGTTAGCAAGTTAGTCCCCAGGGCTTTCACTCAACCACCACACCTGAGGATTTTCTGTGTGTGCCATGTGCTGTGGGTAGGGCAGGGAACAGACAGAGACTCAGCCTTATGAGGAGGGAAACATCAAACAGATGATCAAAGATATGTACACTTACACATGGCAATCAGTTCTGCAGAGGAAAACATAGGGTGAAATAGGAGCTGATCACAGAGGGGCTGATGAGGCCTGGGAGGCAGAGGTCCTGGGAGATCCCTTGGAAGGAGCGTCATTTAAGCTGATTGATGAGTGGAAGTGAGACAGAAAAGGAGCATTCAAAGCATGTGGCAGTGTCCATGAAGCCGTAAGGTGGGAAAGAGCTATGAGTGTTTGAGAAAGTCCACAGCTATGAGGTGACCTAAGATTCCACTCTGGTGGCTGACCCACAGACCTAAGTCCAGGTGGGGACTTTTGCCAAAGATTTCACCATCAAAGATGCATGCGAGGGACCAGACTGAGGCTCATGCAGGTTGCATGACCATCTGTTGGCAAATCCCCCTTGATGCCCTGGGGACCCCAGGCCATGGGGATGGATGACCCTGATGAGTCTAACAGTATCTGATTTTTTCATGGCAAGCATGTGCAGAACAACCCAGCACAGCCCTTGACTAATGACTTTCAAATATAATTAAAAACATATTTCAATAGAAAGTGCATTGCCAAGTCTATACCAGCAGAGTGAAATTAACCTTCAAACGATACTGGAACAACATTGAATCGCAAGGGTTTGTAAGAGATTAGATACACTGTAGCCTAATTATGTTACAATAACTCACCTCATTAATCTCCAAGGAAACAATAACCACAACAGCTAAATACTGTAATTAACAAACCCTATTTCAAACTTGATTTTAATTTTATAGGACTTGGTTATATTGTCCAATATAATTGTGGAAAAGAGAATTATCAGTAGAGCAACCTAGTTCTAGAAAAGCTCTTGTCTGACAGAGTGTAAAACCACAAATTTGTGATTCTACCAAGTCGGGCCTCTGGACCCCAGTCCATCCAGGAAGATGTTGATATACTGCATACTATCAAGACCTACATGCACCCTCCCCGAAAAGAGGGAGTAAAATCAAATCTGCATTTGTCTTTTTGAAGTAGGGAATCTTGCCCTTGGTCTTCTGCTTGAAACCTGTTCATGTTGAGATGTTCCAGCAGCTGGCCCTTTGCTAAGTTCTCATGGGAAAGACTGTGACAGGTCAGACAATCAAGGACATAACAATTGAGAGTGGGCAGATAATAAAGAAGAAAAATGGCATGACTGTCTCAATAGATGCAGAAAAAACTCTTACGAAACCCAACAACTTTTCATGATAAAAATGCTCATTGGTCTAGGAATAGAAGGGAAAGTCCTCACACTGATAAAGGGAATCTACAAAAACTCCACAGCTAAACATCACAATTGATGGTGAAAGACAATGTTTTCTCCCTAAGATCAGGAACAAGACAAGATGTCTGCTCATGTCACTTCTATTCAGTGTTATACTGCAGGCTCTAGACAGAGCAATTAGGCAAGAAAAAGAAACAGAAGGCATCACATTGGAAAGGAAGAAATAGAACTATCTTTATTTGCAAATGACAAGATCTTGTATACAGAGAACCATGGGGAACACACACACACACACACACACACAACAATAAGAACACCCAAGTTCAGCAAGGTTGCATGATACAAGAGCAATATGCAAAAAAAAAAAAAAAAAAGGCTGTATTTTTTGGCGCTAGCAACAAACAACCTGAAAATGAAATTAAGAAAGCTTCTATTATAGCATCAAAAATAATAAAATATTTAGCAATAAATTTAAGTGAAAAATGTTTACATTGAAAACTATAAAACATTGTTGAAAGACACTTGAAAATACCTACATAAATGAAAAGACATTTCACATTCATGAATCAGAACACTTAGTACTTTCAAGATGAAAATACCCTCCAAAGTGACCTAGAGATTCAACGCAATTCCTATCAAATCTCCAGAAGCTTTTTTCTTTTCAGAAATTGACAAACCAATCCCAAAATTCATAGAGAAATACAAGGGACTGAGAATAGCTAAAACAATCTTGGAAATAAAGAACAAAGTTGGAGGACTGACACCCCCAATTTTGAACCTTTCTACAAAGCTACAGTAATTAAGACAGTGTGGTACTGCCATAAAGATCAACATACAGAGATCAGTGGACTAGAACTGAGAATCCATACGTGAACCCTTATGTTTATAATCAATTGATTTTTGACAAAAGCATCAAGAATCAATGGAGAAAGGATAGTCCTGTCGATAAATTATGTTGAAACAACTGGATATTCAAATACAAAAGAATGAAGTTGAACCTCCTTTCAGAATACATTTAAAAATTAACTCAAATCATAGTCTGAAATTTAATAGCTAAAATTACAAAACTCATAGAAAAAAAACACAGGAATAAATCTTCATGACCTTGGGCTAGGCAAAGCATTGTCAGATGCAGTAATAAAAGCAAAAGCTACAAAAGAGAAAGTATTAGGTATATAATATTGTAAATCAACTATACTTCAATTAAAAAGAGAAAAGGTAAATTTCAATTCACAGAAATTTTAAACTTTGTGGTAGAAATATCATCATGAAAGTGAAAAGACAACACACAGAATGGGAGAAACTATTTGAAAATCATGATCAAATAAAGAACTGGTATTCAGAACATACAAAGAACTCTTACAACTCAATATTTAAAAGATAAATAACCCAGTTTAAAAGTAGGAAAGATTTTTGAATACTTTGTGGGAAATTCTAATCATTGAGTTAGGAAATGATGTACATTTAATCTGCCAGAAAAATCACTACTGAAATGGAGCTGATAAACTGTAATTTATTAATCAGATACAGGGATGTTGCCTACTCATGTGTATATTGACTAGACTTAAATTAGTAAAAAAAAAAAAAAGTGGGAAAGAATATAAATAGACATTCCTTAAAGAAGATATACAAATGACCAATAAGAACATAAAAAAATGTCCAACATCATTAGTCATTCAGAAAATGCAAATCAAAACCATGATGAGACGCTACTTCACACTGACTACAATGGATAGAATTTTTAAAGTCATCACAAGTGTTGGCAAAGATGTAGAAAAACTGGAACCCTCATTCAACACTGGATGGAAAGGGAAGGCTAAACAATGCAGCCACTTTGGAAAACAGTTTGGCAATTCCTCAAACTGTTTTTTTTAAAAATAGAGTTACCATATGGTCTAGAAAATTCACTCCTAAATATATACTCAAGAGAAATAAAAGCACGTGTCCATACAAATATTTGCACACAAATGTTCATAGCAGAATAATTCTCTGTAAGAACCAAAAAGTAGAAACAACCTAAATGCATATCAACCATAAACAGATGAAGTGTGGTATATCTATACAATGGAACTCTGTTCAGCAATAAAAAGGAATGAAGAGATACGCTATATCACGGAGAGGTCTTGAAAACATCAATACTGAGTGAAAGAAGCCAGTCATATTTGACCATGTATTATATGATTCCATCTGCATGAAATATCCAGAATAGGCAACTTTATAGAGACAGAGAGGAGAGCAGTGATGGCCCAGAGCTAAAAGGAAGTCAAAGCAGGAAACAAGGGCTTCCACTGGGCACGGGGTTTCTTTGGGGTGTGGTGCTGGTGTTTAGTGGCTAACTCATACCCAGCTCTTTTGTGGTCCTATGGACTTTAGACCGCCAGGCTCCTCTACTCCTGGGATTTCCCTAGGTAAGAATACTGGAATGGGTTGCCGTTTCCTCCTCTGAGGATCTTCCTGACCCAGGGATCAAACCCACGTCCCCTGCATTGGCAGGTGGATTCTTTCAGTTCAGTTCAGTCGCTCAGTCGTGTCCGACTCTTTGCAACCCCATGAATCACAGCACGCCAGGCCTCCCTGTCCATCACCAACTCCCGGAGTTCACTCAGACTCACGTCCATCGAGTCAGTGATGCCATCCAGCCATCTCATCCTCTGTCGTCCCCTTCTCCTCCTGACCCCAATCCCTCCCAGTATCAGAGACTTTTCCAATGAGTCAACTCTTCACATGAGGTGGCCAAAGTACTGGAGTTTCAGCTTTAGCATCATTCCTTCCAAAGAAATCCCAGGGTTGATCTCCTTCAGAAATCTTTACCACTGAGCAAGTCACTTATACAGATAATCTCATTCAAACCTAAAAAAAAGCCTTATGAAGAAAAGAATATTAACTTCCTTACATATATCATGGCCATGATGCCAGAATGTTTAACAGGTTTTTTAACATTTTATTCATTTTTAATTGAAGGATAGTTGCTTTATAATATTGATTTGATTTCTGCCACACATCAACATGGATCAGCCATAGGTGTGCATATGTCCCCTCCTGCTTGAAGCTCCCTCCCACCTCTCACCCCTTCCCACCCCTCCAGGTTGTTACAGAGCCCCAGTCTGAGTTCCCTGAGTCATACGGCAAATTCCCCTTGGCTATCTGTTTCACATACGGTGGTGTATGTGCTTCCATGCTACACTCTCCTTTCATCTCACCCTCTCCTTTCTCCCCCTGGCCGTTGTCCATAAGTCCGTCCTCTATGTCTGTGTCTCCATCGCTGCCCTGCAAATAGGTTCACCAGTACCATCTTTCTAGATTCCATATAGATGTGTTAATATGCAATATTCATTTTTCTCTTTCTGACTTTTTCTTTGTTTTTCTCATTCTGTATAATAGGCCGTAGGTTCATCCACCCCATTAGAATTGAGTCAGATGCGTTCCTTTTCATGGCTGAGCAGTATTCCACTGTATATATGTATGACAGCTTCTTTATCCATTCATCTGTTCTTGGACATCAAGCTTGCTTCTATGTCCTAGCTATTGCAACCAGTGCTGCAAAGAACACTGGGATACATGTATTTTTTTCAGTTTTGGTTTCACCAGGTTAAACACAGTTTGGACACAACATAAAAGCCAGGACAGTCTCAATCAAAGCTCCATGCACTTCATAACTGTTCTTCATTTGGTTTCTGTGCCAGGTCTGTGTTTCACACTGGAGATAAAGAGGAACACACACAGTCTAGCCTTCATGGAGCTGCCTTTCAATGAGAGTTAGCTGGCTGTAGTCACAATGATGCTATGTAACAACTCCATAACTCAGTGTCTTAAAAGCAGCACTCAGCTCTTCTCATATATGTAGCTTGGCTGGACAGTGGCTGACCTAGGCTGGACTCTGTGGGATATTCTACCTCAAACCACAGGTCTGGCTGGACCTGACTTCTCACTGCAGGGGGCGAGTCACAAGTGCTCCACATGTGTTCTTAATAATGGCACTTGATTTGGTCTCTGCCCATCAAGATGGATGGCATCTGGAGGGCCCAGGCTGAAATGACAGTAGCTATCCAATGGGGACATGCCAATGGCAGAGGTTTCATGAGGGTAAACCCCACTGTGGAAGAAGATTTCCCTCCTACGTCTATGTCACATTTCCTAACACCCAGAGCAAGTCACATGGCCAATTCCAAAGTCAAGAGGCTGGAAGTTTACTCTCCCTATCATGAGTCCTTGGCTGCATAGTGCCAGCCCTGTGGAGTAAGGCACTGTGATGAAGCATTCTGTCTACCACTGGGTGAGATTTACGGGCCTCAAACCAAGACCCCAGAATCTTCTACCTTCTAGAGTTTTCCATCTATACAGATGATTGAAAATGTCTATTTATATCTAATACAATAATTAGGAGGATCAAATAAACTACTGATTGTGAGAGGTTCTCTGAGTAGTAATTTTCTTGGCAAACATGAAGAATATTGTTATTAGTAGTTACCAAAGACTTCCAAATTATTGGAAAGATTGCCTTGTGGAGCTACTAAAACACAAATAGAAGTGCATAGATAAATGTGTAGAATAACCAAAATCCTTATTACCCAAGACATCCCTTTTGGAAACAACCGCAATAAGAAATAGAGATATTTTAAATTACTGTTATTGTTTTGAATTTCTGCTTTTCTGCTGGACTCATGAAAGTTCTGGAAAAGTGGGTTATTTTACTGGACTCTTGGATCTTCTCAAAGAGAATAGTACCTCCAAGAACTGCTAATGGACAAACAAGAAAATAGAGGTGAGATCTGAAAAGGTAAGAGTTTCTGCTGCTGATACAGCTTCTGGTGCCAAGATGAATTCCTAAGAACATTCTGGTGCCAGGGGAAGAACCATATCAGAAGAGAGCAAATCTCAGCTCCCGTGCTGGGAGGCAGGCTACTCAGTGAAAAGGGGCAAGGACTTTTGGGGGTCAGAGAGCCCTGAGTTTGAATCTAAGTTCTGCCACTGAACAGTTGGGTGGTCTTGGGCAAGTCACTGAGCCTCCCTGAACCTCAGCTTCTTCATATTAAAAAAAAATCAGCCCAAGGGACTTCCCTGGTGGTTAAGTGATTAAAAATCCATTTGCCAATGTAGGGGACACAGGTTCAGTCCCTGGTCTGGGAAGATCCCATATGCTGCAGGGCAACTAAGCCCATGTGCCTCAACTTCTGAGCCTGTGCTCTAGAGCTTGTGAGCCGTGACTACTGAAGCCTGCATTCTCTAGAGCCCATGCCCACAACAAGAGAGGTCTCCGGAGCGAGAAGCCTGTGCACCGCGACTGGAGAAAGCCTGAACAGCAATGAAGACCCAGCACAGCCAAAAATAAATAAAAATTTTAAAAATTGGCCCTATGATAGCACCCACGTTAGAGGACTCATTTGAAACTTAAAAGAGGTAACACGTGAAGTGCTTAATGTAGTCCCTGGCATAAAATATTTGCTAAATTAATGCCAAACATCATCCCTGGCAATTTAAAAATATTATGCTTATTCCTGGCTCTGCCCACTTCATGAGATCTTTATGAGGAGCAAATGAGAAAATTATTAGGAAGATGCTTTATAAGCTATGAGGAACTATAATAGACAAATAGTCCTAGGTTTTTAGAATACTTAAGTGGCCTTGGCAGACTGAACTCAATAAATATGTGTTAAAGGAATAATAAGTCAGTGAATGAAATCAAGCCCCTTTCTTTTGAGGATTGCCCCGGATCAAAGAAAGGCCTGGTAACCAGCATTTCCCACTTGCAGCCATGGGCGTCTACTGCAGACATAGATATCTCAAAGACTCTCACCGTTAGTACAATACTCGTTTTTCTGAGAAACTCATCACAGAGAAGGGAAAGCCTTTAGCCTTCATGCCTTGACCTAGAAGAGACAGCTCAGAGATTATTTTTGTGGAAAAGAAGAAAGGTCACATTTCATAATTCTGTGTTCCCATACCTGAGCACTGGCAAGAGAAAAAGAGAAATCTGTCAAGTGGACTTTTCCACTTACAGAACCATAATAAGTCTAAAGAGTTTGCATGATGCATTGGTATCCCCTTGAAGAAGACGTTCTGAGTTTGAGATGCGCTATAAATATCCTTCAATGTGGTGTATGTCGGCGGGAATGTTCCCATCCTTGGGTAGGCATGGGCAATCTACAATAGGGACAGAGGTAAGTTATGGCACGGAGCACATTTAGTAATCTAATCACTCAGTGGATACTCACAATATACAGTTTAATCGTCCACAAGGTATAGTTTCTCTGTAATTGAATTAGATTTGGAAACAAGGCAAGCCTGATTTATAGCGCTGTTAAAAAAGACACACATACACAGACAACAGGTATGCTTTCTTGTTTGTCACAATAATCCAGTGGTTAGTTTTAATGTGTTACCAAGGGATGAGGCAAAACGGATAAACCTAAGGCTCTTAAGGCTTGCTGCACAAACAGGCTGCGTGAGCTAGACTGGAGAAGCGGGGGAAGTTATCCTTCTCATTCATGTTCACTTAAGGCAAACGTTCTATTTTACTTTAATCTGCTTCAGGCTTATTCAACTAAACATAATTTGAACTATAGTTACTCATTCATCCAACAGACACATGAGCATTGACTGCTTTCTGCTGTACATGGTGCTGAAGGTACTGAGATGTGCGCTAGTTACGTGACCTTGGGCTAAGCCTCAGTTCTCATGTCTATAAAGTAGAGACAGTGATGGTTTCCATCTCGTGGAGCTGCCATGATGATTGTGATAAATCACTTACTGTAATATATGTAATACAGCGTCACCACCACCATTACCATCATCATCATCGTTACAGATTTTATTTCCTCGCCTGCAAAGAATTTACAGTTTTGCAGAAATGACAAGCCAAGACTGTTTCTAAACAATGTGAAAAGGGCTGACATATCTATTATCTGTTATTTATTGCCACAGCAATGCTATGTAATAAGCACCACAACCTCTGTGACATTCAACTGTTAGGGTTTATTGCTTACACATCTGAGGGCCACTAGGGGTTGACCAGATGACTTTGCCTGCTCTCATGGGTTGGCTCATGTACCTGGGGTTGGTCAACTTCTGGTCAGTCAATTCTGTCCTGAGCTGGGTGTGACTCTATTCCACAACCTTCAGACCTACTTCTTGTAACCAGGCTCTGGTCCAGACATGTTCTTCACCCGGTGATGGCAACCATTCAAAGTTGAACCAAAATATGCAGAACCTTTTGAAGTCTAGACTCCGAATCAGGACGCCATCCTTTCTGCAGGCCAAAGCAGGCAAGTCACATGGCTGCACCCAGATTCAGGGTAGAAAGGGACTGCAGAGTTACACAGCAAAAGGCATGGATGGAGAGAAGGGTGGCCAGCTAGGGATATTGGTGCAGTTTATCCCACGTATGTCTACTGAGAGCTGCTGTGGAGATTAAAGACAATCCCCAGTGCCACTGTCAAGAGAGAGTTCAAGGGACGTCCCTGGTGGTCCAGTGATTAAGAATCCACCTCATGAGGCAGAGGACACAGGTTCGGCCCCTGGCCGGGGAACTAAGATCCCACATGCCACAGAGCAACTGAGCCCAGGCGCCACAACTACTGAAGCCCACCGGCTCTGGGCCTGAACATCACAACTGGAGAGCCCACACCCTGTGACAAAAGAGCCTGTGTGACTCAACAAAGATCTTGCGTGCTGCAACTAAGACCCAACGCCACTAAATAAATAAACAGCATGTGTTTTTTGTTTTGTTTGCTTGCTTTTTAAAGAGACAGAGGGCTCAACGAAGGCTCTGAGTTGAGAAGTAAGAGTACACGTGGGTGTAAAAGCTCCTCAGACCAACCTGGTGAATTTCTGGGGACCATAAACTGGCGATTGGTTGTCTTTCTTTACCTCCTAGATAGTTAAAGAGCTAAGAGTGAGCTTCTTGAAATGCGGAATGTGACAGCAGACCTGAGCTCTGTCAGAGCATCTCCCACACCCCCTCCAAAGAGGTCACTGAAGAGCACAGCTAATCCATCACAAAGTGGGCCTTCTGGGCATCCCCCTGGACTTCTAATAAGGAGGTCAGCACCTCTGGAGCTTTTGGCACTGCATCTGAAACAGAGACACACCGCCCTGGTTCATTGCCCAATGGTCGAGCTCTCAGAGTTCCAGCCCTTAGTGACTTCAGTGCAATGGAGCGATTTTGCCAGGTGACAGGGACTGGGGTCTCAGTGAGTCTCTCTGTGGTGCTGCGCACACACTGAGACCATGAGGAAGCAGAGCAAGAGTTTACCTATAAAGTCTCACACAGCTGAGCAGACAGGATTCCTCACAGCTTCACACAGAGTGCACCTTCAAAAAGAATTGAAAAGCTAGAATTTTCCAGATCAACCAGTGTCAGCTTTTTGAACCTTAAAAGAGGCAGCTTTTGGAAAGGGAGGTACCCTCCCCGGAAACACAGAGGGAGCAAGATGAGGAATTCAGGGGACCAAAACCCACATTAGATCAGAGGAGGAAAACACTGTTTATTTCAAAAACAGCAGGAGTGAAACAAGAGTGGGTTCTACAGGGGACTTCCTTGGTGTTCCAGTGGCTAAGCTTCCATGCTCCAACGATCAACCTGGGGTCGATCCCTGGTCAGGGAACTACATCCAGCATGTCACAACAAAGAGTTTGAATGCCGCAACTAAGACCGGTGCGGCCAAATAAACAAATAATTTTTTTTCTTTTAAAGAGTAGGCTCCACCAACCATTACAGTTTAAAGGGCAAGGAGGGCCCCCTTCATCTGCTCTGTGCTTAGACCCCTGGCTCACTTCCTTGCCTTGCTCCTTCTCTGTCCTCACTCCCTCAAAGTTTACCAAGGATTCATCCAAAACAGAGTGTATCAGTTAAGGATACTTTGGGCCTCAGGTAACAGTAGAATTAACTCCACATGGTTTGAAAGTGAAAGTGTTAGTCATTCAGTCGTGTCTGACTCTTTGTAAACCCATGGATTGTAGCCCATCAGGCTTCTCTGTCCGTGGAATTCTCCAGGCAAGGATACTGGAGTGGGTTTCCATTCCTTTCTCCAGGGGATCTTTCTGACCCAAAGATTGAACCCAGGTCTCCTGCATTGCAGGTAGATTCTTTACCATCTAAGCCATCAGATAAAAAACTTACAATAACATACAAGAAGAAATCCAGAGACAAGTTGGTTCAGGGTTGGTTAATTTAACTGCACAGAAGCTTTGATTTCCCCTCTAAAACTAGGAAAAACTTTCCCCACTCCCCTGATCCAGCAGACTTTTCCTCGCCTCTCATTGGCCAGGATAAAGTCACAGCCACCATTCTTAAATGGGCCACTAATATTCATTACAAGGATAGTCTTAGAGACTAATCAAGATACCTCCTTGAGTGGGGGGCTGCCCTGCCTCCCCTGAAGAACAGGAATGCTCACTAGTTTAAAACAATGGGAATTCTGCAGCATGGAAACGCCAGGGGAAAGCAGTTGGGTAGATAGTCAAGCACAAAGGACCATGAAGAAGGTCTGGAAATTTAGACCAGAAGCAGTCAGGGCAATTTCTTTATATAAGTAACCATTGGCTTTCTTGAAGCCAGATGACCTGGTTAAAATTCTCCCTCTGTTATTTAGGAGCTATGTAGTTTGGGGCAATTTATCTGAGCCTCCATTTCCTAACCTATGGAATAGGGCCAATTATGTCTAACTCCCTGGTTGCTATGAGATAATATCCATGACGACTCCTTGGGCACTGACATGATCATTAGCAGTGCGAGTGTGTGTGCTCAGTCACTAAGTCGTGTCCGACTCTTTGTGACCCCGTGGATTGGGGGCAGGAGAAGAAGGGGATGACCAAGGATGAGATGGCTGGATGGCATCACGGACTCGATGGACGTGAGTCTGAGTGAACTCCAGGAGATGGTGATGGACAGGGAGGCCTGGTGTGCTGCAGTTCATGGGGTTGCAAAGAGTCGGACACGACTGAGTGACTGAACTGAACTGAGGCTCCTCTGTCCATGGGAGTCTCCAGGTAAGAATACTGGTGTGGGTAGCCATGCCCTTCTCCAGGGGATCTTCCTGATTCAGGGATCGAACCTACATCTCCAGCGTCTCCTGCTTTGGCAGGCAGATTCTTTACTGCTGAACCACTTGGGAAGCCTGACCATTAGCAGAGAGGCTCCCAAATGCCCTGCTTCCTCTTCTCTCATGATGGGAAGACATCGTCATGGGTATAAGCCAGCATCTGGAACCAGACAGGGCTGGGCTCAGTAAGTGGTGCTGCCGATATCTGTCACATAATGTCAACCAACTGCTAGACCTTCTAAGCTAGCTTTAGAGCAACCATGTGCAACACAGTGTAACACTGTTCCTAATCTCATAGGAAGCAGTTGTGAGAACTGAGTGAGATCCTGATGATAAAGGCTTAAGCAGGTGCCCAGTCTTGAATAAGCACTCAGGAAACAATAGTTGTTACTATTACTGTTGCTGTTGTCATCATCATTATTATAGTCATCAGCAGCATCATCATCACCCCCTGAACGTCTCCAACATGCCAGGCACTAGGTCCTGTAGATACACATGGACTTACAGATTCACAGCAACATTTTGCATGAAGAAAATCTAATCACCTTTTGATGCATCCTCATTTTTGTGGAGGTAAAGACCAAAAGAGCTTCCCTGGTGGCTCAGCTGGTAAAGAATCCACTTGCAATGCAGGAAACCTGGGTTTGATCCCTGGCTCAGGAAGATCCCCTGGAGAAGGCAAGGGCCACCCACTCCAGTATTCTTGCCTGGAGAATCCCCTTGGACAAAGGAGCCTGGCAGGCTACAGTCCATGGGGTCACAAAAGTCAGACACAACTGACTAAGCACATAAAGAACAAAAAAATCCTCGTTATGGCCTTCAAGGCCCTGTAAGATTCAGTTCCAGTTTACCTTCCCAGACTTAGCTCACCTAGAACTTCAATGGACACCTTTCTGTCTCTCTAACCTGTCATCCAGCCGTAAGGCCCTTTTCCATGCTGCTCTTTCTCTGTTAGTTAACAAGTCCTCCTTCTTCAAATATAACCCCAAATGTCACTTTGCAAGGGAGTCTTTCTGATGCAGAGACCAAGTCCATTGGGATATATTTTCAGCAGAGAGAGGGTATCCTGAGTAGATAAGAGCATGAACTTTGAATCAACACTGTGAGGGTGTAGATCCCAGCTTCATTATTTAGCTGTATGACCGTAAAGAAGGCTAAACGCCAGAGAATTGGTGCTTTCCAGCTGTGGTGCTGGAGAAGACCCTTGAAAGCCCTGTGGACTGCAAGGAGATCAAACCAGTGAATCTTAAAGGAAATCAACCCTGAATATTCATTGGAAGGATTGATGCTGAAGCTGAAACTCCAATATTTTGGCCACCTGATGTGAACTGACTCATTGGAAAAGACCCTGATCCTGGAAGAGATTGATGGCCAAAGGAGAAAGGGGTGACAGAGGATAAGATGGTTAGATAGCATCACCAACTCAATGGACATGCATTTGAGCAAACACTGGGAGATAATGAAGGACAGGGAAGCCTGGTGTGCTGTGGTCCATGGAGTCGCAAAGAGTCAGACAGGACTTAGTGACTGAACAACAACAACATGACCTTGAGTGACTTAACCTCTCTGAGCCTCGGTTTTCTCATCTGTACAATGTAGAAATTAACAGTAATAAATAATGATACCTACTCTGCAGGTCTACTGTGAAGATTAAATGAGTTACTATTATTAAAGTTCTTAAAATAGTGTCAGGCATGGTAAGGGCTATGTAAGTGTTTACTAAATCAAATTAATAAACTGTCCCTTGCCTCCAGAGAATCTCTCTTAGTCTGCAATTATGCACTCATTTCCATGATAATTTGATTACTCACTGTCTCCCCTTCAAGATCAAATGATCCAGGAGTCCAGGGGCATGTCTCCTGTGCCCCCCCCACTGCACCCCAGTTCCAGGAACAAGACCTGGTGCAGGATGGGTTCACAATAAATGTATTTGATTAATGAAGGAAAACTTAACACACACCATACGTCAATATTTTCCCTGCATCTGCCAAGCCAGAGAGGCCTCTCTAGTCTCTTCTGACCTTCCCAGGTCTTGTAAAGGCAGCAACATCCCTTCCCTGCTCGATGCACTAATGCAACCATTGCCAATGAGCCCACAAATGCTGGGAGTCCCCAGGGACACAGAGCCAGTAATGGGCTCCATATTGTTTCAGATGTTCCGGACCACACAGCGATCACGTCTCAGATAATGCAAGCATGGTTAACCCCAAATCCCTCCACTCACTCCATTGCGTGGAACTCTTTAAAACATCCTGTACCCCAAGCCTCCCCACCACAGCCTATGCAGGATGGGAGCCTTAATCAGAGAAGAAAAGATTAATTGGGAAGTGCCTCAAGAGCACCTGTGTGCCAGGCCTGCCACGTGTATAATACAGGCAATTAGGGCTACATCGTAACCTGTGTTGTCTCAGCAGCCGCAGCAGCCCCAGCAAAGTCTCTCCTCCCATTCTTTGGGCCTGCAGCCTTGGAAGGCCAGAAAGAAGACAGATGAAGGGGCCCTGTCAAGGGCACCAGCAGAAGTTGGCAGTCCCCACACCTGACATAGAGACCAGTGGAAGCCACAGAAAAAAGCACAGATGTCAAACCTCACTCTAACCCTTACATACTGAGTGACACTGGCCTCAGTTCCCTCATCAGTCAATTGGCAGAACAGGAGCAGATCAAGGGTCACCTAATCATTAATTCTAAACTCACAAAGCTCCAATACTTTGGCCACCTAAGCCAATTCATTGGAAAAGACCCTGATGCTGGGAAAGATTGAGGGCAGGAGTAGAAGGGGACCACAGAGGATGAGATGGTTGGATGGCATCATTGACTCAATAGACATGAGTTTGAGCAAACTCTGGGAGACGGTGAAAGACAGGGAAGCCTGTCATGCTGCAGTTCATGGGGTCTCAAAAAGTCGGACACAACTTAGCGACTGAACAACATGAGTTGCTGATAATAGACAAGATGAGAATAGACAGTTCCTGGGAGCTTACAATCTCTCACATGTATCTTCAGATACATGGATGATGCCTCTGTCAGCCCACATGACCCAAAGCCAGCAATGTGCCAGGAGCTGACCAAGGTTCTGAAGATTCATTGTCGGCTAAATGAGATCACTGCCTTCCAGTGGATTCAAACAGGCTCCAGTTAGGGATCCGGTGTCTCTGGACAAGGGCCCCAACCTCTTAAGTGCTTGTCAGCAATTCTGACTGCAAGGCTGATATAAAGAATGAAGGAGATGATGTATAAAAGGACGCCGACCCACGGTATGGGCTTCATAAGTGGAGTGACTAGTTTGAGGGCCTCCTTATGTGAATGTTATATATGTACAGTGAGACAGCAGCTGTCAGGGAGATTTCAGCTCCTGAGTGAAGGAGACAAGGTTTCCCTTCAGGAGAAGGCAGCAGGAAGGTTACCTGACATGACCCACTAATGAGGCTGGCTGTTAAACAGGAACGTCAGGAGGGGACCTGGGAGGATGAGGACAGGAGATGGATTCATGCTGTGATTGACATTCACAGGCCAGGAGCCGCCATTTGTCTTCCTAGAGACACCTGGGGGAGGTCAGGGGAAATGAACGATAACACCTCCCACTACAAGAATCTCTTTTAAATCTTCATTACTCTGCCAGTGGATGTCGCCAGCTTGGTTCATCTCCATTAAGTTCACTCTCACTCATTGAAGGGCAGAAGGGCCAACACTCCCTCTTCTGGAAAGGACACTGTGGAGCCGCTCTGCACAGGACTCTGAGTTGGTGCCCACAGCACTCTGGGCCCTCTTCTCTCCAGACCTTGATCCCACTGAGCCATAAAATCACATTTTCCAATCTGTCTCTTGCTGGAGACTGATCCACAAATATGCATTCATCAAGGTTTCTTGGGTTGCAAGTGACAGAAACTCAACTTGAACAAGGTTAAATGCAAGTAGAATGTGTTGACTCATGAAATTCTTTATGGGGCCGAAGACCCAAAGTCTGGGTGGGAGAAGAATTCAGCCTGATCTCAGAAACAAATTTTAAGTAAGGGACTCAAAGACTACCAAAGTGCCCCCGTGTCTGTGCCCTCTCTCTGGCTCTCATATCTTCTTCTACGTGAAAGTGAGGGTCTGTTCTCAATCATGACAGACTTGTTTCTTTGAAACGCTGGAAGCTGTCAAGCCACTCATCTCACATATTCTTCTTTCAGAGAAAACTGATCCTCTCTCAAATCCAGTCTGCATATATATATTCCAGACTTTTAGCAGCCCAACCTGCATCAGATATACCACTGGACTGAGCAACAGCAGGTACTGTGTGTGTGAAGAGGGGATGAACATGTGTCTGTGTGTGTGTTGATCAGAGGTGTTCGTGAAATATGTGGATTCCTGGAAACTGGAGAAGAAGCAGCTGGAGTGGCTGGGGCATCAGTTTCTTAAAGCACTAGGATGCTACCTCCCTCAGAATGGCAGGTGCAAAGGAATCGAACTAGATGAAAGGCACAGATTAAGCTGGAGGCAGCTGGGTCTAGTAATGGCTTGAAATGAAAAACTAAGTGTCTGTGAAGATTCTTCTCTCCTGCCCCACTGCCTGAGAGAGAAGCTGAGTCTTTTATTAGACTCTCAAAAGAATTTCTCTATATGGAAGTTTAGGACTTGTGCCGTATGTGAGAGGAGGCATTGTCTCTTTCTGTCCTTCATCTCCAGTATCTAGGACAGTGCCTGATGCTCCATCTGCTCATACATATTTTTATTGGAGTATCGTTGATTTACAGTGTTGTGTTAACTTTATGTGAATAGCAAAGTGATTCAGTTATACATATATTTTTCAGCTTATTTGTCATTATTGGTTATTATTAGATATTGACTATAATTCCCTGTGCTGTACAGTAAAGCCTTGTTGTTTATGTTATATATGATAGTGTATTATATTACTTTATATAATATATATAATTTATAATATTTTATATTATGTACGGCGGAGCCTGGTGGGCTGCCGTCTATGGGGTCGCGTAGAGTCGGACACGACTGAAGTGACTTAGCATAGCATAGCATATTTTTTACATAAGGTAGTGTATCTGTTAATCCCATGCTCCTAATGTACCCCCCTATTTCCCCTCTGGTAACATAAGTTTCTTTTCTATGTCTGTGAGTCTGTTCCTGTTTTGTATATGGATTCATTTGTGTCACATTTTAGATTCCACATATAAGTAATATCATATATTTGTCTTTCTCTGTCTAACTTACTTCATTTAAAATGATGATCTCTAGGTCCATTCAAGGTTTCCCAGGTGGTTCAGTGGTAAAGAATCCGCCTCCTAACACAGGAGACATAGGAGACCTGCGTTCGATTCTTGGGTTGGGAAGATCCACTGGAGGAGGAAATGGCAACCCACTCCAGTACTCTTGCCTGGAGAACCCATGGACAGAGGAGCCTGGTGGCCTACAGTCCACGGGGTCACAAAGACAGTAATTGAGGCCACATGACTGAGCACACACATAGGTCCATACAATTTTTAAATGAATGAAGTTATAATGAATATATTGATACAAATGAAATCAGATGAATGAATGAATGAAGTCAGGCAAATTCAAGTTCAGGAGGAGATGTGTGTCTCTCTTCATATACCCAGGTCCAATCTGACTACTTCAGGTTTTTAGGAAAGAAAAGATTCCAGGAGGAACCCAGAGAACAGGAAGCATAAGGATTGGTGAGCCTGGACAGCAAACTCCTTTATCCATCCCCACTTTCAAAAACAACAGTAAAAACAATAATTTTCCATGTGGCACTTTAGTTACCCTGATGAATTTACTTAATAATCCTTAAAAACTCCTCTGAGGTGTCTATCAGTGCCCCCACCTACAGACTGTAAAACTAATGCTTAGAAAAAGCATTCCCAAGGTCACAGATGGTATTAAGTAACAGACCTGGAATTTGATCCCAGGTCCACGTGGTTACACTGGGTTTTGTTTTATTTTGTTTTTAACCCAGAAGATCTGCTCTCAGACACTGTTACAGACTCTGGTTTGGTTTTTTGTTCATGGAACACATTCTTTGAAACATAATTTTGAACTATAATTATAAATGCTCCTTCCTACACTTCCTTTCTAAGAAACCCTTGTTGAGTGTCTTCTTATTACCAGTATTGTGTCATGTCCTTTACATGGGTCTTCTCAATCTTCGCAGGATCCCAATAAAGTAGCCATGTCTTTCCTGAGCAAGTGAAGAGGCCATTGATGTTCATAGAAGATATAGTTTCTACCCAAGGATACAATGCTAGTGAACCAGAGAGCAGTGCTGAATGCCAGCTGTATCTTCCCTGGGGTGCTTAACAACTGTGCTTTTAAACACTGCGTTTGTAGCCAGTGTGTTGGGGGAAGGCATAATATTAGGCCCTCTCAGCTACTCCCCAGAGGCCTTGCCCGTGGCAGGCAGAGGTGTTAGCCATCCAGGAAGGACCCCACACTTTCTGTAGTCACTAAACCACATGCAGGTTCAACTGCGTCTAGGAGGAGGGCACTGCCATTCACCACTGGAGGCGTGAGGTGCCCCAGCGTGGTGAGAAAGCACCCCCATGTCAAGGCCCTTACAAAACAACTGACTTGGAAAGTCAAACACTGAAGAAGCAGCAATTACAGAAGCTCATCTCCTGAAACAGCTGCAGCATAAGTTCCAAGCGTGCACAGCAGAGCTGCCTGGTCCCCACCTTCCCCTCTCAGCTTAAACAGGGCTTGCTTGGTTCTGAGATGCTTCCAGGTGTGGGTGCCACTGTTGGGGGCTGGAAGGAAAGTACCCCATGATGGGGTTCATGTTGCCTGGGAAGTGAAAGGTCTTAGAAAATCCAAAGCTCCATTCAGTGTGCTGGGTGTTACTCACATTTCACATGCCTGGACATCCCCCTTGTGGGCAGGCTGGTGGAGGGGGCAGGGAGAGGCTGCCTCAAGTGTTCAGACAAATAATTGATTTTGCACACAGCGCTCGGTCTCTGCTCCCTGCTGAAAGGGGCCTGTGAAGTGGGACGAGGGGAAGGAAAGATGCCAGCAACCTATGGGGTGGGGCTGGGGAAAGGAGGGCCACACTCGAAATCCCACATCCTCCTGAACGAAGAACACCCACACCCGTGTGCCCCTGTACCAATGATTCCTCCCCGCTCTCATGGAACATTAAGCCCTTCCTGCAAATTCAAAAGGGATCCCTCTGGAGACAAATCAACCACTGAGGAAAAAAAAAATAGCAAAACTCATATCGTTTGGCAACCAATGCTTTAGGAAAGACATAAATATTGGATTTGCAACTTTATTTTCCTCCGGAGAGACACTCTGGAGAAAATTAAAACAATGCAAGATTTAATTATTAAAAGCCAAACATTCCCGTACATATTTTCTGGCCCAAAGTTTTAAAAACAAACTCCCAGAGAAAATACATTTTTAATGACTGACTCCCTCCTACTCAGGCTTTGTTTTCAATCATCTCTCCATCATGACTCACTGGGAGAACACCAGGGAAATCAGAGGTCGGGCTTTCTGTTAAGGGAGAAGCAGGATGGTGCTCAAAGGCTAGGGGCAACAGGCACCATGGTCTGGGCTGTAGTTCACCCCCATCTTCTCAGACAAACTATGTGTTTAAACTGACTGCATCTCTCACCTGTATATGTTTTATGCTTTTGTGTAAATTTCCAAGCAAGATATGAACATAAAGGGAAAAGGCAAGATGGTTTGTTATGCATTCAACAAACATTTTCTGGCTACCTACTGCGTTCCCACTCAACTATTCTAAGCTCTTTGGAATTGTTGGTGAGTAAAGCAAGGGTTCTCATTCCTTGCATTCCAGGGGAGTGATAAAGTGATTCTGCCCACCCCCCCAAACACCCACGTGCTTCAGCTCTTCCATTCTCTTGTTGGGGTGGCCAGAGAGCATAAAGTTAAGCCTCCTCTCCTGCTTGCCTCATGGCTTCATGACCTCACAATGACTGCCTTCTCTCCATTGTCTTTGAATGTTTTAACTTTGCTGCTAGTCAAAAAAGATGCATGTACTAATGTCAAACGTTTGCTCATCACAGAGGTACCCAAGAGCTGAGATAACAAGGAAATCGTGAATTTACTGTTTCCGGTGATTGCACAAAGGATACAAGGCAGTATGGGAGACACCCTTCCAGGACACAGGTCAGTGGCTGCAAGAGCAGAGAGACGTATCCTTACTCCACTGAAGAAGTGTGGCCTACTCCTCAGTGCTGGTTACACATTTGGGGTGCAAAGTGGACAAAAGTGAGCGAAAAGAATGAGCTGAGAGAAGAGGGTCCTGGGGGGAAGAGGTGGTCCGTGTATTGCTACATCTCCTTGGAGAAGGAGCAGGTCCCACTGACTGATTCCTGTGACTTTTTTGGTTAAAGAAGGACAACGTTATCCTTAAGGAGTAGGAACTGAAATACGTCTTAGTCCCGATTCAAACCACTCCAGGATGTTCCCCGGTGGCTCAGTCTGTTGAGAATCGGCCTGCAATGCAAGAGGCCGCCTGCCAATGCAAGAGACCCAGGTTTGATCCCTGGGTCGGGAAGATTCCTGGAGAAGGACATGGCAGCCTCCTCCAGTATTCTTGCCTGGGAAATCCCATGGACGGAGGAGCCTGGCAGACTACAGTCCACTGGGTTTCAAAGAGTTGGACACAGCTTAGTGACTAAGCCACATCACACAGGATGTCAGAAGTTCCCAACAACCAGTTGCCCAGGAAGTCCAGGCACTGACCCAGCTCACCCTGTTACCCATGCTTCCAGGGGCATTGCATGGCAATCAGGCAAAGGTGAGGAACCAGGGGCGGGTGCTAGTGCTGACAGAGCCCCTCACAAAGGCAGACAGGGCCAGAGGAAGCCTCGCCACCTAGGGACGTCTGAAAAGCTACTGTCATTGGTACTTCCACTCAACTTGAGATGCGGTGCATTAAAGAAAACTTAAAATAACTTGAAGGGAGAAGGGTAAATAAACCAGGGATGATTTATCTCTGAGGAATAACGGTGTGACTGCTGAATAATTACACGCACCAATCTTTATTAGCATGCAAAGTAGCTGGGCTTGGTTGGCTCCCAGCACCGCTCAAAGGACAAAAAGGCGAGAGAGCTTGGGCACATGCTAATAAATCACACCCCACCCTCCCCGTGTGGCACAGAGACCCCCAGACCCCGGGGGGCCTCTCCGAGGGTGACTCTTCTCTGGGAGATAAGCAGTGGGGGTTTCATTTCCACTTCCCAGTGATGGATTAGCCTCCAGAGTTCCTCTAGACAAGCATGGGAATGGTTTGGGTTTCTCTTTGCACAAGTTTAATCCAAATTCTTCCTGTCTCATCCAGCAGCTTCTGAAGCTGTCATACACGCCCGGTGATGGCTGCAGAGCTAAACACACGGAGCCTCCACTTGCTTCGTGTCACATCAGATGACCTCGGGTATGGCCAATTAATAATGCTGTGATAGTTTCAGGTGGATAGCAAAGCAACTCAGCCATACATATACATGTATCCATTCTCCCCTAAACTCCCCTCCCATCCTGGCTGCCATACAACACTGAGCAGAGTTCCCTGTGCTTTACAGTAGGTCCTTGTTGGTTATCCATTTTAAATGCAGCAGTGTGTATACGTCAGTCCCAAATTCTCTAACTTCCCCCAATTCTTCCCCCTGGCAACCATAAGTTCTTTAAGTCCGTGAGTCTGTTTCTGTTCAAATAGCTCTTCATGACTAGTATAATAACAAAATGCTAACAAAGGGTACATGAAGGTAGCCTGAGACAGTTGACCGCTGGCTTCATTCCTGCCACTTTCCTCCTTGCTGTCTGGGCTTCTCATCCTGTCCTCCTGCTGACCCGTTAATGAAAGAAACTCCATGCTGGTCAGAAGCTGTGACCTTCTCCCTGAGCCCTTCCCTGCCCTGTCTGCTTGGCCAACTCTTAAACACATGCTTCAAAAAGATTTGATTAAATGTCACCTCTTCCAGAAAGCCATTCCCAAGGTCCCTCTGTCCCACACTTAACTAGGTTCTGTCCTCATAGTATCCTATATTCTACCTTCATGACATGCAGAACCATTGCAAGGAAATAATCATAAGTCTGATTATTTTTTCCCTGTCCCTCTCACACCCTGGACTGTAAAAGCCAGGAGTGCAGGTATGTCTTTCATCATTGTTGCCCTGGTACCTACACTGGCTCTGGCACAGAGAAAACACAAAATAACTATTGACTGAATGTCCTCATAGAGGAACAACTTCAAGATACAGCATGGCGTACTGAAGCACCCTGGAGTTTGTCAAACTGTAACAGACACAGTAAAATGGAAGTATCTTCCCTCTCCCCATATTCACAACCACCAGAACCAAAGATTTGGGCACCAGGAGTGCTGTTTTAAAATGAGAGCAATTACTAAGTTCAGTCCCACAACACAAGCACATCGCTCACTGCATGCCAGCCCCCTGAGTCAGGTTCATGCATCCCCTCATTCTACCCCCCCAAAGTCCTTATGAGGTCAACACCGTGTTGCCCCCACTTCAGAGATGGGCTGACTAACACCCATAGTCTCACCCATCGCCTCATGGTTAACATACTATGGTCATAGAAGCTGGTGGTTAAAATAGATCTAAACCCTTGACAAAAGCAAGCAAGGAAACTCAGAACCCTCTCCAACCCCTGTTACCCTCCCAAGACGTTCGGGTACAATGGACATCTGCACAGCAATTAGTCTTTCGTTTCCTCACTAGTCAAGTAAGTGATGAGGACTTTCTACCAATTCCCCACATCCATCACAACCAATAGCTATTCATGACCTTGATGGCAACCTAGATTTCTATTCACTCAGTCAACACGTATCTATTAAGCTCCTGCTCTTTGCCAAGCATTGTTCTAGACACTGAAAGAACCACATCAAACAAAACAGGGTCTCCTATAGCTTATGTTGTTTGAAAGGACTTGCAGATTTCTCCGTCCATAAAAATTAGGAAGTTAAGGCTATTCAAAATTGGCATTCAAACTTAAGCTCCAGGAAGTCAGAAGTCACCTGGAAATCCTCCAGACAACCTATCTTTTGGTCATGCCACAGATAATATGTGCCTCTGGATGGATGGTCATCAAAGGATTCTCCACCTACTTGTACATTTAGGATGCCGGATGTCTGTAATCTCTACAATTCTGGCTACAGAGTGGTCTTTTGAGGCAAACTTAAGCATCACAATGTTTTCTCCAGTGAAGCCTCTTAACTTTACAAACACAATAAACTTTCACATGACTTCCTTTCACAATTTTTTTATTACTTTTGGAAGCCAAGTTCTTCCTACATCCTATTTCTGCTCTAAGTGTGGAGAAGACACAGTATTTGATGCTGACGGTACATGGTCGGGCAGGGCAGACAGACAATTAGCCAATAATGCAGTGCAAGAGACAGATCACACGAAGCCAAGATTGACTCATTAGGATCTTCAGCAATAAACAGAGTTTGCTGAGCCCTTTAGGGCAAGGAGGAAGGGAGATGAGAGGCAGTTGAAAAGAAGAAAAGTCCAGATCGAGGGGACAGCATATTTGCAGTGAACAACTTGTTTCTGCCTGCCCGGTGTCGTTCTCCCTTTGGGATTTAGCAGCATTCTTTTACTTTTCCTTCCCTTGCCTACTCTCAGGCTCTGTGGGTTGGACCACGCCCACCCTCAGCTCCTAGAGCAGG
Organism: Oryx dammah; assembly: GCF_014754425.2. Taxonomy (NCBI): domain Eukaryota; kingdom Metazoa; phylum Chordata; class Mammalia; order Artiodactyla; family Bovidae; genus Oryx; species Oryx dammah. Next base: position 161,822,844 of record NW_024070186.1, on the reverse strand, counting down.
CATGCGGCCTATGACTGGCCACTAAATGTCTGGCTCACACATGAGCATGGGGAACAAACGGGACCACAAGCAGGGTGAGTCTGAAGAACTCATCCAGAGTGCACTAAAGTCAAAGAGACAAAGAGGAGGGCAGTCAAGAGATAAGGATGACCGACTGAAAAGTTCCATTTGCGTCTAATGGGAGTCCCAGAAATGAATAAGGACAGTAATATAGAACGAGTGACAGGAAATCATCGTGGAAAATCTTCCAAAGTTGAAGTAACCTGGGTCCTCTGAAAGTTGTAATCAGAATAAACAAAATGCACATTTAGATGCATCATACCGACACTGCATAAAACACAAGAAATAAAGAAAAATCTTAAAAGCTGACATAGAGAAAAGATTACTACCTACAAAGAAGTGACACTTAGAATTGCCAAAAAAAAAAAAAAGCTGTCCATAAGGAACGCAAGTCAACAATATGCTAGGAGAAACTACCGTGAATCTAATGTATCAGATCCATCTCACTAAGATTTAGCAGTGAAGGCAACACAATTATATTTTCAGGAACAGCAAGGCTGAGAGAGTTTATATCCACTAACCCTTGCTCTAAAGAACTATCAAAGGTGGACTTCAGAAAAAAGATAACAAATACAGAAGAACATAAGAAACAAAGTTGAACCCAGAAATTGATAAAATATATCGGCAATCTGTTTTAAATGTTAACTACAAACAACCATTTTGAAAAAGATTAAGCTAAAAATTTCAATTAATAAAAACAGAATGGGGAATTCCCTGGTGGTCCAGTGGTTAGGGCTCTGAGTTTTCACTGCTGGGGCCCAGGTTCAGTCCCCAGTTGAGGAGCTAAGATCTTATAAGCAACATGGCACAACCAAAAACAGAACGAAAGGATGGAAAGATAACACTTGGCAACATCCATGTGATGGAACCACTAAGGGTTTCTCAGCCTTGGCATCACTGTTATTTGGGTTGGATGATGCTGGTGGTGGAAGGCTGCTTTGCGCACTGGAGTACGACTGGCAGAACCCCTGGGCTCTACCCACCAGAGGCCAGTGGAACACTGCGGAGCCCGACTGACCAACTAAAACATCTCCAGACAGTGACAAGTGTTTCCCAGAGGGCAAAACTGTCCTCTGCTTGAGAGCCACTACACTAACAAATCTGCCTGAAATATAGGAGACCCGGGTTTGACCCCTGGATTGGGAAGACCCCCTAGAGAAGGGAACGGCAACCCACTCCAGTATTCTTGCCTGGAAAATTCCATGGACAGAGAAGCCTGGTGGGCCACAGTCCACAGGCTTGCAGAGTCAGACATGATTAAAGGGACTTAGCAGGCACGCACACACACAGTTCGATCCCTGGTCCAGGAAGATCCCACATGCCACGGGGCAACTAACCCCTATGCCACCACTACTGATGCTGCATTCTGGATCATGCGAGACACAACTACGGAAGCGCATGCACCCAGAGCCCCTGCTCCACAAGAGGAGACGTCACAATGAGAAGCCTGAGCACTACAGCTAGAGAGTAGCCCCCCCACTTCACAACTAGAGGAAGCCTGCATGCAGCATCAAAGACCCAGTGCAGTGAAAAATTAACCAATTAGTTAATTTTTTAAAAAAAGACAGTACTGTGTTCATGGTTTGGAAGATGTAATGTTATTAAAATGACTATTTTACCCAAAGTGATCTACAGACTCAGTGCAATACCTATCGAAATCCTAATAAGATTTTGTACTTTCTGTCTCTATGGATTTGTCTAATTTGGACATTTCATATAAATGGAATCACACACTATGTGACATTTTGGGTCTGGCTTCTTTCATTTAGATGTGTTCCTTCCATGGAGAAATAATTTTCTATTGTATGGATGTATTATATTTTGTCTACCCATCCATCAGTTGATGGATATTTGGGTTGTTTCTACCTTTTAGCTATTGTGAAGAGAGCTTATTTAAATATTTTTTATGTTTTTAAAGTCCATTTTCAGATATTTGGGTTATATGCCCAAGAGTGGTATTTCTGGGTTGTAGGGTATTTCTGTTAGATATATTTTTAAAATAAAAATGTAAACTATGAGCACGTACATACTAAAAACCAAAGAAATGTCCACTGAATGTCTAATTTTTTCAGTTCAGTTCAGTTGCTCAGTCATGTCTGACTCTGCGACCCCATGGACTGCAGTACACCAGGCTTCCCTGTCCATCACTAACGCCCAGAGTTTACTCAGACTCATGTCCATTGAGTCAGTGAGGCCATCCAACCATCATGTCACCCAACTATCTCATGCCCTATTGTCCCCTTCTCTTCCTGCCTTCAATCATTCTTAGCATCAGGGTTTTTTCCAGTGAGTCAGCTCTTCGCATCAGGTGGCCAAAGTACTGGAGTTTCAGCTTCAACATCAGTCCTTCCAATGAATATTCAGGACTGATTTCCTTTAGTATGGTCTGGTTGGATCTCCTTGCAGTCCAAGGGACTCTCAAGAGTCTTCTCCAACACCACAGTTTAAAAGCATCAATTCTTCAGTGCTCAGCTTTCTTTATAGTCCAACTCTCACATCCATACATGACCACTGGGAAAACCAAAGCTTTGATTAGTTGTACCTTTGTCGGCAAAGTAATGTCTCTGCTTTTTAATATGCTGTCTAGGTTGGTCATAACTTTTCTTCCAAGGAGCAAGTGCCTTTTAATTTCATGGCTGCAGTCACCATCTGCAGTGATTTAGGAAATCCTAAATTACTAAAATTGACAAGAGAAAATAGAAGAACCACAATGAGCCAGTAACTAAAAAAACAAAACAGAACAGAACTGGTGACCAAAGTTGCTTTTCCTGTCCAAAATACTCACTCTAAAGGCAAAAAAGAAAAATACTGGGAAATTTTTATCAAATTTTCAAGTAACGTATAATCTTTTGCCTTATATAATTTTTCCAGAAAATATATAAAGAAAAGTAACAAAATCAAACCAGGACAGTATAAGAAGAGAAAAATTATAAGCCTTCTCACTTATCAGTGAAGATGTAAAAATCTCAGACACTATAAAGCTGGATCCATCAGGATCTAAAAATAATAGTACATCATAATCCAATAGGTTTATCCCTAAAATCCAATAATGGTTCAGAACCAGAATTCCTATTAAGGTAATGCACTACATTAAAAAATTAAGAAGACAGTGTATAATAATAGATGCTGAACAAGTATTTTACAAAATTTAATACTCATTCATTATAAAAACTTAGCAAATGAAGTATAGTAGAGAATTTTTGTAGCCCAATAAGGTTATTTATCAAACCCCCTGCAACAATCATGCCTCAAGGTAAAATTATAGACGGATTCTTACTACTGTCAGAAATAGGAAAAGAATCACCACTTTTATTCATCACTGTTCTCTTGATCTTCTAGCTAACAAAACAACAATACATGTGGTATCAATAAAGATAATAATAATATAATACAGTAATTTTATAAATATCATTTAATATATTACATTATGTACAACATCTATAGATTGGAAAAGCAGAGCCAAAACAGTCTTCACAAATGATACAGATAACACAAACAGAATATCCAAGACCTAGAATATATACAACCAAGATATTAGCATTATAAATAATTAAGCAATATTTCTGGATAAAGATCAATATACAAAAAGCAATAGTAGTGTTATATCCAGAACTGTGGTGCTGGAGAAGACATTGAGGTCCCCTTGGACTGCAAGGAGATCAAACCAGTCAGTCCTAAAGGAAATCAACTCTGACTATTCTTTGGAAGGAATGATGTTGAAGCTGAAGCTCCAATACTTTGGGCACCTGATTCAGTTCAGTTCAGTCACTCAGTCATGTCCGACTCTTTGCGACCCCATGAATCACAGCATGCCAGGCCTCCCTGTCCATCACCAACTCCCAGAGTTCACTCAGACTCACGTCCATCAAGTCAGTGATGCCATCCAGCCATCTCATCCTCTGTCATCCCCGTCTCCTCCTGCCCCACCTCCCAATCCCTCCCAGCATCAGAGTCTTTTCCAATGAGTCAACTCTTCACATGAGGTGGCCAAAGTATTGGAGTTTCAGCTTTAGCATCACTCCTTCCAATGAACACCCAGGACCGGTCTCCTTTAGAATGGACTGGTTGGATCTCCTTGCAGTCCAAGGGACTCTCAAGAGTCTTCTCCAACACCACAGTTCAAAAGCATCCATTCTTCGGCACTGAACTTTCTTCACAGTCCAACTCTCACATCCGTACACACCTGATATGAAGAGCTAATTCATTGGAAAAGACCCTGATGCTGGGAAAGATTGAGGGCAGGAGAACATGGGGGCGACAGAAGATAAGATGGTTGGATGACATCCTCAACTCAATGGACCTGAGTTTGAGCAAACGCTGGGAGATAGTGAAGGACAGGGAAGCCTGGTGTGCTGCAGTCCATGGGGTCACAAGAAGTCAGACACAACTTAGTGACTGAGTAATAACACCAAATATCTGGAATAAAATAAACAGTTCAAACTTACATAATAAAAAATATTCCATTCACATGACACAAAAAACCTCTAAGATACCAAGAAATAAATGTTCATATTATTTAAATTAAATATAAATATATATTATACATACATATATAGAGAGAATTTATACATATATATTTTAAATATATAAACAACTTTATGTGTGTGTGTGTGTGTGCTCGCGCGCGCATGGGCCACGTTGCTTCAGTCATGTCTGACTCTTTGTGACCCCATAGACTGTAGCCCCTCAGGCTCCTCTGTCCAGGGCTTTCTCCAGGCAAGAATACTGGAGTGATTGCTATGCCCTCCTCCAGGGATATATATGATATATATATATATATATATATATATATATATATATACATATATTTTAAAAATATATAGGTATATGCATATATATATACATACATATAATTTATAGACATGAAGGAAGGCCTCAAAAATAGTGAGGCATATACCATATTCATAGATAAGACAATAATATTATAAAGATATAAACTCTTCTCAGATAAATCTGTAAAATCAATGTGCTTCATATAAAAACTATAATAACTTTTCATCAAAATTTAACACACTGTTCTTTAAATTCAAATAGAGGTGCAAGAGACCAAAAATAGGGAAGACTTGTTTTAGAAACATCTGGTAAACCTGAGGATGCACATACCCTCTGACTGTGCAGTCTCACTTCTGCACATTTAATGTCAACGCCAGGATGTGCATTGACAAATCTTAGTTGGAGCCTTGTTTGCAAATGTTCAAAATAATCTGGATGTCCATCAACATGAGGAAGGATAACTAATCATGATATAGTCATACAGGGAAATATTACACAGAAAATAAATGGAATAGACTAGTGTTGCCTGTGAAAATGTAGACTTAAAAAAATGTTGAGTAAAGATGCATGAGATATATTGTTTTCAGTGGATTCATAAGAATTTAGACAATATCTATGAGAATAATAATTAAGGCATCAAAGGAAGACAATGGGAAGGGGAAACAGCAATGGCAGTGACAATCAGTTTTTTAAAAAATCTCTACAAATTCTGCAGCAGATGTATGATAATGAGATATAAAATAGAGATGTACTGAAGCCAGAAGGTAGGTACAGGAAGTTCATTATATTATTCTCTAATTTTTAAAAGAAAAGATGGTGATCAACCTTTTAAGAATAAGCAAATGAGTTCACATAGGTATTTTCAAAGATTCAATTTATGTGTACATTCTCTAATTTTCTGCTAGGATTTCCTACTTTCTAGATTTCTCTGACTTTATCCAAACTTAAAATCATGTTTAACATTTCCCTGTAACCTCACATTTCCTACAACTGTCAATTAGGTTTAAAAGCGTCATTAGATTTACGTGCAATTTATATTCTTTTTAAAGTTAGCACATCATGGATGGGACTGGGTATTGTATATTGCATAGATATGCCTAATTTCCCCACTTTTAGTGATTCTAAGACTGAGCAGTGGGTTCAGGTGGTATCATTTGGATCCATCAGTCATCAAATTCCCCATCATCCTGTTACTTCGTGGTTTCAGCAGTTATTAATCATTATTGACAAACTCTTATTTCATTAGGAGCTGCAAAACAGTGACTTTCTAATGATTTTTAGGGATTGCTGGGGGGTTTATCATCCTGCTTTCTCTTATATCTGTGGCTTTTCTATAAAGAAGCTTTCCTTCATAACTATTTGCCTCATTACATGGGTAATTATTGTTGGAGTTGGGTGGTAAGTACATAGGAACTTGTTATACTTTCTACTTTTCAGTGTGTTTGAAATTTTCTGTAATACAATTAAAAACCAAGGAAAAATTAAATGCATAGGAAAAAACTGAAAGGAAATACCCCAAATATATTATCATCATCAATGTGAAGACAGTAGGATTATTTAGGGTGATTTTTAAACACTACTGTATTTCCAGATTTATTAAGAAAATATAGAGTATTACATTTAGAATTAGAAATCAAAAAGAATCCTACAGAAATATAATAATAATGATGGGAGCAGTACGTGATCTAATTTAAATCGGGGTGCGGAGCCCACACCTCTAAGAGGCATCGTTTGAAGAAACTGGTTTGACAAAACCCTTGGGAACAAGTGCAGTAGGCAGAGAAACCCAAATCCCAGAGCAGGGATGATCCTAGAGTGTTTGTGGGAAAGGGAACGCCATAGAGTACCATGAGTATCAGTCAGCTCTCAGGAAGAACAGAGACCAGCCGATCCTCCAAACCACCCCCCAGACTCCTGCTGATTTCACTCAGGTGTCTGTGTGCCTGAAGTTACAGAACCCAAATTGCATAGGAAATCTCAACTTCTGCCCCCACTGGGTAGGTAGAAGGCAGAAAACCCGAAAACCCTAAATAATGGATCGCAGCAGCTCTGTAATGACAAGGCAAAATAGTGATAATTAAATGATTCTAATAGTGTGTCAAGATGAAGGATAACAGTCTTGGAAAATTAGCTTGGTAAATCATTACCCCTCAGGCTTGCATGCACACCCCAGTTAGGGCGTGAAAAATGCAGAATGCAAAGTCCCTGGCTACCCATCTTGGTTTTGCACAATGTTTGCTCTCACCCTATTAGGGTTACTTCTGAGCCAAGCGCAGTTGGGCTCCATTTTCAACTCTGAGGGAAAATGAGAGCTAAGCTCAAATTTATCTCACTTAGGGAGCACTTTACTCTGTGCCCCCAAGCTCTACGACAGACACTGGCAATGGATACAAAAGACATCTACTCACACTGGGGGAAACAGGCACTGCCGGGTCCTTTACAACCTGTGATGGGTGGTGGGGATGAGGCAGCACAGAGGAGGGTCCCCTAACGAAGCCCTAGCCTCCTCTAAGTGAGGGGAGCATCCACAAAGAGCCAACACTTGAGCTGGGTTTATGGAGCAGGAATTTACTGTTTATATGGAGGGAGAAAGGAGCATTCCAGGCAAGGGGAATCAAAATGACCTTGGTCCAGTGGTTAAGAATCCACCTTGCAATGAACTGGACTCGAGATCGACTTCTGGTTGGGGAACTAAGATCCCACATGCCGCAGGGCAATGTGCCGTAACTTGAGAAGCCGGAGCACCGCAATGACGAGCCCGTGCGCTGCAACAAAGACCCAGCCCAGCCAAAACACAAGATAAAACCGCAGGCTTCAGCTTGGCCAGAGCAGGGAAGAGGGAGTCTCTGAAGCTGACATTTAAGATTATTTAATTTCACTGGCACCAAAAGTTCTGAAACCAGAATGCTCTCTGCATCCTTGGCAAATGCCCACACTCAAATCCATCACCACCCACTGTCCATGGAGCATGATTGAAAAAAGGGCCTGACCTCTAAGAAAGAATTTTCTTTTTTCCCCAATATATAATGAGTTTTTTAACCTTTTGTTATTCCACAAGCACTGTGTATAGAACAAAAAGGAAAAAGCTAAAAAGACAAAAGTAAATAAAATTCATCGCTATATCTTCCACACAGGCACAACCACTGTAATGTTTTGAGGCAGTTTTAGATTTTTTTTGTTTCTCTGTGTGTATGTGTGCGTATTTATGCATGTTTTTAAAGTAAATTAGAAATGCACTAATTGTAAACTGAAAGTCATTTTCTCTTAATGCAAAAGTTTGGATGGTTTCCAAGTCTCATTTCCCACAGCTGTCATCTCCTACTTATGAAATTAGTGTCAGGAAAGAGTTAAAGTGCCCATTGGCAAGAGGGAGGAGATTTATCATCTAAGGGGACTGCTGGCAACAGAAAGGTTGATGTGCTTAACAACTCACACGAGGATGCAATACACCCACGTCTGTCCACTAAGCTGTCTTCCATGGCAACCAGAATAGTGCCTTCACAGAGATCTGAAAACTTCCTGACACTTAAAACACCCTAACATGACATCCCAGGGTCAGGGGCGACTGGGAAAACAGTGAATTATGGGGTGAGTCTAGACATTTGCAAAGCTGCATAATTGCTTTCATCTCAGAACCTACCTATCTTATCCTTTCAGCTGATAGATTGCTTGTGCCATAGGTTTAACCTTGGCGCCTCTACTGTTACCTGGTCTCCCAGGTGTGCCTCATGTCTTTATTTCTCAGCTGCCCAGTGACTGCATCCCTCTGGCCTGGCCTCAGGACTCTCTTACATTCTGTGGGCCGTGTCCTAGTGACCCCACCACACCTGTTGCTTGGATTCCCAACAACTGGGTTTCACACCAATATCCCTGGAAGAAGATAAGCTTCTTCACCAGGGATTCAGGTCCTCATGTTAAGAAGGCGTGAGCAGTCACTTCCTACATGGCTTTCTACTGCTGCATAACAAGCCATCGCAAACTCAGAATCTTGTGTTTATTATTAAATAATATTTAGTTATTGAATTGTATCTCTGGATCAGGAGTCCAGGCAAAGCTTAGTGGGGTCTTGCATGCAGCATCTTCACCAAGTGGAAATCCAGCTGCTGGTTGAGGCTGGGTCTCATCAGAGACTCAGCTGAGGAAAAGTCCACTCCGGGCTCCCTCAGGTCATTAGTAGAATTCATCTCCTTAAAACTGTAGGACTGAGGTCCTTTTTCTTGCTGGCTGCTGGTCAGAGCTGCTCCCAACTCCTAGAGGCTGCCTGGCAGTTTCTTGCCATGGCCCTTTCCAAAGGCCCCTCTCACAATATAGTAGCTTCCCTCTTCAAAACCAGCAAGGGGAGTTTTCTCTGTGCATCCACCAGCATTAACACACATAGAGTCAATCCTCACTACTTGTGGGTATTTGTGAATTAGCTTACTTGCTAAAATTTCTTTGTAACCTCAAAATCAATACATGAAGTGCTTTGGGTGACGTTTGTGCAAGACTGCACATAGCAAGAAAAATCTGAGTTGCCTGACACATTCCCAGCTGAGGTACTACAAGGCAACGCTCTATCTCAGCAATCTTATCTCAGCGATGATTGGAAGATGCAGATGGGAGAAGGCAGGTGAGAGCAGGGCCAAGGGACTTCCCTGGTGGTCCAGTGGTTAAGAATCTGCTTTGCAATGCAGGGGACGTAGGTTTGATTCCTAGTCAGGGAACTAAGATCCTACATGTCTCAGAGTAACTAAGCCTGTGTGCCGTAACTACTAAGCCCCTGAGCCACAACTAGAGTGTCTGTGTGCCACAGTGGAAGATCCTGCATGCCACAGCTAAGAGCCGACTCAGCCATGTACATAATAAATATTAAAAAAAAAAAAAAGAGCAGTACAAAAAAGCTCCAGCTTTGAGGCCAGGGAACAAAGAGTAGGACATGACTGAGTAACTAAGCACAGCACAACACAACACAGATGAGATTTAACCCGACTGGCACCTGGTACATGGTGGCTGAAGATGAGTCACTTACCACTTCTGAACCCCATTCTCTCTTTGGCAAAATAAAGAAAACAGAATCTACCAAGATAAGCTGTTTCCAGGGCTTAAGATTATAATCTATGTGAGACAAATGTATAATACACAAATATTCACTGGCAATACTGAAGTAGTGAATACTGAACCACAGTTCCTTTGGTCCTGGGGAAATATGTACATATACATGTACATATACACATTTATGTGCATATATGCCCACATTTACATTACCTATAAATTTGGGCTCCAAAATCACTGCAGATGGTGACTACAGCCATGAAATTAAAAGACGCTTACGCCTTGGAAGGAAAGTTATGACCAACCTAGATAGCATATTGAAAAGCAGAGACATTACTTTGCCGACTAAGGTCCGTCGAGTCAAGGCTATGGTTTTTCCCGTGGTCATGTATGGATGTGAGAGTTAGACTGTGAAGAAAGCTGAGCGCCGAAGAATTGATGCTTTTGAACTGTGGTGTTGGAGAAGACTCTTGAGAGTCCCTTGGACTGCAAGGAGATTTAACCAGTCCATTCTGAAGGAGATCAGCCCTGGGATTTCTTTGGAGGGAATGATGCTAAAGCTGAAACTCCAGTACTCTGGCCACCTCATGCGAAGAGTTGACTCATTGGAAAAGACTTTGATGCTGGGAGGGATTGGGGGCAGGAGGAGAAGGGGCCGACAGAGGATGAGATGGCTGGATAGCATGACTGACTCGATGGACGTGAGTCTGAGTGAACTCCGGGAGTTGGTGATGGACAGGGAGGCCTGGCGTGCTGCGATTCATGGGGTTGCAAAGAGTAGGGCACGACTGAGCGACTACACTGAACTGATAAATTATAACACCTTTATAGAGTGTAACTATTTTATAAATAATGACAATCAAATGTATATAGGCATACATACATATATCTGTATATACGCACATGTATATTATTGCTTGTTATACATATTTATGGAGAAGGCAATGGCACCCCACTCCAGTACTCTTGCCTGGAAAATCCCATGGATGGAGGATCCTAGTGGGCTGCAGTCCATGGGGTCACAAAGAGTCGGACACGACTGAGTGACTTGACTTTCACTTTTCACTTTCATGCATTGGAGAAGGAAATGGCAACCCACTCCAGTGTTCTTGCCTGGAGAGTCGGACATGACTGAAGCGACTTAGCAGCAGCATACATATTTATAATATATACATATTATATAATTATAGTATTATGAGTATATATACTTATAAGTATGTATGTATATACTACATATATTATAATAAGTAGTATATGTAATATATACTTATAATATCTACATATATAAGAATAAATATTATATATACATGTGTGTATATATATATATATATATATATAAATATATAACATCTTATGGAAAAACCCAAATGAACATTTTGGCCAACTCAATATATAGTGTGCATATACATAAATTTAATCAAGGGAGGGACATTTCATTGCATTACCTTTGTTTTAATTTGTCAGTTGGAATTAAGTGACAGGTCATACTCAAACACAAGGGAAGGGATTGTACAAACCCCATGAAATGTTTGTGTTATGTTCGAGTCTCCTGATCACACCTCCTATTCACCCAAAGTCTACACCTGTACAGTATGTTGCATGAGGGCACACCATAAATGGTGGTTGAATTGATAGAAAATTCTATCCAATACCAGTGTATCCAATAAGAAACACCCCAATTCCAGCCTGGAAACTTCAGTCCCAGGGGACCCAAGCAGGCCAGAGCACCTATTGTAAGTGCCTTGCTGAGTAAACCCAAACACACATGGGACTGGGAGCCCTTTGCATTTTAACATACAAATATATAGCAGTCTTGTTGAAGAAAATTTCTGATGATGCAATCAGTTTCATTTCACCAGCTACAAAGAACTAAAACTCGATCTAACACGGCCATTGACGAGCATTACATAACATTCTGCCATCTACTGTTTACCTTTCAAATTTGCTAAAGCGTGTTTTCTTCTTTATCGAGACAAATTAATGTTCCTAGGATCATAGTCTGCTCGGCTGGCCTCAGACTTCGGCAGAACCATTCCAATTGTGCATGTCCTTTAGGAAGTAACTGGTCTACCAACTGCCCAGACCAGCCCAGCACCCCTGATGCATCTCCTACCAACTCAGATCATGAAGGGACCACCTTCCCAGACCCCATGTGCTACAGGCAGGGGTTCTGCTTCATCGCCTATAACCCAATCTTCTTTTATCACTCAGGGTTCTTTGGCTGTGGGCAATAGAAATTAACTATGGAGATCATGCCAAACAGATAATTTGTTAGAGGGATATTGGGAAGTTCAGAGAAATGAAGGAAAAGCTTAAAAGCCAGCTCTGGGAATCCAGGCAGCGGCCGCCTCTGAAAGTTACAGTCAGGGTGAGTAAGTCTCTATTTTCCATCTCTGTGTCACCCCACTCAAGATTTGATTCTGTGACAAAGACTAAGACTAACCTGTGTCAGTCCCTTGCCTCTCTTCTTTAGAAGGATGGGGCTACTTGACAGTCTCCTGTAAGACTGCCACCTCCTGGGAACATCTTACAAAACATCTTCGGGAACATCTTACAAAACATCTTCGGGAACATCTCACAAAACATCTTCCGTAACATCTTACGAGAAACCACAATGAACTTTTTGGCCAACCCAATAGTTTCCCAAAGCAAAATCCAGGTGCCATTGCAAGGGCAAATGAATACTAGGCACACAAAATCAGAAGTGCATATTGTCAGGGTCTGCGGTCAGTTCAAGAGAACATGACTTCTCAGAGAAAGAGGTCACTCCTAAAAAATTCAGTCTTCTTTATCTCTCCATTCATTCAAAATATATTTATTTAATGTTAATTGTGTACTAGGCTTTCTGCTAAGTTTCTAAGATACAGAGGAAAGTAAAATCAAGAAACTACCCTCAAGTTCATCAAAGTCTAATGGGAGAAGTTAAAAAAAAAAAGGTAAATTAAGGACTCCCCTGTGGTCCAGTGGCTCAGACTTGGCACTCCAAATGCAGGGGGCCTGGGTTCGGTTCCTGGTCAGAGAACTAGATCCCATATGCCGCAGCTAAGAGTTCACAAGCCACAACAAAAGATCCTGCATGCTACAACTAAGACCCGGCACAGCCAAATAAATAAAATTTTTTAAAAAAAGAGTGATTCCCTTTTTTTTAAAAAAAAAAAAGGCAAATTAATAATGATAGTGAAGATATTTGTATTTACTAAGTGTCTTCTTCATGTGTCAAGGTTACATTTATTATATTATCCAGTTCTCACGACATCTTGTGGTAGGTACTGATCTCCTGATGACAATGTTTGTAGAGCTGTACGCTGACTTGTCTGAGTTCCGAGAGATGGGCATTTAGTAGCCCAACATGTCTCACTGAGTAGGGAATGACTTTCTCTCTAGTATAACCCATGGAGACCAGTTCAAGCCACTCACCACCTAGTTCATGGCTGGACCAGTCCAACCACACCATCTCAGAGCTAAAGAGGAAAAAGCTGTCCTCGGGCATCCTGGACACGCAGGCATCACTTCTATCCTCACAAACAGGGAATACATGTTTTAAGAGGCCAAAATATATTCCAGACTTCCACCTGGCCAAGCAAGGGCAGCAGGCTTGCCCCACACATAAATTATCCCTTGCTATGGAAAATGAGTAGCCTTTAAATCAAAATGGCCCTCATTGATATGAAATTCCTGTTGCAATTCAAAAAGCTCTTCTTTACCCCCTTAAGTATTCATTTCTGACAAACAAAATAAATTGTCATGCCAGACACATATAAAGATAGCAGAGATGCACCTCTATTAAATTCTACTTAGCAGCAGAGCAACTCAGGTGTTATCTAAATTTAGCCTTCTAAGCTCCATTTCTTTCATACCTAAACACCAATTCTTGCAGATTTTGCTTAGACTTATAAGAGTTTAATAAATAGAAATACTTTCACAATGCATTAAGATCAGGTCAGCTGGAGAGCTTGACCTGGTTGGATCAATTCTTGTATTGATTTCTCAAAGTATATATATATGTATTTTTTTTTTTACTAAAACTTGAACTCTTACAAAGAAATAGAAGAAATGTTTCAAAAACGAATTTAGGTAAAAGCAAAACAAAACCATTACACACTCTGTCCATTTCCTTAACTGTACAGGGAAGAGAGAGCTTTCTCTCTGAAGCCGGTGGGTAGAGATGACAACCATAATCCAATTTAATTCTCTAAAATATAAAATGTGCACTCTTTATTGAGACGATAGGTGCCACATGTTTGGATTCTGACAGCAGAGCCTGGAGTGGACATCAGGGTGACCATCTGTCCCAACTTGCCTGGGACTCAGGGAGGGAGGGTGGTGAGGGTAGGTCCACAGATTTGGAATTCTCTGTGCTAAAACTGAGGCAGAACCAGGCCAACTTGGATAGCCAGTCATCCTAGGGAAGGTGCTGATTTGAGACTGACATTACAATAACTTTCTCTAACATGTCTTTCAGGGAAGTCAGTGCTCTAGACATAAACTGTAGGATAACTTTTATGTTGGTTCCATTTATCTGCTCTGTGTAATGGTAACACAGCATCTGAATACAGCTTTCAACATGACTCTTTATCTTTGCTGCCTCATGTAATACTCATTCTAGCCTTAAGACGTTATTACCCCCCTTACAGATGAGAGAGCTAAGTTAAATGATTGGCCCAAGGTCATACAGCCAGTAATGAGTGAGAAGGGAGTTGTAGGCAGTTTAGTCCACACCCCATGACACTGAAGTGCCTTAAGTTTCACGAAGGCACCACAGACTACAGTCTGGGACTGTTGTACATGCTCAATGCTTATTAAACATGTGTTACACTCAACCTTAGTTCTTTCTCTGTCATACTATACTGGGAGTATCTTGAGGGTACAAGTCTTTCTTTGAACCATTTTTTCCTAAGTAATAAGCTCAAGGTCTACCAAGTGGTTAGTAATCAATCAATAAATATCAGTTGAATTAATACATTATGAACATCTAACTTCAAAGTTAGATGACAGCCAAGAAAATAACATCAGAATACTGCTCCCAGTGTCAAATAAGGAGATCACACCAATTAGTCCTAAAGGAAATCAACTCTGAATATTCATTGAAAGGACTGATGCAGAAGCTGAAGCTCCAATACTCTGGCCGCTTGATGCGAAGAGCTGATTCACTGGAAAAGACCCTGATGGTCGGAAAGATTGAAGGCAAAAGGAGAAGGGAGTAGCAAAGGATGAGATGGTTGGATGGCATCACCAACTCAATGGACATGAATTTGAGCAAACTCTGGGAGATAGCGGAGGACAGAGGAGCCTGGTGTGCTGCAGTCCATGGCGTCGCAAAGAGTCAGACACAACTGAGCAACAACACCGGTTCCGAGGCAAAGAGAAAACAGAAGAGCATTGGGAGGTGGGATTGTTCTCTTAGAAGCCTCATGCATTTCAGTCAACCTACCTCCCTAGTTCCCATCCCACTCACGACAGCAGGGAAAACTGCAAAGGTGGCAGCAGCCAGCCCCACCTTGCCCTGCAGTTGGAAGTCCAATACTGGCTTCACTACCCCCCTTATCTTCATGCTTGTGATTGAAGATACAATCACAACTTGAGTAAATGCTGAGTGAGCGTCCAGACGCCAAAAACAGTACTGGTTGGAACTTCTGACACTGGGGACTGAAATCTTTATGTCATCTCATCAGAAGAAACAAGCCTCTTCTTTCCCTTTCTTGCCAAATATTGGGAATCAGATGTCTGTCCCAGGATGACTCTGAGCCACTGGTGGGAGAAGAGGCAGGCGGAGAAGTCCCAGGAGCTTAATGAACAGGGACTGGGGTGCTACCTTCAACTGACATGTTATTTTCCCCCTATTGTCACAGATGTCATTTTCATCAAAAGCAATGAGTCTTCTGTCTAGCAACGTAAGTGCCAAGTAGTTGGAACAGGGTGTTTTGGCAAATCCAAACACAGAGAAACGTTGATTTCTGTGGCCCCTAGGGCAAAGAGTAAGTCAAACACAAAGACCAAATTCCTTAGTGAATAATCAGAAGTGAAGAAAGGAGACCCAACTGTTGAGCAGACATCCCTCAATAGCCTCTTGCATAGGCAGAGCTAGATTTCTTCCTTGGGGGTGCAGAAGACAATCCTTCATGGCAGACCTCAGGTTTGCCTCTCACTGAACTTCCCCTTTCTTCCTCTCATCCTCCTTTGAGAGCTTTAAAAAATAATAAGAGGGACCGAAAAGAGAGAGAGGGAGAGAAAACACTCATATTCCTACTACCTTAAAATATACATATATTTATTTTGCCATACTTATTTCCATTCTTTAAAACAAACTGAACATTACAGGTAATGCTGACACCAGGGTGCCAGGTCCGTTCCCTTCACCCACAGTCCCCTCCCAAGTAGCCACTGGAAAAAGTTCAGTGTCTGTTCCCCAGTTGCTGTGTTTTCCTACCCACAACATTGCTCTGCATGTTGTGTCTGAGCCCGTTTGTATTGATGCAAGGAATCAAGGTGCAGCATCACATTAAAAGCAGAACTACATGCATTCCCAACGGATGCAACTAGTTTATCATGTGAAAACACACGTTTCCCTTATCCCTGCCTCCACCGGTGGGCATTTCTGTTATTCACAAATGTCTGCCTTTGCAAGCATGGCTGCAGTGAACGTGCTTGTACACATGTCTTTGCATACATGTAAAAGTTTTTCCAAGGCACATGATTCCTATGTCCTAGGAAGACTCATTTTCAAACTTGTACATTCTGTCAATTTGTTCCTCAGAAGCCATGCCAATATACAGTCCCATCAGCCCCTGAGGAAGACAACTTCCCCACAACCCTCAACAGGGGTATCCTTAGATTTAAGCTGAGATGGCCTCAGTTTGGTCCAAGAGATTGATCTTTCACAAAAGCAAATAGATTAACTTATATATAAAAAAAAAAAACCCTGAAGTTCAATTTAATTCTCTTTAATCACCAGTCACATCACTTAAAAAGCTAATAATGTATCTGCATTCTCCCACCTTGTGATAATGTAATGAATTAGCCACTTGCCCATCAGAAAACAACCCCTTGGGATAATATGTCAAAATCGAGTAAGGCAATGAAGCCTGTATTGAGTTGATGGATTTAAGGCAAGACTTCAGGCAATAATAATGTTGTTTAGAAGATGAATCTACTCATAAGAGCCCCTCCATGACAAATGACTTACTCGAAGGCTAACTATTTATGAGGTCCAGGTGGGAGAGGTATAAACTTAATTAAAGTTTGAAAGCATAATAGAACCGAAGGCACTGCATCAATTTCTGGATGTCCAATCAAAACACCAATGACGTCCTTAATAGGTTGGCAATACCTGCCTCTTGGCGCTGCAGAGTATAGTTATCCAACTTACGTGGTTCCAATTGCTGCTGATCTTGCTGAAGGCACACCATCCCCCACACATACGTCTCTCCTCCTGTCTCCACGTCTGCTTATGAGACCAATTCATCTCGACTGGGAGGAGAAACACTCCTGCCTCTATCACACGTACTTTACACTGGATCCTAATGAAACCAAGCACAGGCTGGCTACCCACCCCCATTCCTTAATGCCTTGGTCTATCTGTATCTGGGAAACCACATAAATCACTGCTGCCCTGTGCTTTGGAGCTCCCTGATGCCTAGAACTCAAACTCAGCAGCATCACATAAAAATATTTAAAGGCTCATTTGAATTGCAACCCAGGGAACCAAATACTCCTGAGCAAGCTGAAAATGTAAATAAATATAAACAACCCAGGACAGGACCCAAGTATGCCAGCCAAGACTTCATTCTGATACACTTCATTATAGGTGTGAAGTGATGTTTCTGAAGGATAATTGGATGGCTTCAATGGCTCCCTGCTGAGGAAGAAGCTGATTGAAAAGGCTGAATCACACCCAACTTTGCATCCCATTTAAAACACACCCAGGAGTCACTAAGTAGTGGGGTCATTTTTATAAACAAGTTTACTTCCTTGGAAGGCTTTGAGAGAACCTAGAGAAATCTATGCTTGCATGAGGCTAGTCCTGAAAGACAGGCAGACAGACAGGCACAGGCACACACGGACGTACGCACACACAGAGTTAGTGGCTGTAAAAGAGGGAAGAACTGGTGCCACGAGGGAGATATAACACTACTGTGGTGTCACCCATCTGTCCCAACTAAGCTAAGTCTGGTGAAGCAGAGGGAAGGCACCCCATGACCTCTAAACTCTACAGCCAATAGAAAACAGTGGTTCTCAACTTCTCAACTCAGGATGCTTTAGAAGATGTCAACATTCAGTCTCCACCCCAGAGCAGCCAAGTCGGACTATCTCAAGAGGGACTCCTAGTATTTATCAAAATCTCCCCAAGTGATTCGGTTTTGCATCCAAGGCTGAGAAACTCAGGTTCAAAGAATCTGAGACTTCAGGAATTTTTTCCAGACTTCAGCAAAACCAAAACAATCATTGCCTTGTCTGTTCTTCTAACAAAATGGTGGCTGTTAATATGGCAGTTGCAATGATAAATTCTTTCCCTATATTATATTGTTCAAATCTCTATGGGAAGGGAAAAATAATAGGTAGCTTTTAGTAAGAGCTTGGTGCTAAGCAATTTCCATGCTTTATCTCCTTACAACATCCCTAAGAGGTAGGTGCTCTCATTATTCCCATTTTACAATGAATGAGCAGAGTCCCAAAGAGGTTAAATAATTTGTCCATAGACTTCAAGCAAGAAGCAGAGCCAGGACTCATACCCACCTCCATGAGTTACAAGGCTCTGTGTTTCACCTGACGTTTTACTGCAGCCAATCTTTGAAATGTGGAGTTCTCACTTTTAAAGAAAGAGCAGTAATATAGTTCACATATCTGGTTGTCAGTTCTGGCGAGGAAAATTCAAGGACCTCTCAAACTCTTCCATCAACTCAGTGTGTGGCTGCCGAGGATTTAGATACCTCTCTTTCAATGCAGTGTTGTTAGAGTTAGACAATCTTGGATAAAAACTTGAGCTCTTCCTGTTCCTAGCTGTGAGATTCTGGGCCAATTATTTCTCTATTATGAAACTCAGTTGCATGATCTGTAAAATGGGGATAATCCTACCTCCAAGTGTTATCAGGATGAAAAGTAATTATATTTAAGAAAGCTCCTGGCATGAGTCAGGGATTAACACATGGTAATCTCTTCCACTGCAAGTATGTGTCAGAAGTACCTAGACTGTGAATGTCATGCTTATCTTGAGCACCGCCTCATAATTACAAAGTTTCTCTTTTCAAAGTGCTTTCCCATCGATGATCTCATTTTAATCAGTTTATATCGAATACTACTTGTGACAGCAGCATGGTTTCCCTTTTTATTCTTAAACCCCCCTCCCAAAGGGGATCAGTGGTGCCCCCGTGATGGTAAGGTTTTTAATGGATGCAAATTTTCAAGGCAGGCATGCCACATTTATTAATCCTTCATTGGAGTAAACGGTAACAAAGCCAGCAGGAGCAATCATTAATTTACTGTAATAGCTTTCAGTGTTGCATACCCCAGTGCCTGACATGAAACAGTAATCTGAAGTCAAACTATGGTTGTGCCCTACATGAGTTCATGTATCACAGCCCTCTAGACCCAGTGCTCATGCATTTCAACAAGGGTAAGATGTGTGAGTGCTACGCAACGCACACAGGAAAGTATTCACCTCCTTACCATGGCCTTGAAAGTTCTACCAGACTCATCCCAGAGCATTCAACTCTTCTTCAGCTGGATGAGTCTTTCTATGTATTCTGCATACACTTTAGGCTTATTTCCACCTCAGGGCCTTTGCACGTGCAATAGCACTGCCTGAAACATCTCCCCTCCCCGCTGCTCTTTAATGACTGGATCTTTTAATCCTACGGGTCTCAGATAAAATCTTTTTTTTTTTCTTCCAGAAAGGTCTCTCTTTCCTGACCACTTTATCTAAGAGGTCCTCCCTAGAAACACTGCTTTACCCTATTTCTTTGCCTCAGAGTCCTTTGTTGCTGTTGTTGCTGTTCATTCACTCAGTCATGTCTGACTCTTTGCGACCCCATGGATTGCAGCACACCAGGTTTCCCTTCCCTCTACTATCCTCTAGAGTTCGCTCAAGGTCATGTCCATTGAGTCAGTGATGCCATCCAACCATCTCATCCTCTGTCGTCCCCTTTTCCTCCCGCCTTCAATCTTCCCCAGCATTGGGGTCTTTTTTCAATGAATCAGCTCTTCACATCAGGTGGCCAAAGTATTGGAGCTCCACCTTCAGCATCAGTCCTTCCAATGAATATTCAGGGTTGATTTCCTTTTGGATTGACTGGTTTAATCTCCTTGCTGTCCAAGGGACTCTCAAGAGTCTTCTCCAGCATCACAGGTCAGTGCCATTATGACATTTCAAGTTTACCTTGCTTAATGGTTGCTAATTGTATAGTCTAATTACACTTACAAAAGCAAGCCCTACAGGGAGGGACCTTGTCTATTTGTCATATCAAGCATTTAGAACTATGACTGGAACATAGCAGGTTCTCAACAAACACTTGGTGAATGTGGGGATGAATCATGAGTCATCTTCATATAAGCATCTTCCAAAAATGTTTTCACAAGAGTCTAATGCTTCTGATAGCTCCTCAAGGTTGTGACCTCAGATTTCCTTCCTTCTCAACACCTTCTCCCTCATTCCTCCTGCTGTGACTCCTACCACCTACACTCTTGGTTGTCAACTGCATGCCTCCAGCAGACCTGCCTGCTGGGATGTAATAGAAATGCGTTTACAAGGCAATCAACAACCTATAGCCTGACTCAGTGTGAAAGCTTTAGTCATTAAAGGCAATTCCAAGTATACAGTTGAGTCCTTCACTTACATCTGTGTCTAACTTAGCCCCCATGGTTTCAAGTCTACATTCTAGGAGACACAGAGAGAGAGAGAGAGGGAGAGAGTTCTGAAATTAAATAGGAAGAGAAAGTTCACTAGGATACTGGGGTATAACAGTATTGCTGTCAAAATGAAGATTTTTTTTTTTTCAAATGGGGCCTGTTTATTCCTCCATCAAACAAAATAAGCAGATCTTCAGGAGACTAAGGCCCTGTTTTCAGTAAGACTGCCCCTCAGAATAACGGAAGGTTCATTGATGATGTCCTGTATCCATACCTCCAATCCAAGCTCCATGCCCTTACACTTGACTTTGTTCTTAGTCAGTCCCTTAAAAGTCTCATCCTTTTTGTTGAAGTCCCTGTTGATAAACTTCTGCTAAACCAATGAGCTATTTACTCTAATTCCCCCTTCAGTTTCTGTCTTAGATTCAATAACATATGAGAGAGATTATTTCCTGACTCCTCCTTTTCTTAAAACAAATAAGCAAAAAAGGATTTATAGGTGATAGATAACAGTGACAGCTAGCATTGACTGAACACATACACTTTATACCAGGTGCCATCATAGACACGTTGCTCTCATTATGAAAGGTACCCCATAGAGTCCTCAGCACAGCATGCCTGAGGTAGGTGCAGCTGAAACAGAGGTTCAGAGGGGAGACTGGCTTGTCCAGTGTTACACAGGAAATCTATGTAGTCTTCTCTCTAATTTGGAATGCTCTGCTGCCAAAAGCCATTACCTTCATCACCATACTAAAAAGTTCATTATCAGGGATTAATTGGGTAAAGGACTTCAGAAAACAGAACTGATGATCAGCAATTCTGTTTGGGATGTACGAGCATGACTTCACTACCATGCGCTATTCACTATTAGTGCCTACTTGAACCCAGGCTGACGGGCCATTCCTGGCTGGATGGAATGGAGATACGCACTCACACAAAATATCGTGGTATCTTTGATGGCCTTGCCCTTTCTGGGCTCCACGGCTTAGCTCCTGTTTACCAATTAGTTGAACAGCTCTGTATTGCAACAAGGCATAAATGGAGTAATGAATTGAGATGCAGGTTTCATAAAAGTGATTAACTGCTAAATTCCAGTTCAGCTAACAGTTCAATTATCCCATTTTGCATCTCAGCCTTCCATCCAATTCTGCATTCACACAGCCCCAATCACTGAGGCACCTACATTCTTTGCATTACCATTAATTAAGCCATCGCTCTTTCCCAGGAATCTGTCCACCCTTACTCGTGAGCTGGGTTTGCAAATAAGGACAGGAAGAGAGAGAGTTTTGAGAAGCAAATTTAATTGTCCTGGAACAGGGGGCTGACCCAAAGTAGATATTAATGACCACCACCCTGCACATCTTGTCACCACCTTCCTCTGAGAACACAAATGTAGATAACTCCATGCTGTATATGTCCAAACAAAATAAGCAGTAGGAAGTGCGGAGGAAGAGAAGACACATCGGCTGAGGTTTTCAACGGGCTTTCCTGGTGGCTCAGAGGTTAAAGCGTCTGCCTGCAATGCGGGAGACCTGGGTTCGATCCCTGGGTCGGGAAGATCCCCTGGAGAAGGAAATGGCAACCCACTCCAGTATTCTTGCCTGGAGAATCCCATGGATGGAGGAGATGGTGGGCTAGTCCACGGGGTCGCAAAGAGTCAGACAGGACTGAGCAACTTCCCTTTCACTTTCACTGTTGGTGGTTAACAGGTTCCTGGGGGAGGGATTCAAACACCTAGAAGAAAGTGCTGATTAACCAGGTCACCGGACAGGACCCTCTCTTTATGCTTGTTTGACTTCAAATGTCAAAAACACATGACTCCCTCATCCTCATCCCTCCACCCACCGCCAGCACACACAGACCTCTTCACTTCCTATATTGATTAGGGTTATTGGTTATAAGTGATATAAACTGGCAGGGATATGTTTAATCAGGAAAGGAGTTCTAGGGAAGGATACTGGATTGCTAACCAACTTGCTACAGAGACTGGAGAATAAAACCAGCCACCACAACCAGAACGACCACAGTATAGTTTGAACCACACTGCCCTCTTCAGAGGGTGCTGACTGGCTGGTAATACCACAAGAACAGGCTCTGAGCTCTCCCTCCAGAGCCAAGAGGAAGCACTGGATTGGCCCACGCTCACAGTCCCACACCAAGAAGGAAGAAATGGCAACCCACTCCAGTTGGGTGGATTGGATTGGATTCTCTTGCCTGGAGAATCCCATGGACAGAGGGGACTGGTAGGCTACAGTCCATGGTGTCAAAAGAGTTGGACATGACTTAGCAACTAAACCACCACCACCTGGAGGAGGGCATGACAACTCACTCCAGTATCCTTGCCTGGAGAATCCCATGGACAGAGGAGCCTGGCGGGCTACAATCCATGGGGTCACAAAGAGTCAGACACCACTGAAGCAACTTAGCATGCATGCACAGTCCCACATCAAGCTGCCAGGGGAGGGGAAGAGTGAGTATGTGGACACTTTATACTTATCATGGTGATCACTTTGCAATATATACAAATATCAAATCATGCCGTACACCCGAAATTAAAGTAAGGCTATATGTCAATTAGGTGTGTGTGCTCAGTTGTTTGGTCATGTGTGACTCTTTGCGATTCCCAAGGACTGTAGCCCACCAGGCTCCTCCGTCCATGGGATTTCCCAGGCAAGAATACTGGAGTGGTTGCCATTTCCTTCTCCAGGGGATTTTCCCAACCCAGGGATCGAGCCCAGGTCCCCTACATTGCAGGTGGATTCTTTACCATCTGAGTTAGGGAAGCCCCTTAACTTTTAACATCTCCCTAAATTATATGTGTAATATATATAATGTATGGTGCAAGCTCAGTCACTTCAGTCATGTCCAACTCTTTGCAACCCTGTGGACTGTAGCCTGCCAGCCTCCTCTGTCCATGGGATTCTCCAGGCAAGAATACTGGAGTGGGTTGCCATGCCCTCCTCCTGGGGATCTTCTCAGCCCAGGGATCAAACCCATGGATCATCTCCTACATTGCAGGCAGATTCTTTACTGCTGAGCCAACAGGGAAACCTGATGTATGGTGACATGTACACAGTAGTTGTTTATTAAATACAATTTTAATAAATAAGAGGTAGATGGACAGAGAGATGAACAGATGGATGTGTGGATGAGTGGAAAGATGGATGGGTGGGCAGAAAGGTGTGACCTCTTTATCCTTGAAACGATCCCCACCACGGCCTGCTTCATAGGCAAGGACTAGCCCACGGAGCCTTCATGCTCAGGTGATGATGTTCCCAGAAACGGGGGTTAGTCTCCTGAAACTGCAGCCAACGGGAGCTCTGTACGCACGCCTTTGCTCCCAAGGAATGTCTGTAATCTCCAGGAGCCACTAGCGGAAACGTGGCGGAGGGGCAGGGGCAGGCAGAGCGACCCCACACACACCATCCCCAGGGAGAGAGGAGGTGAGAGCAGACGCCACTCATCCCCCTTCTCTCCCTGACAGATGGGTCACATCACAGCCTTAGAATCCATCGTCGGCGCCCAGCAGCCACAGGGGCTGAGATGACACCCGGGCGCCTTCCAAGGAGGCATCGGTGTTGAGGTTCGATTGCCGTGTTTAAACATAAACAGCTTGCTCTTCTCGTGCCTTGTTTTCTGTGCTTCTATTATCTGGCAAAGCTGGGTCCAACCGAGAAGGAGGCAGCTGTGTTTGGGAAGCCATTGTCTTTTTTTCCATTGAGCACATGAGCTGAGTTCTCTATTGTCCACATCTGTGACTGCCTGGCTGAAAACCCAAAGAGATGCGTGTCTCTTTTCCAGCACAAACATGTTCAGTCCAAAGCCCAGAAATGATTCTGTAGTAAAAAGCCTCTAACAAACTTGGAGAAACTCATGGGCTGTTCATCCTTCTCCTCTTCCCTTAGGACCCAAAGATGTGCTATTTTCAAATATCTACCATGAGGCACAGCCCAGCCCATGTGTCTCTGAATCTGTATAGCCAGTTTCAGGGCTTCCCAGGTGGTGCTGGTGGTAAAGAATCCACCTGCCCATGCAGGAGACGCAAGAGATGCAGGTTCGACCTCTGGGTCGGGAGTAGGAAATGGCAATTCACTTGGAGTAGGAAATGGCAACCCACTCCAGTATTCTTGTCTGAAAAACTCCATGGGCAGAGAAGCCTGGTGGGCTACACAGTCCATGGGGTTGCAAAGAGTCAAACACAACTGAGCAACTGAGGACAGGACAACAAGTTCCCACTGTGCAGATGGAGACGTGGCTGGCCCCAAATCAGATTTACACAAGTCTCCAACCAGGAGCTATAGGCAAACATTTCTCAGAGATGATGATGTAAAGTAAAATAATAATAATAATAATAATAATATGCTTAATGTATTTTTTAGATTAGAAATAAATAATATAGATGGCATCCTGAAAAATCATAGGTAAAGGAAAGAATAAACTAATTGTAAAAGAAAAAAAAAAAGAGAGATGATGCTTTGCCACTGTATTAGGTTCCATGCATACCATGAGGTGCTTCTAGTTTTAAGCAGAACAGAACCTGAGCACTACCAGAAAGCCCCCTCTACCTCCACTTTCTAAATCCCCTTGTCAAGGCTTTTTCCACACATGATGGTAAAGCTCCAAGAAGAAGCAGAATCTGGCAGAAGAGAGGTGGGCTGCAGAGTCGAACAAGGCTGGGTCCATCTTAGTCAACTTGGACCTGGCTGTGGGACCACATATCACTAAACCTGCTCCCCCACAGAAGTGGGCAACTCCTCTAATACTCACATACTTATTATAATACTCATAATAGACATGACTATCATATCCATTTTAGAGGAAAGTAGAAATTACGTGAGAGAAAAACTCATACTCTTCCCCCAAGTCTTAGCATTAAGTATCAGGTTCTCAGAAGCAGCTTCTCTGGCCCCTAAATCAAGTGAAATCCAGTTGCTTTTACAGATGTTCACAATGCCCTGTTCATCTATTTATTGTAACACTTGGTGTGCTCATGATCCCTTCTTAACTCCATGGCCGCCATCCTAGACTTGATAATGGGGTATAAAACTGCTTCATCTCCCTCTGCTTAACCACCTCCTGGAACAGCACTACACACAGAAAGAATACACAAGGAATAAACATGATACGGCAATGGATAATATTTGCAAAGCAACCCGCACAGTCCCTGGCACACAGCAGGTCTTCCAAAAGCATGAGTTCTTTGCCCTCTTCCTCTGGATGTACTGGGGCCTCCTGGGTTTCCTCACTCCCCTGCCCTTATGTACAAGATAGAAGAGTGCATGGGAAATAGCAAGCGCTGGAGAGGGTGTGCAGAAAAGGGAACCCTCTTGCACCGCTGGTGGGCGTGTAAACTGATACAGCCACTATGGAAGACAGTACGGAGATTCCTTTAAAAAAACCAGGAATAAGACCACCAGATGACCCAGCAATACTGCTTCTAGGCATACACCATGAGGAATCCGAAACTGCCAAAGATGTGTACTCCAGTGTTCATTGCAGTGTTCATAGCCAGGACATGGAAGCCAGGCTGCGAGATGAATGGAGAGAGCAGTGTAAGCGTATTCACGACCACATGTAACACAGATCGCCAGTGGAAATCTGCTGTGTGACTCAGGGAACTCAAACTGGGGCTCTATAACGACCTGGGAGAGGGGGTGGGAAAAAGTGGGAGACGGGAGGGAGCTTCAAGCGGACGGGGACATATGCACACCTATGGCTGATCCATGATGATGTGTGGCAGAAACCAAACCAATATTGTAAAGCGATGATCCTCCAATTAAAAATAAATTAAAAAAATTTTAAATGAGTGGGTGGAGAGGGTAGTTGGCAGGTGGACACAGCAGGTAGCTGGGGCCGGGGAATGAAGAAATGCAAGTCATAGGTGGGGCGGGGGGGTTGCATCTGTGGGGGGAGAGTGCCTTCTACCCAAAGGCAGATGTGACTTCACTGAGTCAGAACTGCTGCGTCACAGACCCCTTTCGTTTGATGGGACAACCAGTTCTGGCCTTGATAACGGTGACGCCAATATCTGGATGCCAAGCAGAGGCCTCGTTGGGGCTGGAGCGTGGAAATTCACAGTGAACTGACCTTTTCTGGGAGCCAGGGAGGGGAGGGACATGCAAGGGATTAGTTCCGGATGGCGTCTTCAGGACGGTTTTACTTAGGGAGACAGCAACCTTCTGCACCTTCCCTTAGTGACTGTTGACCTTGAGCGAGACTTTGTCACCCTTCCTGCCTGTCTTCTGAGTTCCAGGCTCCCGCTTCCTTGTGACCCTGTAATATGAGCTCTTTCTCGTTGACTGGCTCCGTCCTTGCCCCTTCTCTGCGACTCCTACTTGAATAATGAGCTCTAAATATATTTTTCTTGTTCTAAACCATTTTTCTTTTCTAATGCTAAATTATAAGGCTTGTGTGTGTCAGCAGGAAAACATGCCCTGCTTTTCTAAGGGATGCAGAGATACTGTTCGATGTTCTTCCAAACTGCTGTGAGAGGGTGGGGGTGGGGGTGTTCTACCCACCGAAGCGCCAGCCCTGGAGTGGAGGCTTGTCTACGGCCAGCACATTGCCTCTGTAATTACTGGCCCAACCCCTCATTCCCCAATTATTTCTGAAAAAGTTCAGGATAAAGAAGGACCTTCTATTAATTATTAAAAACAAAAACCCGGAGACACACACATATAGCAGAGGACTTCTTATCATGCCTCCTTTATTTTAAACATCTGGCCAGAACCACCAGATACCACTGAATTTAGCCAGGCTTCCTGTAAGTCACACAAATTACTGGCAACTCAAAACAGCCTGAGTTTTCCCCTCTTGATATCATTATCTCCAGCTAATGGAGGCAGTGATTAAGAAAAAAAAAAAAAAGAAAATTCAGAGATGGATGTTTCTGGCTCTTTCACGGCTGTGCTCTTTCCTGGGACAATATGACTTACTATTAGTACCCTGTTTGACTTAAAAAAAATAATAATCAGGTGAAGTAGCAGTCAAGTGAAGATTCTAGAGAGTCCCTTGGACTGCAAGGAGATCAAACCTGTCAATCCTAAAGGAAATCAACCCTGAACATTCATTGGAAGCACTGATGCTGAAGCTGAAGCTCCAACACTTTGGCCATCTGATACAAAGAGCTGACTCATTGGAAAAGACCCTGATACTGGGAAAGATTGAGGGCAGGAGGAGAAGAGGGCAACAGAGGATGAGATGGTTGGATGGCATCACAGACTGAATGGACATGAGCTTGAGCAAACTCCAGGAGATATGAAGGACAGGGAAACCTGGTGTGCTGCAGTCCATGAGGTCACAGAGTTGGACATGATTTAGCAACAGAACAACAACATGCAGTCTTGTAGGTAATATAGCACACTTACCCTTTCCTATAAGTTGGGTCCTTTCTACGGTCTAGAGAGGAATGTATGTCCTTTAAGAAAGAAATATGCCCAAAGCCAGACCCAAAAAGTTCAGCATAACAGAGCTTACAGCATGTGCAAAGGCCCTCTGGCATGTCCAGAAAGGGCAGGAAGCAGTAGAGTGAGATGCAGACAATGACAGGCAGGAAGTCAGGAGTCCTCCAGATACTTAGCATCTGAATCACCCTTGGGCAAGTTTCATGATCCCTGACAGTAAGTTTCTGCATCAGAAACTGGGCTGGATCTGCCCAGATAGCCTCAAAGGGCCATTCTAAGGCTCATACAAGGCGATACAAGGAATTACGGTACTGACAATAAAACCCTTACATCCCTAAAGTTCCACCTAGTCCATTTCCAGCCTCTAGATTGATGCAAATATTCCAAAACAGATAAAAAACCCATAAACTTTTAACTAGAAATCTGAGAAAATTCAGAGAAGTAGCACCTCTTTTATTTCAGTTCTCAAAAATGCAAATCTCTCTACCCATTTAACTGGGTTACCCAAAGAACACAGCATGGGCTTTTATTATTCATCGCTTTGAGAGAAGACCGATTATATGTATGACTTTTACCTGGGAAAAATGCAATGGCTGTGATTTAAATTTGAATATTCTGCCAGGCTGGTGGGTGGTATCATTTACCACCCCACACCACCCGCCCCACCAAACACACACACTCCAACTTATATGAATATAGTGGGGGAAATTTGAGTAGTAATTTTAAATTATAAAAAGACAAGGAGTCTTATATCCACTGGTTGGTCTCCTCTCTGGGCAGCTCTGAATTAGCAAAAGCTTCGAGTCCTAAAAATAACAGGGTGAAAGAGGCACCCCTATCACAAAGGTTTGCATTTGCACTTTGATCACTTCCCCATCAAACTGTGCATTTCTGTACAGGAAATGGAGAACAGCTTGTCTCCACAGTCTATTATAATTACCACTAAATACTCCAGAAACTTGGCAGTTTTGAATTTCATAACACCCATGACTGACATTCCTAATTAATACTATTGTTTTTCTCCTCTGGCTGAATTTCCTGAATGCCAACATGCATCGCACACACTAAAAACAGACATTAAAGAAAATAACATCAGTGTTAATCTCCAGCACAAATATATCAAATGCCTCAGTGAAGTGTATAGAAAAGAGCTGGATTCCTATAAATAATGGAGCTCCCCTGCCTGATCATCTTTATCCTCCTACGCTAATAAGATGGTAATCTTTCTCCTCCTGTGTCCTTGCTCTGAGATTTCAGGACAGCTTTTGGTGAAGTGCACTCCCAGCTCTTTTCTTCTCTTGCTTTGCTTTTAAGTTGCAGATTGAAACTTTCAAAGAAAACCTTCTAGCTTAAGTTAGAAATAGCATCCACTGGGCACTCTATAAATAGTGGATCTGCAGAAGAGAGCAAGATGGTCTAATTTGTGCTTTCTAATGGATGTTTTTCTGGTTTGCGTGGGGCTAAGAGCACCCAGCATTTGCTGATGCTTCTCGTTTACTATGTGGGATGGTTCAGAGCTGGGACTTCGGCGTTCCGAGGCTTCGTGTTTTGAATCCTGCCTCTGCCATCTAGCAGCTGGGCCATCTTCTTAAGTTCTCTGAGCCTCAATTTTCTCATCTGTAAAATGCAAATTACCGACAGTACCTATTTCAGAGAGCTGTTCTGAGAATCCAATGAGAAGGTAAATAATGACTTTGGCAGAGGCTCTGACACATAGGACTACTTAAACTTAGTTATTAGATTTACCATTCAGTTCAGTTCAGTTCAGTCACTCAGTCGTGTCCGACTCTTTGCGACCCCATGAATCGCAGCACGCCAGGCCTCCCTGTCCATCACCATCTCCCAGAGTTCAGACTCATGTCCATCAAGTCAGTGATGCCATCCAGCCATCTCATCCTCTGTTGTCCCCTTCTCCTCCTGCCCCCAATCCCTCCCAGCATCAGAGTCTTTTCCAATGAGTCAACTCTTTGCATGAGGTGGCCAAAGTACTTTAGTTTCAGCTTTAGCATCATTCCTTCCAAAGAAATCCCAGGGCTGATCTCCTTCAGAACATACACTTAAGTGTGGTAGATAAGTCTCAGAAAAGTGGTGGTGTTAGTCACTCAGTTGTGTCTGACTCTATGAGCCCATGGACTGTAGCCTGCCAGGCTCCTCTGTCCATGGAATTCTCAAGGCAAGAATACTGGAGTAGGTAGCCATTCCCTTCTCCAAGGGATCTTCCCAATCCAGGGATAAGCTCTCCTAGATTGGCAGGTGGATTCTTCACCATCTAAGCCACCAGGGAAGCCCGTCTAAGAAAAGTACCAGGCACCTAATAAGAACTCAATAAACTCATATGGTTGAACCGACAAGAAAGACATCTCTATGAGGTGCCCAGGACGTTAAATTGTATTTAAATTAAAAAGGGAACATGCGTGAGTCTAGGACTCACGTTGTAAAGAGTGACAGCTGCCTCTTCTCAGATGGCCAGGACCTTGGACAGTATCAAAGAGCAGAAGCTTGCAAGTGAAAATTAGACCTCACAGCTTCAGAAGTGAATACACAGTTGTTTCTATACCTTTCAGATCTCACTCCATGATCACAGTTTTTTTGGTGCTTGTTTTGCTCTTGATGAGTTCCCTGTGGATATAGGCAATAGCATGATTTCACTCACTCTGCATTTCTGTCTTGCTTCCTCTAGTTTTTCTAATTCAAGATGGATTAATAGTTATTTTCTTATTGTGGCAAAATACAAAAAAAAAAAAAAACCAACAACTTACCATTAGCAACATTTAGTACATTCACAATGTTGTACAGCCATGACCTCTATCTAGTTCTAGAACATTTCAACACGCCAAAATGAAACCCCACACCCATTAAGTCCAACCCAGCCTTCCCTCCTCCAGCCTCTAGCAATCATAAATCTTCTTGTGTCTCTGTGAACTTTATTCTATTTAACAGATACAGACACATACAATATTTGACCTTTTGTCTGGCTTCTTTCATTCAATAGCATGCTTTCAAGGTTCATCTACTTTGCAGCATGTATCAGTACTTCATTTCTTTATATGGCTGAATAATATTCCATTCTATGGATAATACTAAATTTATTTATCCATTCATCCACCGATAGACATTATTATTTCTGCCTTGTGGCTATTGTGAGTAGTCTTGCTATGGACATTTATGTACAAGTCTTTGTGGGGGTCTGTGAACTAGGAGTGGAAACTGGCAGACTTTATTTTGGGGGGCTCCAAAATCACTGCAGATGGGGACTGCAGCCATGAAATTAAAAGATGCTTACTCCTTGGAAGGAAAGTTATGATCAACCTAGACAGCATATTAAAAAGCAGAGACATTATTTTGTCAACAAAGGTCCATCTAGTCAAGGCTATGGTTTTCCCAGTAGTCATGTATGGATGTGAGAGTTGGACTGTAAAGAAAGCTGAGCACTGAAGAATTGTTGCTTTTGAACTGTGGTGTTGGAGAAGACTCTTGAGAGCCCCTTGGACAGCAAGGAGATCCAACCAGTCCATCCTAAAGGAAATCAGTCCTGGGTGTTCATTGGAAGGACTGATGTTGAAGCTGAGACTCCAATCTTTTGGCCATCTAATGCGGAGAGCTGGACTATTTGAAAAGGCCCTGATGCTGGGAGGGATTGAAGGCAGGAGGAGAAGGGGACGACAGAGGATGAGATGGTTAGACGGCATCACTGACTCAACGGACATGAGTTTGGGTAAATTCTGGGAGTTGGTGATGGACAGGGAGCCCTGGCATGCTGCAGTTCATGGAGTCACAAAGAGTCGGACACAACTGAGCGACTGAACTGAACTGAACTGATGAACTAGGAATGGAATTTCTGGGTCATATGGTAATTCTATGTTTAACTTCTAGTGTTGATACCCTACATTTCTACGCAAGAATCACCCTTTCCTCATGATCCTTGACCTCAGGCACTCAGCTTATATGATCCTGTGGCTTGACCTCAGGCAGTCAGCTTACTCTTACTCTGACAGGACTGGTTTAGGGATGGATATCTGACCAGGGATAACCCAAGGAACAGAAACCCTTGGGCTTTTGCAGCAACTTAGCTCCCACTTGGGGGTGGGTGGGCGAAGATGGTAAAACGCAAATCTGGAGCTGCTGGTGCCCATTATCCCACTGAGAGGAGACAGCCTGTCTGAGAAGAAGGCAAAACAGAGGAAAGGAGTGGGATGAGACAGATCCCTCAAGGCATCATTAGAGGACCCAGATTCCATCAGGGTAACAGGAAAACCCTACCCTCTAGAGTGTTCAGGTTTGTATGGTAACATTTCATTTTGTAGCACTTAGTTTTAAGTTGAGACTTCCTTGTTGGCTGGTCCAGCTGTTTACGTGGGCACTCAGATTGAGTGGGCAAGGGTCATCTGAACTTAAATTTTGTAATGTAGCGTGAATACTATATACACAGCTGTGATGGTTACTTTATGCATCAACATGACTGGGCAAGAGAGTGCCACGTGTGCTAAGCTGTTTAGTCGTGTCTGACTCTTTGCGACCCCCTGGACTGGAGCCCGCCAGGCTCCTCTGTCCATGAGATTCTCCAGGCAAGAATACCGGGGTGGGTTGTCATGCCTTCCTCCAGGGGATCTTCCTGACCCTGGGACAGAACCTGCCTCTCATGTCTCCTGCATTGGCAGGTGGGTTCTTTATTGGGAAGCCTGTGTGACGGTTAATTTTATGCATCAACATGACCTGGCAAGAGAGTGTCCTGATATCTGATTAAATAGTATTCTGGGTGTGTCTATGGAAGTGCTTCTAGATGAGATTAATATCTGAACCAGTGGACTGAGTAAAGCAGACTTCTCTCCCCTATGAAAGAAAGTGAAAGTGAAGTCGTTCAGTCGTATCCGACTCTGCAACCCCATGGATGGTAGCCTACCAGGCTCTGCGGTCTATGGGATTTTCCAGGCAAGAATACTGGAGTGGGCTGCCATTTCCTTCTCCAGGGGATCTTCCCAACCCAGGGATCGAACCCGGGTCTCCTGCATTGCAGACAGACGCTTTACCGTCTGAGCCACTAGGGAAGCCTCCCTACCCAAGTCCATGAAGACCTAATAGAACAAAAAGGCTGAGTGAGAGAGAATTTCTAGTCTCTCTGCCTCAAAGTCTACCAGCAGGGACACTGGTCTTCTGCCTTTGGACACAGACTCATCCTGCACTTAAACCATCCATTCTCCTGGTTCTCAAGCATGTAGCCTTGGATTAGAACTCTACCTCATTGACCCTCCTGGGCCTCCAGCTTGTCGAGTGCAGTTCTTGGGACTTGTGAGTCTCCATCACTGTATAAGCCAACTCTTTGTAATAAATGAATGTGTGTGTGCGTGTGTATCTGCACACCTATATAACCTATTCTTTAGGTTCTATTTCTCTGAAGAATACTAACAACAGTATCTAATTATGGTAATGTTTCCTCTACTCAAAACATGGGACAACCAGCTCCAGAGCAACTGAATAAGATTTGAAAAAAAAAAAAATACAGAGGGTATATAACATTTCAGGGGAGTCAGAAGTGTGCTCCACCGTCTACCAGTCCAGTGACTTCAGACCAAGTAGACGCATTTCCAAGGTAACAGTGCATGACCTCACCATGTTAAAAGAAGCATATGAAACAGAAGTGCTAGGGAGAACAGGGTGGAGCCTATTGTCAAAAGCTTTGTCACACACAAAGGAAAAACAGTGACATCTTTAGGACAGTGAAAAGAGGGAGAGAGAGGCTGCTGGTTTGGTTAAGTGAAGAGTTATACACACCCACCTCCCTGTCATTTCCCCTAAAGCGTTCAGAGGCTACAGTTTAATCTGAAGAGGAAAGAAAGGATCCAGCCTGTTTATGCTTCCCAGCCAGATAAAGGGTTGTGGAGATGCCTGGGAGTGTGGGACTGTATCAGAGATCCCTCCAGAA
Source organism: Oryx dammah (assembly GCF_014754425.2). Taxonomy (NCBI): domain Eukaryota; kingdom Metazoa; phylum Chordata; class Mammalia; order Artiodactyla; family Bovidae; genus Oryx; species Oryx dammah. The sequence goes on along the minus strand of NW_024070186.1, from coordinate 161,788,815 downwards.
GTACTTCCCAGCAGCCCCTGCAGTTATTAGAACCACCTCGAGTGTTTATGCTACCAATCAAGCCTTCTGTTCAAAGTACTGTTCTTTCTCACAGACCTCTAAAGCTCTGCAATAAGCTTCTGAGAAAGATACGATTTTTGCTTCAAGGTTTATTCAGCTCAGCCAAAGACCTAGAGATGACCTTAATTTTATATATATATATATTTTCCCCAGTCCTTTTCAAAAGTCCTTTTCTAAAAGTGTGCTGGTTGATGATGTGGTTGCTGGAATGTTTTTCCCCTCCCAGAGGACAAAGTGCAGCATTTCTAGAAATGCTTCATTAAGAAGCCAACCAACGCAACCACCGCCATCCCCTGATAGTAGTTCAGAGGCAGACCCTCTGCCTTTGCAGAAACGTCCCCGCCATGGGCAGTTTCACCACATTGACCAGTTCATTATAAAGTCTCACTGTCAGACCCACTCCCTTGACTAATCCAGAGAGGTGATGAACGGGTTATTTCTTTTTATTCTTGTTACTTTGGAATTTCTGCCTTGGTGATAGAAATAAGCAAGAAGAAAATCTAATCCTAAAAGAGCATCCTCACAGAAACACCAACCAAAAAGGATAAATTAAAAGATGAAGCAGGAAACTCATCTAGAATATCTGATCAATCTAAATAATACAGACAGGCTACATATGATCTTTAAGTAGATATTTTTATTATTGACTACATTGTTGTTGTTGTTGTTGTTGAGTTGCTAAGTCATGTACGACTTTTTGCAACCCCCTGGACTGCAGCATATCAAGCTTCTCTATCCTTCACTATCTCCCGGAGTTTGCTCAAATTCACGTCCATTGAGTTAGTGATACCACCCAACCATCTCATCCTCTCCCACCATCTTCTGATTTACTATGTACCAGACTGCAAAAAAAAAAAAAAGATGTCTCATGATTTTAAGTTGATAGTTAATGAAGCACCTTTAACTCCATAAATTCTATGAAATTAGAAATAAATAACCCCAAATTGGCCTCCAGACTACCTATCTATATGTGTGTGTGTGTGTGTGTGTGTGTGTGTGTGTATGCACGCTTGGTAATTTAAAATCATACTTTTAAAGAGAAAATAAAAATAGAAATTGCAAACTATGTAGAACTGAGTGTTAAGATTTTTGCAGAGCAAAAGTGATAGGATACAGCCAAAGCTGTTCTCAGAGGGAAATGTATAACCTTAACTGGATCTGTTAGGCAACAAGAAAGTAGTTAACTAAACCAGGCTTTCAACTAAAAAAAAAAAAACAATAGCAAGGGGTAGGGAGCAGATGAAATAAACCCAAAGAAAAGATTAAGAAGATAATTACTAAAGTTAAAAGCAACTGTTAATGTAACCAGAAAACAAAACAAGCAATGATCACCAGGAAAACAGTAGGGTATACCAACAATCAAATGCTTTTACTTTGTAAGTATCAGTAGAATAGGTAATGATTTTTCCTAAAAGTAGGTGGAGGCACCTTTAATGACTTCAGCTTAATTCTGGGGTGGACCGCGAACAGCCTCGCAAAGAAAAAGCCAGACACACAGAGCCACACACCTGTAAGCTTTTCACCACTTTGTCCATATATTTGATTGGGAGATGGAATGAAACACTCAGGGCCACAAGCTGATGCATACAAAATGAGCTATGAAGAAATCTGGTCCTCTGGGGGCTCAGTGAAAAATCCTGGCATAGCTCACAAAGATCACATCTCTGCCTTTCAGCGTGACATTTTCGAATCATGATTTCTCTTTGATTCTTTAAACAGAAGTAGAGATCTCTTCTCTATTCAGAAAAAAAGTACAAGGGAGAGGGAAAATATGGGTCATAACTCATCCTTCAGGTTTCCAGCTTCATCTGTCTAAAGTGGACAACCCCACCCCACCCCTAGGCCACTTCTTGTCACATCACCTGCTTCCTTCTTTTGTGAAATTCGCTATAGTCTATAAGTGTCTTATTTCCTTGTGTCTGTCCCTCCTGGAATTCAGGCTCCAAGGAGATGGATATGCTCTGTCTTATTTGCTCTTCTCTCTCCCAGACTCTCCATAATACCTGAGACATCCATGGAATATTAATTAAATGGAGTCATGTACCTTGTCATGGGAATAATATGCAATATTATTGAAGACTTGCCTTAAAAGACACTTGTTCCTTGGAAGAAAAGCTATGACAAAGCTAGACAGTGTATTCCAAGGCAGAGACATCACTTTGCTGACAAAGGTCCATATAGTCAAAGCTATGGTTTTTCCAGTAGTCATGTACGGATATGAGAGTTGGACCATAAAGAAGGCTGAGCACCAAAGAATTGATGCTTTTAAACTGTGGTTTTGGAGAAGATCCTTGAGAGTTCTTTGGACTGCAAGGAGATGAAACCAATCAATCATAAAGGAAATTAACCCTGAATATTCACTGGAAGGACTGGTGCTGAAGATCCAATTCTATGGCCATCTAATTTGAAGAGCTGACTCATTGGAAAAGACCCTGACTGAGAAAGATTGAGGGTAAGAGAAGGGGCGATGGAGGATGAGATGGTTGAATGACATTACTGACTCAACAGACACAAATTTGAGCAAACTCCCAGAGATAATGAAGGACAGAGAAGCCTGGCGTGCTGCATTCCGTGGGGTCGCAAAGAGTCAGACATGACTGAGCGACTGAACAACAACTGAAGATGCCCCTTAGCTCTGTTTGTTGTGCCAAGGGACTGCGGGGCCTTTGCTTTGTTTCATGGGCACCCACGTGGAAGAAATGAGAGAAGCGAAAATGGGATAGAGTCTCATTCAGGCATCTGTTTAACACGTTGAGAACTTAATCTGACTCCGCATTGATAGAACCCCCTCCCCTTCCTCCCCAGCCGCCGCCCCCTCTGCACGGCCTTCATACCCACATTGGATTTGCCCGGCTGGGACTTGGGAAGGCCCCGGTCGATCGGCACCAGCCCCGTGAGCCATGCTTGGGTGCGTGCTTTTCTCGGTCATTAGACACGTGAAGAAGCTGACACATCGGGAGGATTTCTCCTGTGGAGTCTGGCAGGCTTGAGTGGGTGGCAGTTTTGACGGCCGGGGCCTGATTATCCCATTCACCCTCTGACATTTCCTCAGCTCTGCTTCTCTCCCAACACTCATGCCAACAACAGCTTTCAGCAGACGCCTCCAAGAGGTGGGGGCCTGCTGGCACCTGCCCCTACTTCTGTGGGCTCTGAGGGCATGGCATGGCCCTGTCTGGCCTCTACAGGTATGTGGACAGGAGGCCTGGGAGGCCTTGGAACGTGGGGCCAGGACCCTGTGTGAAGGCTCAAGGTGGGTGCAACGGAACCTCTCCTTCTACCCAGCCTGAATTTTCTAGGATCTGCTCGAAGATTCGTGGTGCCAGGAAACAAACACAGGAGAATCGGCAGAGAAGCACTAGCCACTCACCCATTCCTTCATTCATTCCTTCACCCACTAAGTGCTGAATGAGTGCCAACTACATGCTGAACACTGAACCTAGCGCTGGGCTCACGGAGTGGACCCAAAGCTCCCTCCCACGGCAGCACTTGCTGGTTGGGGACACAGCAGAAACACACAGGCCCATATATTATGTCACTGTGACTGCTGCTAGAAATAGAAGGAAGAGGATGGTATATAAGGTAACAAAGCAGTGAAGAGCTCAGAAACAACCTGTCTGGTGGGATGGCCTTAAAGTTGAGACTAAAGCAGAAGCAGCCGGCTGCCTGGAAAGCAAGAGGAACCGCTCACAGGTGCACAGGTTCTCAGACAGAAAACAGCTTGTCCGGGGAAACTGGAAGAAGGCCACTGCAGATGGTGCGGCGTGAACAAGGAGAGAGCCACCGGGGGTGATGAGCAGGGTGGACAAGGAGCAGTGCACAGGGCTTGTATATCAGGAAAGGACTGGGGTCATTTCACTCTGAAGACAGTGAGACACCAGAGGAGGATTTTCTCCTGAAAGCATCATCATCCTTCTGTGTGCACTCAGCCCCTTCAGTTGTGCCTGACTGTGTGACCTTCTGGACTGTAGCCCACCAGGCTCTTCTGTCCATGGAGTTCTCCAGGCAAGAACACTGGAGTGGGTTGCCATGTCCTTCTCCAGGGTGTCTTCCCAACCCAGGGATCGAACCTGTGTCTCTTATGTCTCCTGAATTCTCAGGCGGGCTCTTTACCACTAGCACCACCTGTGAAGCTATTATCCTTCTATGGGTTCCAGGAATTAGGGGAAAAAAAGGAAAAGGAACTTGGACCCCATAGCAGCATTTCCCAAGAGCAGAATTCTCATTCTCTGACATGCAAAGCACATTTTCTGGGACAAAGTTGTGTCCCAGGGTCTTTCTGGGACAAAGACCTCGACGACAGGAATCCTTAGAGGAGCTTGTTAACATTAAGAGTACAGAATCCCATTGCAGGATGTCTAGGAGGAAGCACCAGATTCTGTGTTCTTTAACTAGGTCGTGACTGATTCTGGAGGACAGCTTGGCTTGAGAACCCCTGAGCCAAGACACGCAGTCTCTCTAAAGTGTTACGATTGACAAGTCAGCCAGTAAATAAACCAAGCACAAAGCAGGCAAACAGCCAGGGTGAGAAGGTGAACACAAGAAGGGCAGGATCCGTAGAAGACAGGGTACCATAAACACCTGTCTCCTCAGTGAAAGGCGCCCCAGGGAACCTTTCTGATGCCCACATGCCAAGGAATTCCACAGCCTCTGGGACATCTTGAGCACTGGCTGGTCCCTAAAGAGAAGGCTGCCACCCCGTTGATGAACACCTGCTTCACTGGGAATGAAACAGTGGAAGAATCCAAGGCAGGCTCCCTGACAAATTTCAACTACCGACCTGAAGACTGCTAAGACCCACAGGTGCCTCTTAATCATCTATGATGTGAAAAGTACGAATGTTAGGGTAGGTGCAGACCCACGTGGTGACCCAGAGTGTGACCTGGTGCCTCCAGCTTTACAACCACATTCACGCTGGCTGGCCACAGACCGTTCTACCCACAGGTGCATCCTCGACAGCACTGGGCACAGTGCCTTGCACAGCGTAGGGTCTTTGTCATCGCCGACTACAATCAGTATGTATCTAGTTTGGGAGGAGGCTAACATCAAAACTCAGATTGCATCTCCCATGCTCTCAACTAATGATCAACTTGACTATGCCCAAGATAGCTGGCTATAGAGAGCAATTTCTCAGCCTCAGCAATACTAGCATTTGCGTGCTAAGTCGCTTCAGTTGTGTCTGATTCTTTGTGACCCCATGGACTGTTGCCTGCCAGGCTCCTCTGTCCATGGGATTCTCCAGGCAAGAATGCCGGAGTGGGTGGCCATGCCCTCCTTCAAGTAATCTTCCCGACCCAGGGATCGAACCCACATCTCTTATGTCTCCTGCGCTGGCAGGCAGGTTCTCGACCACTAGTGCTGCCTGGGACGCCCTGGTGGCTCAGACGGTAAAGAATCTGCCTGAAGTGCAGAAGACCTGGGTTCAGTCCCTGGGCTGGAAAGATTCCCCAGAGAATGGAATGGCTACTAGCATTTGGGGCTGCATAGCATAATTGTCCTGTGTATTATCGGATGTTTAACAAAATCCCTGATGTTATGGAATGCTTGCATCCCCCACCAAAATACCCAAGATGAAAGCAAACCCCCAACATGATAGTATCAGGAAGTGGGACTGAGAGACGGGATTGTCATAAAGTGGAGCCCCCATGAATGAGATGAGTGCCCTTATAAAAGCGACCCCAGAGAGCTCCCTCAGCCCTTTCACCATGTGAGTGCACAGCTGGAAGACGGCCGTCTATGAACCAGGAAGTAGGCCCTCCTAGACATTGAGTCTGTCAGGACCTTGGTCTTGGACTTGCAGCCTCCAGAACTATGGTATGATGTCCCGTCACAGCAGCCTGAACAGACGAGGACATCTGGCCTCTACTCATTTTATCCCAATAGCACATCCCCTCCCTCCACTTACAACTAACAAAAGTATCTCCAAACATTGCTCAATATATTCCCGGGGTGGGGGAAGGGTGCAAAACCACGCCCCATTGAAAGCCACTGCTATGGACAGGTAACATTTATCCAGCATTCATTCTACGTCAGGTACTGCCTTTGCCACATGACACACACTTTTTATTTAATCCTTGCAACATAGTGGTGAGAAAGGTGCAACTATGCTCATTTTACAGATGAGAAAACTGAGGCTCAGAGGTGGCAGAGCCAGATGTTGAACGTAACTGTCCAGCTTCAATAAGTTACCACTCAGACACGACTGAAGCGACTTAGCAGCAGCAGCAGCCACCCACCACTTCCTGTGTCTCTAGGGACTCAGTCAGTTCAGTTCAGTCGCTCAGTCGTGTCTGACTCTTTGCGACCCCATGAATCGCAGCATGCCAGGCCCCCCTGTCCATCACCAACTCCCAGAGTTCACTCAGACTCGCGTCCATCGAGTCCATGATGCCATCCAGCCATCTCATCCTCGGTTGTCCCCTTCTCCTCCTGCCCCCAATCCCTCCTGGCGTCAGAGTCTTTTCCAGTGAGTCAACTCTTCGCATGAGGAGGCAGGGACTAGGGACCAGTGTATCACAAAGAGGCAAAAGAATCCCATGCAATTTTCTACTTTTTGTGTGTTTAAACTTCCTTAACAAATTTTTACAGAAAGAACAAAACTATCAGAAAATAGAAGCTGTAGGGGATGACTCCAGGGCGTTGGTTCTCAAAGGGTGCTCAGGGCCCCAAGTCTTCTGTTGGGGATCTTCCAGGTCAAATCCTTTCTCAGGAAGACTGTGATGTTACCTAGCATTTGGGGCTGCATAGCATAATTGTCCTGTGTGCCTCACTGTCCTCGCTCATGAGTGCACAGTGGAGTTTCCAAGAGATCACAGAGCATGTAATGATGTCACTGCTGTAACAGATAATGGAATCTGTGGTCATATATTCCTGCATTTTAACGGTCCTCAGTTTTGAATTCTAACATGGTAAGTATCAACAGACAGCACTCACCTAAACAAAAAGCTCTTCAATATATTTAAGAGTGTAAAGGGATCTTGAAACCAAAAAGATTGGGAATCTTTGCTCTAGATTTAAAGAAACTCAAAGTATCCTATATTGGTGTTTTTCTTTCTGGCTTACTTCACTCTGTATAATAGGCTCCAGTTTCATCCACCTCATTAGAACTGATTCAAATGTGTTCTTTTTAATGGCTGAAGAGTTGGCTCATTGGAAAAGACTTTGATGCTGGGAGGGATTGGGGGCATGAGGAGAAGGGGACGACAGAGGATGAGATGGCTGGATGGCATCACCGACTTGATGGACATGAATCTGAGTGAACTCTGGGAGTTGGTGATGGACAGGGAGGCCTGGCGTGCTGCAATTCATGGGGTCACAAAGAGTTGGACACAACTGAGTGACTGAACTGAACTGAATACTCCACTGTGTATATGTACCACAGCTTTCTTATCCATTCGTCTCCTGATGGACATCTAGGTTGCTTCCATGTCCTGGCTATTATAAACAGTGCTGCGATGAACATTGGGGTACACGTGTCTCTTTCAATTCTGGTTTCCTTGGTGTGTATGCCCAGCAGTGGGATTGCTGGGTCGTATGGCAGTTCTATTTCCAGTTTTTTAAGGAATCTCCACACTGTTCTCCATAGTGGCTGTACTAGTTTGCATTCCCACCAACAGTGTAAGAGGGTTCCCTTTTCTCCACACCCTCTCCAGCATTTATTGCTTGTAGATTTTTGGATAGCAGTGATTCTGACCGGCGTGAGATGGTACCTCATTGTGGTTTTGATTTGCATTTCTCTGATAATGAGTGATGTTAGGCATCTTTTCATGTGTTTGTTAGGCATCCGTATGTCTTCTTTGGAGAAATGTCTGTTTAGTTCTTTGGCCCATTTTTTGATTGGGTCTTTTATTTTTCTGGAATTGAGCTGCAGGAGTCACTTGTATATTTTTGAGATTAATTCTTTGTCAGTTGCTTCATTTGCTATTATTTTCTCCCATTCTGAAGGCTGCCTTTTCACCTTGCTTATAGTTTCCTTTGTTGTGCAGAAGCTTTTAATTTTAATTAGGTCCCATTTGTTTATTTTTGCTTTTATTTCCAACATTCTGGGAGGTGGGTCATAGAGGATCCTGCTGTGATTTATGTCAGAGAGTGTTTTGCCTAAACTCCTCTAGGAGTTTTAGAGTTTCTGGTCTTATGTTTAGATCTTCAATCCATTTTGAATTTATTTTTGTGTATGGTGTTAGAAAGTGTTCTAGTTTCATTCTTTTACAAGTGGTTGACCAGTTTTCCCAACACCAATACAGTATACTAACACATATATATGGAATTTAAAAAGACGGTAACAATAACCCTGTATGCGAGACACCAAAAGAGATACCGATGTATAGAACAGTCTTTTGAACTCTGTGGGAGAGGGCGAGGGTGGAATGATTTGGGAGAATGGCATTGAAACGTGTATAATATCATATGTGAAATGAATCATCAGTCCAGGTTCGATGCATGATACAGGATGCTCGGGGCTGGTGCACTGGGATGACCCAGAGGGATGGTATGAGGATGGAGGTGGGAAGGGGGTTAAAGATGGGGAACACGTGTACACCTGTGGTGGATTCATGTTGATGTATGGCAAAACCAATACAATATTGTAAAGTAATTAGCCTCTAATTAAAATAAATAAATTTATTTTTTAAAGAAAAACAGAAAAAAAATAAAGAAAGAAACTCAAAGACACAATGGTCACAATGGAATGTGTGAACCTTGATGGGATCCTGGCTTTTAAAGGAGGATTTAAGTGAATATTTAGGGGAGTAACTGGGAAAATCTGAATATTTATTGTATTTTAGATATCATGAGGGAATCATCATTAACTTTTTCTTGAGTGTATGAAAATCATTGTTATGAAGAATGTTTTTTATTCTTAGGAGGCACAGGCTGAAGACTTTAGGGTTGACAACCTGAAGCTTACAGCAGTATGCACACACACACACACACACACACACACATGAATATGCACACAAACAAAAACACACACATGCACACACACCAGTGTGCATGTATGCTTCACACACATACCAATACACACATGTTTCACACATGCACACACACCAACACACATATATGTTTCACACATGCACACACACCAACACACACGTTTCACACACATGCACACACACACCAATACACATATATGTTTCACACATGCACACACACCAATACACATATATGCTTCACACACGTGCACACACACACCAATACACATGTATGTTTAGACAAAGCAGAAGTGGCAAAATGTTAATTGGGTTTGGGTAGTGGGCTTCCCCAGTGGCTCACTGGTAAAGAATCTGCCTACAATGCAGGAGATGCGGGTTTAATCCCTGGGTTGGGAAGATCTCCTGGAAGAGGAAATGACAATCCACTCCAGTATTCTTGCCTGGAGAATCCCATGGACAGAGGAACCTGGCGGGCTGCAGTCCATGGGGTCACAAAGAATCAGACCAGGACCTGACCAGTGGGTATGAGCCTACATTGCATGCCTCATGTATTATATTATTCTTTTAAATGCTATGCATGTTTAATAATAAATAAGTTGGAGAAACAGACTCAACTTTGAGTCATGAAAAAAAATGGTGAGGGAAGACAGGAGGCTTTTCTGTTTCCCAAAATGAAATCTCACAGAAAAAGTGGCAGGGTAAAGTAGGCAGGTGACTGATTATATATGCACCCATCATTGAATCAGAGCTACTGGCCAGGCCAAGACACCACTTAAGGCTAATCCAACATGGAGCTCACCCCCTCAGCCCTACTTCAGGCCATTCCTGGAGGGGCAGGACTCCCTCCTGGATGCAGACAGTCTGCACACACGGATTCAGTTTCAACCTGCGTACACAGCAGCTGCGGCAGCAACTGAAGCCAGTTCCTTACTTCTCTGCGTTGGGACCCTCATCCACATTTACTGCTCTGTCCCTTCAAGACCATCTCTCAGGCACAGCAGGCATCTCGAAGGATTGTTCACGGCCCCATTTATGGACCTGCTAGCTTTATCAGTTTAGCTCTAAACTACTTACTTTAAGCACTTTACTTCTATGGCAACTACCCAAAAAATAATGAACCGTGCAGAAGGGAAAAAACGTCAAAACTATCTAAACAGAGAAAACTGCAACCATAAATTGCATATCTCTCCAAGAAATGATGAAAACACCCAAACAGAATGGCACCCGGGCGGTTTACTAAACCACACACACCATGAACACATTGCACAACACGCGGCATTCGTTACTCATGTTGAAACGGTAGCAAATTTGAAAGTCTGGTACAAGCATCTGGTGGGTAGTGCCCGCCTCTGGGTTCGAGGTGTGACATGACGGGCTGAGATTTCCTTTCTAATCAATGGGCTTTGCCAGGGAGGCCCACTAGGGGACAGTGAAGGAAGCTTGGGAAGGTTTTTCTGGTTCTAAGGAAATCTGGTTATAAAAACTCAACAGGAAATCAACAGATTGCATGAAATTACCTTCTCTCAAGGGACCACTTGGGAATACCATTTAATACCAATCAATCAGTTGAGTGAAGCAGTGGGTAGGTGAAGAGAAGATTTTGGCACATGTGGTGGCCTCTCTCTAACTCAGATCCATACTCCATCAGTTACTAATGTGGGCAGGTGATGGGATTTCCTAGGCAAGAATACTGGAGTGAGTAGCCATTCCCTTGTCCAGAGGATCTTCCTGACCCAGGGATCAAACCTGGGTCTCCTCCACTACAGGTGGATTCCTGACCATCTGAGCCACCAGGTACCCTCCCCTAAGTCCTTACCAGGTCTCAGCATTTGTTATTTTCTTCCTGGTACATCTTTGTACATTCTAAATTGTCTAAAATAAACAGGCTATCCTACAATTTAAAAAAAAATACCAGCCAGTCAACCAAAAGACCTTAGCTGTAAATATTGTCTCCCTGACCTCATTCCTCTCACAGTCCCAATAAACCTGAGCCTTATGCTCTCCAAATGCAGAAAAAGGTGTTTGTATCCTAAACCATATGTTCTTCACTTTGTGTTTATGCCTTGAACTCTTCTGGCCTAATGAAGACCATGAATCTCTTCTCGGGATGTTTATCAGTTCGTAAAAATAGAATACAAAGGACTACAAAGGGTATTGATACCATTGCAATAGAGTTATCGAAATATTTTAAAAATAAACTCATAATTTGGCAAGAGATCATTTTCTTTATTAATGCATCAAATAATAAGATCCAGCAGCAGACCTAATAACTACCATAATTTCCAAGCAGTGAGTGATAGGCATAAATAATATTGGGGGATAACGGAAACAACTGTAATGTGATATGAAAAGATCCATGATTCGATTGATGACAGTCACAGATCCTGCTTTAAAAAAACCACTGTAGTTTGCTGAATATGTTCATAATTAAAGGAAATGCTAGCTTGCAGTTAGAGTGAATGTAAATGAAGATGTTATTTTTTTTAAATATAAATGTATTTATTTTAATTGGAGGTTAACTACATCCAAGTTAACAGACTCCTTGCATCCTATTTTCAGATCCCAGGGTTACAATGTCTGGTCCAGAACCTTCAGGAATCTAGGCAGTGTTTCCTGAAAATCACAACCAGTTGGAGGAAGATATTTCTGGCTCACCCTCTGAATTCTTCTCTGCCTTCCTAGCTCTATCAGCTAGGAAGCTCTAAAATGGTGTCCTAACCTCACACCCTGTCTCCCTAACTGGGCTGAGCTTCCTCTTCTCCTGACCTTGCATTCTTTTACCATTGTCTATGTGGTTTCTTCATTCATCTATCCATCATACATTTCTTGTGTGCTTATCATATAACAAGGAGGGTGTCAAGCCTGAAACAAAGATAAAAGACACAGTTCAGTTCAGTTGCTTAGTCATGTCCAGCTCTTTGTGACCCCATGGACTGCAGCACGCCAGGCCTCCCTGTCCATCACTAACTCCCAGAGCTTACTCAAACTCATGTCCATTGAGTCAGTAATACCATCCAACCATCTCATCCTCTGTTGTCCCCTTCTCCTCCTGCCTTCAATCTTTCCCAGCATCAGGATCTTTTCAGATTAGTCAGTTCTTCACATCAGGTGGCCAAAGTATTGGAATTTCAGCTTCAACATCAGTCCTTCCAATGAATATTCAGGACTGGTTTGCTTTAGGATGGACTGGTTGAATCTCCTTGCAGTCCAAGAGACTCTCAAGAGTCTTCTCCAATACCACAGTTCAAAAGCATCAATTCTTCAGTGCTCAGCTTTCTTTACAGTCCAACTCTCACATCCATACGTGACTACTGGAAAAACCATAGCTTTCACTAGATGGACCTTTGTTGGCAAAGTAATGTCTCTGCTTTTTAATATGCTGTCTAGGTTGGTCATAACTTTTCTTCCAAGGAGTAAGTGTCTTTTAATTTCATGGCTGCAGTCACCATCTGCAGTGATTCTGGAGCCCAAAAAACATAAAGTCTCTCACTGTTTCTGTTGTTTCCCCATCTATTTGCCATGAAGTGATGGGACCAGATGCCATGATCTTAGTTTTCTGAATGGTGAGTTTTAAGCCAACTTTTTCACTCTCCTCTTTCACTCTCATCAAGAGGCTCTTTAGTTCTCCTTGGCTTTCAGCCATAAGGGTGGTGTCATCTTCATATCTGAGGTTATTGATATTTCTCCCAGCTATCTTGATTCCAGCTTGTGCTTCATCCAGCCCAGTTTTTCTCATAATGTACTCTGTATATAAGTTAAATAAGCAGGGTGACAATATACAGCCTTGACATACTCCTTTCCCTATTTGGAACCAGTCTATTGTTCCATGTCCAGTTCTAACTGTTGCTTCTTGACCTGCATACAGATTTCTCAAGAGGCAGAACAGGTGGTCTGGTATTCCCATCTCTTTAAGAATTTTCCAGAGTTTGTTGTGGCCCATACAGTCAAAGGCTTTGGCATAGTCAATAAAGAAGACACAGTTCCCAACCACAGTTCCCAACCACCTTAATCCTAAGACCGTAAACTTTCTGCAGTCAGAGAACCATGTCTTTGATGCTTACTCCATACCCACAGTGCTCAGTATACAGAAACACTCAATAAATATTTGCTGGATTGATGGATATTTGTATGGAATAAGTACGTGGAAGGATGGATGGAGGAATAGGTGGATGGATGAACGAATGGGTGGATGGATGAATGAATGGGTGGATGGATGGGCATACTAGTGTTTGTATCTTTGATATTCACATTGCAAGTGTACCACTACCCCTCAACTAAAATGTCCAGTTAGCTTTCCCAGTATGATACCAAGGCCCAGAATTGCTCTCTGTCCTAGTGAAGGAATAGCAGAGATGGATGACCCCTCAATAGACTGATTGAACTGGAAAGTCACAGCAGATTGTCCTGAATCAACAAGCCCCAATCCAAGTTTTATCAAGTAAATCAAGTGTACCAACGTGATGATCAAAAGTTGATGGTGACCCTAGATGTTATCCATTCATGGTTCACATTCAGAAGTACAGCCTGCATCCTGTCAGCTTGCTTCAGCCCCAAACTTGGATTACAATGAGAATTTCGCCCTGCTTCTACCAGGCTACATTTCCAAGCCTCACTGGCATCTTGGCCTTGGGGTCTAAGCTTCCTAGAAGATTGTTTTGCCTCAGTTCTCAAATAGCCGAAGAAACTAAAACACTCCGGGTCTACTGGCATGCCTTCATCCCCTCTCTCCACCTCACTTGCTCTGTTAATCTTGGTGTTGCTTGCATGAATAACTGACTTGAAACCCACAGCAAGAATCCTCTCCAGCCCTGACTAACAGACTAGATCATGAAATATGATCAAGAATCTGCAAGTCAGGCTTCCCTAGTGGCTCAGTGGTAAAGAATCTGCCTTCCAATGCAGGAGACATGGGTTCAATAACCAGTCCAGGAAGATCCCACATGCTGCAAAGCAACAAAGCCCATGTGCCACAACTACTAAGCCTGTGCTCTAGAGCCTGAGAGTCACAACTACTGAGCCCGTGCTCTAGAACCTGGGAGTCACAACTACTGAGCCCGTGCTCTAGAGCCCGTGAGTCACAACTACTGAGCCCATGCTCTAGAACCTGGGAATCACAACTACTGAGCCTATGCTCTAGAGCCTGGGAGTCACAACTACTGAGCCCACGTACTCTAGAACCCGGGAGTCACAACTACTGAGCCTATGCTCTAGAACCTGGGAATCACAACTACTGAGCCCGTGCCCTAGAACCCAGGAGTCACAACTACTGAGCCCACGTACTGCAGCTATCAAAGCCTGAGCCCCCTAGAGCCTGTGCTCTGCAACAAGAGAAGTCACTGCAATGAGAAGCCCATGCACTGCAGCTAGAGAGTAGCTCCCACTCTCTGCAACTAGAGAAAGCCCAGCAAGCAATGAAAGCCCAGCATAGCCAGAAGTAAATAATAAACTAAATATATAAGATTACTGAAAAACAAAAGAATCTGCAAGTCTCCCAATCTATCTCGTCCTTTACTCCACAGCTGAACGCTAAGAATATCTCTGTGTGAGAGATGAACTGGAGTGCATAGGTCAATACTCCAGACTCTGGAGTCAGACTGTCTGGGTTCACATTTTTATCCCACTGCCTCTGACTGGTGCTGGGATTGTGGGATTATTCACTCCAGCTTCAGTTTCCTCCTCTATAAAATGGAGAGAGAAAGGATGCACCACACTGTCTCATTAATGGATTAAGTGTGAGAAAGACCACAAAGCATTTATCATACACTAAGTGTTCATGTGTTAGCTGTTACATTAGTGTTGTTAGAAAATTATGGTCTTTAAGATCATTAGAGCTTGCTCTTAAGTTGGTGAAACCACATGGTTACAACTCTGAAAGGCCATTTCCAAAGAAAAATTAGTAAATAGGTCCTCAATTAGCAACATAAACCATACATACCGGGTGTTGAGTGTAGGAGATATAGACCTTATGGTAAGTGTTCTTATCATCATCATCATTAATATGAGCACAGGGGGAAACTTCTGGAGGTGATGGATAGATTTTTAGTATAGACTGCAGTGACGGTTTCAAGGGTATGTATTTATCTCCAAACTCATCAAGTTATATACATTTAATAAGTATAGTATTTTGTATGTCAAGCACACCTCAATAAAGTGGTTTTACAAAATAATAATGCAACCTTCTCACAACCAGCATTTTTAAATGAATGCGATGGAGTTAAAAAAACACACTAATGGTAAAATTATATTAACAACAAATAGCAATTTTAACTGTATGCTAGCCACTCTGCCAAGTGCTTGAGATGCGTTATTTCTTTCAGCTTCCACAACAACCCTTTAAGGCAAGAGCTGCTGTTCACAATTTCTAAAATAGGATGCTCAAGACTTCAGAGTTAAAATGATTTGCCTGAGCACACCCACTTCACAAGCAGTAAAGCAAAGATTTGAACCCAGTGTTTCCTGAGTCCCAAGTCATTCATGTCATTAATATTTTTGCTATTATTGATAATAACTGATACTATTATTCATTACTCTAGGATGATGATTCCCAGTTAGTCACTCAGCAAGCACACCTACCACAAGCTGGACACTGAAAAGTGCTGATGGAATAGTGACGGACAAGACAGACAGCATGGACCCTGTCCCTCCCTGCTCCTGGAGCTCGAAGTCTAGAGATTCTAGACTACAGCAATATTCAGTCAATAATCACACGTCCTCTTAAAAATAATTTTCAGTGTAAAAAGTAATTTCAAGGAGAAATCAAAACAATATAAGGGCTTCCATGGCATCTCCTGCTAATTTATACAGCTTGGGAGCTAAGCTTAGGTGTATTCTCAAGTTCCTAGAAGCTGCTAAATCCCACTCCCCATCCCCACCCTCCTCAAGGGCTGTGCTCTTGAGATGTGGAAAAAGCAAAAAAAAAAAAAAAAAAAAAGCACACTTGTTTCATTTGCCTGAAAAGCTTAAATAAGGGCAGACGAGACACTTTGCCATGCAGAAAACAAGTGTGACAGCTCCTCACCCAATTATTCCCTCTGTAGCTGAGGCAGGACTCGCCTCAGAAAATTCTGGGAAGGAATATAAAGCACTATTCATCACTGAACCTGGCCCCACCCCATCTTCAGTTTCTTTGCAGCCAGCTGTTGCTACAGATGTCATTTCCTGCCAGATGTGTTCATAAAAAGCCTCAATCAACCTCCAGTCCCAACCAGCGGTAGAATGCTTGCAACTTTTGAGGTCTTTCTGCACTCAGGCAGCAAGACTCTTGACCAGTTTTTCCACACCAGTCTAGCTCCATGAAATCAGTAAGAATTGTCATGAAGTCTATGCTGAAAAGACCCAAGGGACCCGTTTGCCTGTCAGTAGTCCATGAGCCCACTCTTTCATCACAAATGGTAATTTTAATAATTATAGAAGCTACGTCATTCTAGGAAATGCAGATCTCCTATTATTCACAATTTCTTTTCTGATTCTGAGGGTGGAAAATTAAAGGAATCAATTTCTCCTCACTTTATCAAGTGCTGGGAAAACCCCAAACTTCAAGTGAACTCAATCCCTGTTATCTGAGGAACATGAAAATGGTTAATACCCTTCGCACAACTCAGTGGTAAAGAATCTGTATACAATGCAGGAGACCCAGATTGGATCCCTGGGTTGGGAAGATTCCCTGGAGGAAGAAATGGTAACTCACTCAAGTTCTCTTGCTTGGAAAATCCCATGGACAGAGGAGCCTGGTGGGCTACAGTCTATAGTGTTGCAAAGAGTCGGACACAACTGAGCAACTGAGCACACGTACAAAACGGTTAATGAGATACATGACTTTATATTCTGATGCAGCTATTATATAGTCTGGCGTAACTCACACAAACTCTTGACTCACCAGCTTTTTCACCCATTCAGTAGAAATCATCACACTACCTACTTCACTGAGATACCAGGAGGATGGAATGAAATAATACACGAAAATGGTCACTACTTCTGGTACCCAGAAAGTATTTCATTTATATCTTTCCCCCATTCCCCCTCCAAACATAAAATATCAGTTAATAGAAGAGTCTCCTGTTGAAGATATCATTTCTAACTCCAAAATACAGAATGAAATTACTTAGGGAGACAGACCAAATTTATTCTGGGTTTCCAGGGCAGAACTAGGATCATTCATCATTCATCTGTTCATTTGTTCAACAAATATTTGTTGAGCACCTAATATGAGCCAGGCCCTGTGTCTGCTGCTGGAGGAACAGTGGAGAGGAAGACAGACATGATGTGACCTATCGTGAAGCTCAGATTTTGTGAAGAAACAGATGGAGTCACAAGAGACCCCAGAAATGCACTGTGTGGGTAACATTTTTAACAAATAAAGCTGAGAAAGGAGTGGAATAAAGTGAGTTTTGAATACATGGGTTATTGCCTATAGCTCAAACAGTAAAGAATCTGCCTGCAATGCAGGAAACCAGGGTTCAATCCCTCGGTCAGGAAGATCCTCTGGGGAAAGGAATGGCAATCCACTCTAGTATTCTTGCCTGGAGGATCCCATAGACAGAGGAGCCTGGCGGGCTACAGTTGCAAAAAGCCGGACATAACTGGGCAACTAACACACATTCACTGGAGCTCTTTGGACATTGTAATGGGCACTCTGCATGAGGCTGAGGGTTGAAATTCTAAAATTGCTTCCAGCCTGGCAGTCCTTTGAGAACCAAGAGCCCAGAGTTCATTGCTGGAGTTCATTTAAATTCTCTGCCCTTCTTATCCACACACCAGTGTTTATTAACCTACTTTAATGCCTAGCACGTGGCAGCAATTAAATACATATTCAATCTATCATACCTAGTTCCATTGATTTAATATCCATTTCACACATTATTTACCATATTGTTGTTTCTTTTAAAGCTATCACATATTTTCTTCCTTTCCCAAGAACAGACATTTAAAAATATTGCTAGATTACAAGAAAAGGCACAAGAAATATGAGAGTCAGTCAATGCATTGATAACTACCCAGGTTGTAACTTTTGGATATAACTGTATGACCTTGGAAAAGTAACTTAAACTCTAGGAGATTCAGCTTTCCCATTTGGACAGTGGATAAAGTTAAATATTTTCTTGAACATTTAATATTGTAGGGATAATTAAATAAGGCAACAGAATATTCAAATGCCCAGGTTTCTGCCTGGCACATACTTCTCCCCAATACCAGATACAGGAGCAAGTCATCTGGACTGGACAAGAATCTATAGGTCCCAACTGCTGGTTAACCAGACTGTCTGTGGTTGATTAATAACATCGTCTAGATGTCGGGGAAAAAATGAAAAGGCAAGTTAGCATAATAGTTAAACAGCTGGACTGTCATGTAAGACTAAGTGTGCCCAGACATGGGCATCTTCTTAACTGAATGATCGTGACTAGTGCACTTCTCCGGACCTCATTGTCCCCTTGTGTAAAGAGGTAATGAGCATGTTAACTATGGAGTGATGTGAAAATTGTTCACAAAGAACAGTGAGCCTGGCACAGAATTTTCACTCGATGAAAATTTAGCCCTATTAGCCATAAACTTGGGCAAACTCCAGGAGATACTGACAGACAGGGAGGCCTGGTGGGTCGCAGTCCATAGGGCTGCAAAGAGTTGGACATGACTGAGCAACTGAACAACAACAGCAAAGCCATATGTTAGTTATCAGGATTCTTCCAAAGTGAATACAGTCTGGTAGTAAATGACTTAAACCAACTGGGACCTGATTTTTTCTTCCTGTCTTTTTAGCCTGAAGTTGGGAATAGAGTAGAGACTACCATCAAGGGTGGCAGCAGGAAGATCTCTGAGCTCCTGAGAAAAGAATTACTGGGATATTTTCTTTCTTTTTTTTTTTTTTTCCTGAAAACTTCAAGCAAAGTCTGGTGCTCTTTGTGGAAGAGCATGATGCTGACATAATTGAAAGGAAAATGCTATAATCTACTGAAGATTCCAGCCATAGATGGCACTTCTCCATTCTAACAAAATCAAATCAAGAGATACTAATCTGATTCTTGCTTATTTCTAAAGGTTCATTAAAAGAAGACAAAGGAATTGCAGATGATTCATTGATTCGCATATTTATGAGAACGAACCACTGTTGTAGCCATTTAGGTTCTGTGCTGGATCTGGCATCACGGTAAGGCCCGGTGAGTGCACCCTCACTTGGATCTGAAAAGGTTGGTTTGGGGTAGGAGGTACAGGCTGGACACAAAGTGCAGTGAAATACAGTGCAAAACGCAACCCACAGCAAGAGAGCCGCAACTGACTGGGGAGCTGTCCTAGGTGCTGAACAGGTGCCATGATGTAGAAGAGACTACCTCTAGGAGCTTATAAAGAAAGGCAGGACATAGGAGAAGCAAGAAGAGTTGGGGGAGAGGAAGGAAGGGAAGGAGAACTACATGAGCTGCATGAGGCAGGGGAACATTCCAACTGGTAGGATCCTTGGGGGCAGAGGGGTCTCGATTGTATCAGCCCCAGGATGTCATGCCAAACTGTGAGGGAAATGTGAACAAACCTGAGGCTTTGACAGTCTCACAAGGGCTGGGCTGAAAGGAACAGTGTGCTTTCATGT
This sequence comes from Oryx dammah, assembly GCF_014754425.2. NCBI lineage: Eukaryota > Metazoa > Chordata > Mammalia > Artiodactyla > Bovidae > Oryx > Oryx dammah. The sequence goes on along the minus strand of NW_024070186.1, from coordinate 161,769,252 downwards.
CCAGTGCAGGCCAGGCTGACACAGAAATGTCTGCACTTTGAGTCTTGGGGGATAGTTCTGATCAGAAAAGAGAACATAGCTGGAAGGGAAAAAGGGAAGGAACAAACAACTCTTCAGCAACCTCCACGCACAATCCCGTGGGTTCCAGGGAGGGCAGGGGTGGCCTGGTTGGTAGTGTTTGCTAATTCCCATGGTGTAAATACTCCCACTATGGCATGACAAGTTTCAACTTACAGTGGTTCAACCACTGACTTGCAAGATGCCTAAAAATTTTACAGTCAGTTCTTAGAAGCTCATGTGGGTTGGCTCACTAGTGCATCACTAATTATGGGACAAAGAGTAGCTTGGAGCACTTTACATGTATTACCTCAATGATCAGTCACAGTCCTAGGAAGTTGTCACTGTGAATCCATTCTGCAGATGAGAGGACTGAGGCTCAGAGAATAAACTGACTTGTCTTGAGTGACACAGCAAGAGAATCATAGAGCAAGGATTTGACCCAGATTTATACCACTGCAGAGTCTATGCACTTTCCACAGCAGGCATCAACCTCTTAACATCAAATTCATCAACCAAAAGCTCACACCAGCTGGGCCCCCACCAGCCCACCCTGCCAAGTGAGTGACTGACCAGAAGGGATATCAGAACATCCACAGAGCGAGAAGCAAGATAGATGAGCAGACACCAGATTTACTCCCTCATCCTTCAGGAGCTGAGAGAAGCCCTCCTGCCTACCGGCTTTGGCTGAGCTCTACAGAGCCCCCTGAACTCAGCATCCTTTGCAAGAGGGCACATATGGCCTGGACTCAGTGGCTGCAGGTAAACCAGCTGGGCCTGAGCCACCCCAGCCTTGGCCTGTGGAAATGAGCAGCTCTAAGCACTTTTGGAAGATGAATAAACTCTCCCTTACCCTGCATCTGTCCCTGAAGTCAAGCATTCTAAAGAGAGAAGGGCAGCTCTTTTTAAGGCAGAAAAGGCTATTCTGTTAGAACAGGGATTCACAAAGGATGCAGGCAGGAGGCAGTCACCACAAGCCCAACTCGGGGCTCAGTACCCCAACTTCTCCACATAGGTGAGCTCACATGTACATGTGCAGGATGGGGCAGAGAGGGGCCTGGGGGAGGGTCCCCATTCACCCTTGACTTGATGCCAACCACCTATGTATTGGGTACATTACAGACAGTAACCCACCCACCCCTACAGTTAACCTGTGAGTTGGAAAGCTTCTACAGATGCAATGAGCCAAGAAGGGGAGACCTGTAACCTATCCAAGGTCTCATAGCAAGCAAGTGGCAGGACAGGGAATTGGGTTCAGCTGTCTGGTTCTTAATCATATCTTCTTGCCTCTACACCTCCACAAGAGGGACACAGTGCACCTTCTACATAGCTGAGCTCCTGCACCCACTGGTCCTGGCCAGGTTTCTGAGTGCCAGGAGTCTGGAGCAGGATGTGCAAAGACTTGTGGAATGGAGATCAGGCTTGTAGGGTCTTGATGGCAGAGCACAAAAAGGCTACACAAATATGGTCTTGTCACCAATCCTGCTGAGGGAGGACTCTGCTAAAATATAATAACTTATTCTTGGCCTCCTGTATCACATGGCTCCTCCCCTGGTCCCTACCATGCTTGTGATCAGGAGCACAGGCTTTGGGATTAGACAACTCTGAAAGAGAATGAGACGGGTGGATGGCATCACCGATTCAATGGACATAAACTTAGGTGAACTCTGGGAGATGGTGAGAGGCAGGGCGGCCTGGCATGCTGCAGTCCACAGGGTCACAAAGAATCGGACATGACTTAGCAACTGAACAACAACCACCTGCTTTCACCTCCTACACCAGGTCCTCTGTGTGAGTTAGTTACTCTCACTGAGCCTCAGTTTTCCCTTCTGAAAAATAAAGGTTGATGATAGCAGCCACCTTCTGAGGCTGTTGCAAAAATTAAATGAGATCAAATATATGAAGTGCTACATAGTGTCTGATGACTGGTAATCTCTCAGGCTATGTTATCTCTGTAAATATCATCATTATTAAAAATATTTTGCTATCATTATACGCTTTCACTGATATGCAAATGAAGGTAATGTTTGGGCAGGACTGATTAGAAGAAATTATGTAACAAGCACTCCCCATGTATATGCAGACAGGAAAGCCTAAAAGATGGAGGAGGGGATGGCAGCCAGAGTAGACGATGAAACAGATGAAGCAGGACGATGAAGCAGGATGAAACGGCTCATGGGGGGACACCGGGAACGTTGTGCTGGAGGTGGAAGACCAGGGCTGAGTGGGTGATAAACTGGGTCACACACAGAACAAAGGGCGCTCCTTCCCCAAAAGGAGTGCTGGCTCCTCTCAGCCCTGGGAGGGCAGAAGCTGATACAGACCCGAAAGGGTCCTGGCCAGTGGGAGTGGCCAGGGGCAGGATCCCGCGTGTCTCTGCACAGGGTGGACTCAGAGGGGCTCACTGTGTCCTCCAACCAACACCCTGCAGGTTGCTTCCGAGGTGGGTGTGAAGATGCTAGGACTCCGCCAGGGAAGAGAGGGAGAAAGGGAGCGATGAGAATGGGAGAAAAACTGACAGCAAAAGAGGGGGAAATGGGGGGAAGGAAAGAGAGAGAAATGACCCAGAAGGAAAGGAAGGGGTAGAAGTAAGAAAGAAGGATGGGGGGCTGCAGATGGCAGCTGACACTGCCCTGAGGAGCTCTCGATACATCATGTGTTTGCTGAATTTCTGTCTCCTGCAGCCTCAGCCTCCATGACAGCAAAGACAGTTCCTATCTGCAGTCAAGGCACACAGTCAGTACTCGATAAATGTGAGAGGGAAGGAGGGAGGGAGGAAGAGAGAAACAGAGGGAGGAAAGTAAGAGAGAGGCAGGTGCCTCTGGAACCCCTGTTATCTGGGGAGAATAGCCAAGCTGTCCCCTCCCCTCCAGCGTTTATCTAAGCAGCTGGCAGAACTAAGGCAGTTTTGCTTAAAAGTCATTTCCCAGGGGATTGGCATCCCCTTTCACACTTAAAAGCATTCCCCAAAGCCAAAGAATGAATTGATTTTCCTATAACTAATCACACTCCCGTTTAATAGCAGGAAGCCGCTGCTTTATTTTCCACCTCTGTCTCTAAAAATGCAGACTGGGCATTCACCTCGCCTCTCCTCCAACGAGTACAGGATGCCAGGATGATGAAGATGGCCGCTCAGTGGGGAGGCCAGCCTCTCCCCCAAATCACTGCGGCCACAGCTGTCTCTGAAGAGCCTGTTGAGAGGGGCCAGAAAGCCCAGGAAGGGCACTTGACATCTTGTGACACCGTCACGACAACCTCTCTGGCCAAAGCGTGAGTCTGTTTGTACAGCTAAGACCGAGAGTCTCGACTTAAAGTCATTTCACCAGGAGTACAGGCCTGGAGGCTGGGGAGTTCCTGCCCAAACCACAGGGGTCGCTGAGGGCAAAAGTCACGGGGCAGCTCATTCACAAGGACCCTAACTTGTGCCTTCAAAGCCTGTGTTGGCTTACGCAGTCTGAAGGCCAACGGGGGATGCAGAGAGAGACAGGGAAGTGTGTGGCCTCTACTCTCAGCTAATCTCATGGACTCCCTCCCTCTGTGGGAGGTATCAGACCCGAGACGGTTCTCAGGAACATAAGTGCCACCTCACCCCAGTGAAGCGGTTAAAATTGCTCTACATTATCAAGGACTAACAAGCTCCACTCCAAGGCAATCAGCTAGACTGTAGGGACCCAGATCAAACCCAACCCACCTACATGCTGTCAACATGAGTCACTGCTGAATAAAAAGAGCAAGTTGCAGGTGATACCTTTGCATCTGTGTTCACTGGGGAAAAAAGTAAATGCACTGATGTTTATAAAATACAAAAAAAAAATGGGTGGAAAAGATGAGGATGAATTCATGATAGAGGCTGTGTCTCTGGAGGAGGGAAGGGAAATAAGAAAGGCAGATGATGGGGTAGCTCATCTGTGATTTTTTTTTAATTTATTAAAAATATCTGAAGAGAAGTGTAACTGCCAATTTTGAGTGATGAGAACATGATTGTTTATTTTCCATTTTTTTAACATTATCTGCACCTTTAAACCACATCCAATATTTTTAATATGAAAAAAAAAAAAATAGAGAGAGCATGGAGAAAAGGAAAACCCTCTCTGCATCCTCAATGGTTTCCTGTCCGAATCTCCATGTGTTATCATCTTCCTTCTAGGCCAGTTTCTCAGCACTGCTGACATTTTGGGCAGGATAATTCTCCACTGTGATGGGCTGAAGAGCTGTCCTGTGCACTGCGAGGAGGTTAACAGCATCTCTGCCCCTGCTAGACATCGCCAGCAGATCTCCCCGAGCTGTGATGACCAAGGTGTCTGCAGACCCTGGACTAGGGTCCTCTTAGAGTGAAATCGCTCTTGGATGAGAACCACTGGCTAAACAAAACCCTCTGTTGCACCCTACTTCCCCTTCTGGTGCAGTGTGCTACAGCCACATAGCACTTCAGTGTTTCCTGAGGACAGTTGCCTTCATTTTCTTACGCTGGTTTTGAGGTGTACCACCCGAGGAGGTGGGGTTATTATCCCATTGCCTAGATGTGCAAACTGAGGCTCAGAGAAGCCAGGCAGCTTGTGCCAGGCCCTGCAGCTGAGCAGGGGCAGGATGTGCTCTTGACCTGAACCTTCAGGTTCTTGATGCTAAGCTGTGTGTCATCGTTCCTACCTGGACAATCCAGAGAGTCAACTCTTACTAACTTTCACCCTTCTTCCCCACTCCTTCCAATACAGGAGAAGTGGGGATGGGGGGAGGAGAGGAAAGAGAGGTGTTTGGGGGAAAGGACTTACACTTGCTGAGCACCTACGGCTTCCCCTGAGCTTTCAAAATAATCTCTCTCTGTTGACTATAATAATCCTGCAGAGTAGACAACAGTATTCATGTTTCACAGATGAAGAAACAACATAAAGTCAAAGAATCATATTTAATTGTGGCAATCGCAGGCACACTGAAGAGTAAAAGGGGCCTTCTGGTATTTTGAAAATCCAATTTCCTCCAAGGCAGTTTAATATGATTAGATCCCAGCTGTGCTGCTTACAAGCTGCATGACCCTGGGTGAATGACCTCACCTCCCTATGCCCCACTGTTTTTATCCAAAAACCCAGAGAGGATCACATTCAATGAAATGGTGCGTGTGTAACCCAAAATATAACTGGGCTGCCTTGAGGTCCATTTCTGCCCACTGGTGCACTAAACGCCCACACCCATATGCCATGAGTGAAACGGCGTATGGTCCTATGGTTCTATCCCTCCTTGTCCTCTGCCTGCCTTTTGTCAGTGGAAAAACTTGTCTAGGATAAATTGAATCAGAGAAGTGAGAAAAGGCATAAGCAAAGGAAAGCAGTCAAACAGGACAAAATAATAACAGTTTAGTCACTAAACAAAGTCAAGAACCTTTAGTTCCTTCTCAAGGGCTTATAGATAAATGTTCTGAGCCATGTCCTGTGAGCTGTTTTGCAGATACTGAAACCTCCACTAGGTAGAAGTTAACTACACAGTAACCAGACTGAAGCCATGACATAAGCTGCCACAGTTCTGAGAACCGGCCTTGAAGAAATGGGAACAAGCTGACCCTGGAACTGAAGTCTGACTGTATTTCCAACCATCAAGATGACACTGATCAGACCACGGCAGGACCAATTTCAGGCTGACTGTCAGAGTTGACTGTAATGTTTCTGCTTAGAGCCCCCTCCCTCTGCCCATACCCCCCTGAGGCTCTCCTTTAAAGGTAGGAATGACATTCATACACCACTATATGTGAAATAGATAGCTAGTGGGAAGCCACTGTATAGCACAGGGAGCCCAGCCTGGTGCTCTGCAAAGACTTAGAAGGGTGAAATGGAGTGGGTGGGAGGGAGACTTAAGAGGGAGGGGATATATATATGTATATAGCTCAGTCTTTTCAGTCGTGTCTGACTCTTTGCAACCCTATGGACTCCAGCCCACCAGGCTCCTCTGTCCACGGGATTCTCCAGGCAAGAATACTGGAGTGGGTTGCCCTGTCCTCCCTCCTCCAGGGGATCTTCCCGACCCACGGATCGAGCTATGTCTCTTGTGTCTCCCGCATTGCAGGCGGGTTCTTTACCCACTATGCCACTTGGGAAGCAGATAAGAACAATGCAGGATCCCTAGGAGAGGAGCGCAGGTATAGGCAGTACACTACCGCAGAGTGACGCCTGCGTCTGCCCGCTCCCTCGCAGCCCCCATGCAGCCCCAGCTGTCGCCTCCCAGTCTCCAGGCTGGCCCTCCTGCCATCACCTGGTCTCCCCGCCTCTGTCTGCCCAGCCCCTGGCACTCTCCTCCCACGTGCCATGCCACCTTCCAGCAAGGCAGAGCTCCCTCCACACACTTCTCTCCTCCTGAATAACACCCCCAGAAACTGGGGAACAAACTCTTCATCTCCTCGCTCTTATTGTTTCTTACATTTGTTACTTACTTATGTTTGACTGCACTGGGTCTTCGTTGCTGTGCATGGGCTTTCTCTAGTCATGGTGAGCGGGGACGACTTTCTAGCTGTGGTCCATGGGCTTCTCTTTGCGGTGGCGTCTCTTGATGTGGAGCACGGGCTCTGGGCACGCAGGCCTGGTACTTGTGGCCCACCAGCTTAGTTTGCTCTGTGGCCTGTGACATCTTCCTGGACCAAGGATTGAACCTGTGTCCCCTGCATCGGCAGGAGGGCCTATTCTTGACCACTGGACCACCAAGGAATTCCCTCTCCTCACTCTTAGGAAGGGCCTGGTCCAGTATCCAGCAGGTCACACGTTCTCAATCAAAGTGGTTGGCTCTCACCAAGAGCCTACGAGTTGTCAAACACTGCTGGAAACCAGGATTTCAAAATAAACAAACATGGAGTCTGTCCCAAGGAAGCTCAATACACGAACAGGCCAACTTGTACAGCCTATTCCAATATACATGGGTTTTAAAAGAGAGAGAGAGAGAAATAAAAATCACGTAACATAAAAATCCACCTACACATAAAATCAATCATTTTAAAGTGAACAGTTCAGCGGCATTTAGTGTAATCTGTTGTTACACAAGCATCACCTATAATTCCAAAATATTCACGGTCCTGAAAAGAAGCCCCCATCCCCATTCAGCTATCACTCTTCACTGTTCCAATCGCCCGGAGCCTGGAAACCACTAGTCTACTTCCTGTCTCTGTGGATTTCCCTGTTGTGGACACTCCATAGAAATGGACCATAGAATGTGTGGCCTTTTGTGTCTGGGCTCTTTCACTGAGCGTCACATGTCCAAGGTTCATTCACGCTGTGACATGTATCCGTACTTTATTCTTCCCGGTATATACCCAAAACAATTGGAAACAGGGATTCGAACAAAAACTTGCACACGGATGTTCATGGCAGCATTGTTCACAGTAGTCAAAAGACAGAAACAACCCAAATGTCCATCAGCTGATAAATGCATATCAAAATGTGGCAAAAACAACAATGGAATATTATTCAGCCATGCATGGGGCTCTTCGGGTACATGATTTCAGTGAATCATCAGAAAGAGGCTGGAGAATGCATCGTGTTTTATTTCCCCAGTTTCTACAGGAAAAGATAGGCTAGCGGCCCCATTGTCAGCCTCACGTCTGCTAGCCGAACCTGCTTCAAAGTCGGCTGTGTCCCTGAAAACACGGGTATCTCAGGCTGAGCCCTGGCTCGCATCCCTGGAGCATGCCCGCGCAGGTGGTTATAGAGTGTAAGGTGGAGCTTCGCCTCCCTTCCACACAGTCCAGCCTCAGCCTGCATCTAACCCAAGAGCCATTGATGATGGGTGTACTCTGTAGTGTCCAGCTCTTTGTGACCCCATGGACTGTAGCCCGCCAGGCCCCTCTGTCCATGCGATTCTCTGAATACTGGAGTGGGTTTCCACGCCCTCCTCCAGGGGAACTTCCCAGCCCAGGGATCGAACCCATGTCTCTTGTGTCTCCTGCATTGGCAGGTAGATTCTTTACCACTAGCGCCATCCAGGAAGGCCCAAGAGCCTTTAACGTGACCTTACAAAATTCTCCCCCCCACCACCACCCCAAAGGTCTTTCCCTCCCACGCTAGCCAAAATCACTCATTCACATTCAGGGTAATAACATTACTAGGCCCTTGTCAAGGATCTCTGGCTTCTTATGAATCACAAATTCACTTTCCTGAACATAAATTGCATTCTCTTTCATATATAGCTTTAACCTACTTAATTAGAGTCCTAATTTACTTTTTTTTAAGGAGGGAAAAACACACCTTAACCGTACAATGGGCTAAAATTACACCTTAGGAAGACGTGATTGTTTCCTGACCATGAACTTTTGCTTTTATGAATTGCTAATTTGGCTAATGGGCTCATTCTGCTCAGAAATTTGCATCATGAAAATTACTAGCTTCGAAGAGTCCTCTGTGTACGACACAGTTTGCACGTTTTGTTGTAAAGGTCACATTTGACATCGTAAAACAGCGGGCCCTTTTGAAAAGGTACAAATGTAAGAATTTAAGTGGCCCCATCGGTATAATGTCATTGGGAAGGAGGGAGGGAAGATTTTTAAGTTAATTTTTATTCATGTTGTTTACGTGAGTGCAGGCTGAGCTGGGTTCCATGTGAATCCCTTCTCATACCTGACACGTTATCAGCTTAACTTGTGGTCTGGGGACACCAGTGACCAGAATGGTCCCACAAGCACTGGTGGCATGGGGGGGTCTCAAGTCAACAAAAGAATAAACGATACAGAGGGTGCCATCATCCTCATCTGAGGAGACCCAGAATGTGGACAATGCAGACACTGGACATCAAATCGTTATGTAAGGGCTGTCAGGGGAGCCTGTACTTAAAAATATCTTTCTGGGATTCAACTGTGTCTGACAACCATGAGTCAGGAGATGTTCACCACCCCAGTTGATGGCAGGAGCAGGGGTGCACTTCTGGATATCCTTGGGCTGAGCACATGAAGTCAGATATACACAGCATCTCCATCCTTTGGGGCAGAGCAACCTTACCTGGGGCTTTTAGGAAGCCTTGTGGGGCTCAGGGGAGGAGGAAATGGAGCCCAGTCCTCATGCCCAGAAGCACTGAGAAGAAAGTGTTGTTGTAAGAGGCTCAGTCACCTTCCTGAGCACTTGAGGAAAGGAGCAGAGGCCAACAGTGCCCCAGAAAAAAAGGGTGGCCATGAAAACACATACATTTTTATGAAGAGGCAGTCTTGGGTTGACAGAGGGGCACCCAGTTCGTAAAACATTGACCCCATTTCTTCACTATCCTGATCTGGGAGTCATTATGCCTTGATTTCGTGTCTCCACTGGGCGTGGCAAACTCCCACAGGGTGGGGTATCATTGCAAAGCCCTTTTCAGAAGTAACACAGAGCAGACACCTCCCCGTGTCACCTGACTAGCAGGAGAGGGGACAGATCAAACACTAAATTAAGGATGTAATCCTTTTGCTTCCTGCCAGGGCTTCAAGAAGTCCCTCCCAGAGAAGGCAGTGGGCGCCCTGCCTTGGGCATCAGGGGATGGGTCAGGGGACGGGCTTTTTGCTGGATGATGCATGGGTTCCCAAGGCGGACAGGAACCCCACTCCTTGAGTTCCATGCATGCTGCCTTTGGGACTGGAAGCCCTGGGTGGAACTAGAAAGGAGGACCAGCTGAGTACATGGGCAGGGCCAAGTGAAATGGGCACAGAGCGTGTGCTTTAGAATACACACTCTTCCAGGGGCCACAGGTGGCACCAAGGAGCACCCTCCCTGTGGTACCTTCTCTTAACCAAGTCCTGGGTAGAACACGGGCTTATGAGAACAGCTTCTGAGCAAACAGTCCTTTGTGACAGAGAAAGAAAGACCCCTTCCTCTCCCCGGAGCACGTGGGGCCTCCCTCCCGTCCTTCTGTAATTACCTCTAGTAAATTCCCCATTCATCTGCACAACAGTTTCTATTCAGGGAGGACTTGAGGCTGTGCTGTGGGGAGGCGGGGGGCGGCCAGGCACATTCAAACTCGCACAATCTCCAATCACCGCACCTGATGGGATGAGCATTTGCTTATGTGAAATTTTCATTTCAATCCCAGCCTCAGATTGCACCATTTCACAGCCATGCTCCCCGAGCACTTACACACAGAAGGCTTTTCATTCTTCAAGTCCTGCACAAGTGTTACCTAATTAATGTTCAACAATGTTACCAAACCTCCCTCTTTTAAGACGTATCAACCTGGAAAGGTCTGGAATTAAGGATTTTGATCTCGAATGGATTGCTTTCATGTATTTCGGATAATTCACACAGCTGCTTAAAGACAGATATTCATCAACTATAAACAGCCTCAAGTTCGAGTAGCTACATAAATAAATCTTTTCCTTATCTCTCCCGGCAGCCTCCCTCTGCCTGCTTGGGCAGCGAAGGGATCAAAAACTGCTCCCTCACGGACTCAGTCGATGAACACTCGGACTCTAAAGTGAAGGATGCTTCAGCCAAGCAGAATAAACTACCAGCCTGAGACTCTCCAGCAGCTTCCCCGAATCCAGACCTTAGGCTCCAGCCTTGCTCCTCAAAGTGTGGTTGAGGAAGCATAACTGGGAGCTTGCCAGAAATACAAAATTGGGAACCCCACCTCAGACCTACTGGGCCAGAATCTGCATTTTAGCCAAGTCCTTAGGTGACTCAAGATGCTCTGGCGTTAGAAGCCCTTCACGACCTGACCCCTGGCCACCTCCAGGCATGGCACCGGTCCCCTCACTCTGTTTCACGGGCCTCCTTGTTGTTCCTCAGACTCAGCACACACGCCCAGTCTCAAGACACTTACTCTGGCTCTTCTCTCTGCCCAGGTTGATTCCTCAAGCCACACCTGCGAACACATCCAGGGGGTGACCTTCACATGGCCACGGACATAAATGGCACCATCCATGGCCCAACAGCAGTCTACCATATGAGCAGTGTCCCTGGAGCTGGGCAGCTCAGCTGCCCTGTGCAAGGATCTGGGTCAGTTCCCACCCTTCGAGGGAAGACTCCCTGCTCACCATTAGCTAAAGAAAACTTCTGCGACTCTGTCCACCCCAGCCCACTCCATAGCACTCACCACTGCCTGACACACATCATATATCCGTTTCCTTATGTAGTTTACTGCCTGTCTTTCTCCGGTAGGATTCATTCTCTGTGAAATCAGGGACTTTGTATTTGCTGCCACACACACACACACACACACACACACACACACACACACACACAGAACTTTCAGCACCTAGAACAGAGCCCTTCTCATAACTGGTACACAATGTGTGTGCGCATGTGAAGATGTATGTGTACACAGGTATATGCATGTATAAGGTTAAGTATTCTCTCTCCCCTGGTTCACAATAACTTTGGACTGATGGATATAGTGAACTTTCGCATAAAATAACCCCCTTCATTTCTGTAGATCTTTCAGAGAGTCACATGGTCTGGCTCAATGCCAAGGAAAGGGCCCCACACCTGGGCAAGAGGCCACTTCTGTGCCTCCGCTACTACAGAAGCCTCTCTATATTCTCCCAAGGTCCCTTGGCTGCACATAAAGCAAAGGTAACCCCCATGACTCCAATCAAATGAACACCCAGCACCAAGGAAAGACTCAGTCAAGTGCTCGGGGAACACCACTGGTGGGAGTGAGGCTCTGCGCAGGGAGGGCCAAAGAGATACTCCGTTTGTCTGGTTAACATGACGGTTCTTATGTTAGCAGGAGAGAGCTCATAACCAAACTCTGCGTGGTTTCAAAGGCACAAGTGAATGAATCCTCAGTCATAACGAGGAGGACGAAGTGGTGCCGACCCAGGGCACTGGACACCATGACTACTCTCTGCCGACACCCAAGTAAACACAGTCATCTGGTTGCAGTCGTGCGTTGATCAAGCTCCTGCCTCAGGGCATACAGCCTGATAGAACCTGTAAATAAGTGAAGCGGTTCAGATGAAGACAGTGTCATTAGAGTGATGATGAATAGACACTCCCCCTGATGCTTGGGGCAATAGAGAGTGGTGGGGACTGTGGCAAAGGGGTCATGCTCTTGACCAGGGTCAAGGGGGCAGCTGCTGACCAGTTGACTAGCATTATTTTGGGATTTGGACCCAATGTTACCAGATCCTCTTCAGACTTTTTTTAAACCTCGTTTTGAAACACTGAGACGTAGATCCAAACTTTCAACAACTCTGCAAGCAAATAAAGTACATCTGTGGGTGAGACTCACTCAGAGGTTGTCCTCATGAGGATTTCCAGCCTTCATGTGGTTCTTCATCAGCGCAATTGTGGGCACCTCCTATACACACATGCACGTGTGTACACACACAATTCTAGAACATCTGTGATAGGAAGGCAAGGAAAGGACCAAGCATGGAGTCAAAATCCATTCTGCCTCAGTATTAGCTCAGTCTCTAGGCTAGAGGGGTGTAGGGGTCTCACCACTGGCAAAGGAGGACATCAAGGCTGTATATTGTCACCCTGCTTATTTGACTCATTTTACCCAAAGGACAGAATAGCCATGGACTTCCTACATCTTCAGGGAGGAAACATGGCATAAAACTGGATTACTCAGCACTTTTTCAAAGAGGCTTGGTGCTCAGCCAAGGAAAAGGTGGCATTTCCCCCGGGGGACAGCTGTCATCCATAGCTGAGCAGGTAGGAGAGGTCCCTGGAACCGAAGTGGGATAAACCCTCCTTCCTCATCTTTCAACCAGGGACAGAAAGCTTTCAACATGGAACATGAGTTATTTCTTATTACAGCCTGGGTGTAGGAATCTTTCTCCACCCTCAGGGGGCTCGTCCCCACCAGCTTCCTCAATGAACTACTGAAATGACCAGAAGTGGAACTAGACAAGTGTCATCAGAGCCTCGTGCAGAGCAGGGCAGAAAGGGATCACTCCCTAAACAGTTCATAAGGGGATGAAAAATAATAAAAGCCATATTTATGGAGCACATGAGGTGCTCAATATACCAGGTACATTACATTAAACATGTTACAGACATTAGCTCAGTAAGTCTACATGACTATTATGAGTAGATATTATTTTATCATCTGAGGCTCAGAGACATTAAATTACATCCTAAGGGCCACCTGGAGGAAATAGCAGAGCAGAAACGAGACCCCTGGACACTGGGCTCTGGAGATCACCTCTCTAATGAGTGAGGTATGACTGAATACACTGTGGTCAGGGACAGGGGTTCCAGGAAGCCGGCTACCCTCTCCCACCCTGGATGGTGACCCAGTGCTTAATTGTCGGAGGCAGTTTGAAAGCTTGCTTTAGGTTGATTTGCTTCTTTCTCAGCGGCATGTCAGCTGCTGCCCGGCATGATAGCTTATTTAAAATATCGGGTAGAAATAAGATTCGCTGTGAAATTAGTTGTAGACAAGCTCAGAAACTGCTAATGATGCAGAGATAATAAGGGGATTTGCAGAAAACACTGATATTGCATTATGATTAGTGAGCGGAGCTTCACCCCTTGAAGCCTGCAGGCCCCAGCTCCCACAAGAACAAATGCATATGCATTAGCGGCGCACGCTGGCAGACCCAGGCTCCTGGGGCAGCAGGCTCAGGCCTCCCGGTCAGGGGCTCAGAGCTCAGCTCTGATTTGCAAAGATGATTAATTTGTGGGTTTTGAGAATGAGAAATGTTTACTTCCTAGGTCTGAGAGAAACCAAAGGCCGGTCCTAAATCAAACTCCCATTTGAAAATGAGAACCAGCCACGGCAGTTCTGGAAGGAGGCCTCACCGGTCCTGCCTGGTCCGCTGCCCAGGGCGCCTCAGGCAGCTCTCCCGGGGTTTGATCTCAAGTCTACCGAGAACTTCAATAGGTCCATAAGCCTGCACGCCTGCCTGCAGCCATAAGCACCAGAGAGGTGAGGCCAGCTGGGAAGTCACGGGCATCTTGCCACAGTTGTTGTTCAGTCGCTCAGTCAGGTCTGACTCTTTGCGGTCCCATAGACCACAGCACACCAGGCACCAGGCTCCCCTATCCTTCACTATCTCCCAGAGTTTACTCAAACTCATGCCAGACTTACTGAGCTGGTGATGCCATCCAACCATCTTATCCTCTGCCACCCCCTTCTCCTCACGCCCTCAACCTTTCCCAGCATCAGGGTCTTTTCCAATGAGTTAGTTCTTCACATCAGGTGGCCAAAGTATTGGAGATTCAGCTTCAGTATCAGTCCTTCCAATGAATGCAGAGTTGATCTCCTTTAGGATGGACTGGCCTGATCTCCTTATAGTCCAAGGGACTCTCAAGAGTCTTCTCCAGCACCACAGTTTGAAAGCATCAGTTCTTTAGTGCTCAGCCGTCTTTATGGTAAAACTCTCACATCCATACATGACTACTGGAAAAACCATCTTGTCATACCAGTTAGTAACGAATGGTTTCCCTGACCTTGTGAAATGGCCTGGGTCATCCTCCCACCCTCTCTAAGACCCAGCAACTGAAGGGCTAGTGTTTGGGACCTCGAAGGTCCTCAAATTTGATTCCAACACTTTGGCCCAAATCCATTCGGATCTGTTGGTGTCCACACCTAATTGGCTGTTAGCTTCTTTTTCCTTCCTTTCTTTTCCTGGCTGCACTGTCTTCTGAGGTGGCATAAGCCTTCCCGGTGCAGAGCACAGGCTCCAGAACACATGGGCTCAATTGCAGGGTGGGCTTAGCTGCCCCACAGCACGCAGGACCTTAGCTCCCAGACCAGGGATTGAACCCACGGCCCCTGCATTAGAAGGTGGATTCTTAACCACTGGACTGCTGAGGAAGTCCCTGTTAAATATTTTTAATATCACCCCTGCCTCCATACCCAGCCCCAGACATGTCTGGTAGAGCCATATCCTTCACATGAGAAATAGGCTACATGCTAGAAATCAGATAAAATCCTCAAGAAAAACCTACTAGTCCAAATCAACAGGATCTCAGTCCTGTTCTGGCTGAGCCTGTCCCTCAGTATTTACAGATGCACCCAGGATGGCAGTCTGTGCACCCAGGGTATGTAATTTGGCCAAGTTACAGCCTCTGCACTTTTGGCAGAGAAGGGGAAAATGCAAATTGCATGCATGTCAATGACTAAGTCACCTGCATAATGAAATGCCAGAAAGTTTGAGGCTAAAACACTTATTTACATGAAAAACAAATCTGTATGGAATACATATTTCTCTCCTTCACATCTCAACACATTTGTCACTCAAAGCCAGAAGGCTCTACTTGACAAAGTCCCTCAAGTCCCTGGCCCCATTTTCATTCTCTTTAGCCTTCAGCTTACCTCCTTGAGGGATGGAGGCCACCAGGTGTTCAAAACAGATGCCGCTGCTTTGCTGCCTAGGGAACCACATGCCAAGAGAGGGCTGGGCTGAGAGGATGCAAATTCCCACCATGCCAAAACTATTTGTATGATCCTTGTACAGAATGTAAATTATTTATTCAATTTATGCAGGGGGGTTGATACAGCTGAATGGCTTGGGACTCTGTCAGATGGCTGACCACCAATACAATCAGTCCTTTTCTTTTAAATGTGATGAAACTGTGCACCAAAGTCAAAAGTGAAATATTAAAGCAAGATAGGGAGGGAGTGTGGTTCAGTGATGGACGGATGGTATCCAATGATGGTAGGGCTTGGCATATTTTTCCTCCGTTCTCCCTCTTCCAGTAACAGACTCTGGGACTTCCAGATCACACGGATGGTCATGTGACCCACTCCCTGACCAATCATGGCAACTCTTTCTACTGGACACAGTGACTGGAGAATGGGTGGATGTAGCATCCAAGGACAGCCCATCGGACTCTGCCGTGGGAGTGATATGCAAATGCTCTGAGTAGAAGACTCTCTTTCCTCTGGTGTTGATAAACATGAAGTTACAAAGCCAAGGAGCTGTGGATGCATTCTCTGCCATCTATGCCATCTGCAAGAGTCTGTCTGCAGAATGAAGCCAATGAGAAATGAGCAGGCAGGACAGACAGATGCAAAGAGCGTGGCAGCCCCGACTCCTGGGTCTCTACCCAACCCCCCATGCCCTACAATTCCTCCTTAACTCTCCAAATGACCTAGGATCCTTCCCACCTGTGTAAGCCAATACATTTCCCTCGGCTTAAATGAGCTGAAGTTGTGTCTGTCACTGAAAACATCCTGGCTTGCACCCCAATCACAAAAAGGATGGCTATGTATATTCCACACTTAAGTGTTTGATAATGAATATTTAGCATTTTGTGCAAGTTCTCTGATTTTGTTTTTCCCCCTTTGCAATTTAAAATGATTAATTAGTTTAAATCTAGTAAGTATCCAATTAAAGCTAAATAGTCTCTATTTTTGTCTCAATTGTACTTGAGGTCCCTGCTTTTGATCACTCATATGGGCATTTTAATTTGCCTGTTTTCCACTCTTTGTAAAATATTAAGGGTGAAAGCGGAAGGAAACAGTCAAATAATGGCATCAACACTGCATTAGGGACAAAATTGCAGACCTTGCCAAAACCAAACCAGTAGCTAGCAGGCACCACCAGCGTGCCATAATTCAAAATGTCAGTTTGTCAACAGAAAAAGAATGAGGGTCAGCTGAAAGCTGGACTTCAGAAATTGTGCAAGAACACATCACTTATCTCTTAGGTTCAAACCCATAGGTGGCAGTGGAGGGATGTGTTTAGTCACATCGGTCCAACTCTGTGAGACACTATGGACCGTAGCCCTCCAGGCTCCTCTGTCCATGGGATTCTCCAGGCAAGAATTCTGGCGTGGGTTGCCTTTCCCTTCTCGAGGAGATCGTCCTGACCCAGGGATCGAACCCAGGTCTCTTGTATCTCCTGCATTGGCTGATGGATTCTTTACCACTAGCACCATCTGGGAAGCTCCAGTGGAGGGAACACCCAACATCATATTCATGGTGAGTTTGCCAGTGGGAAGGAACTGGCTGTGAAACGTGCATCTATCCATGCTTTGGGTTGAGAAAAGCAACCATAAGTGAGTGGTTTCCCAGCCCTGCGTAGTTACTTAACGTCTACAGCTTCGATTTCCTCACCAGTTAAAGAAGGATGTAACATTACCTACCTCACAGGGGTGAAGAGAGGGTTAAGTCAAGACCATTTCTGTCAAGTGTTAGCACAGCGTCTGCCATACAGCAAGCACTCAGTAAAGCATGGACACAGGGCTCACTATAGCTACCCTTTCCACTGCCCGCACCCCAGAGGCTCTCAAAACAGAAGACAAAACAAACACAGGCAGGGTTAGGAGGCCTGTAGGCAGAGACTAGACATGATTGTCATTTCTGGATGAATCGCCACTGATATATGAAATGTCGAAATTCAAATATTCCTAAAAGACACCAAAGTCCTTGCTTCTCTGAGCAATAAAAAAAAAAAAACACAAATAACAAAAACAATGGCTCTCACTCACTGAGTCATTCCTGTGTTAGGCACTTTTCACCTACTTACTTTGAACCTCACCACAAAGTACAGGCTAGGTATAGTTGTCTCCAGGGCTTCCCTGCTGGCTCAGGCGGTAAAGAATCCGCGTACAAGGCAGGAGACTAGGATTTGATCCCTGGGTTGGGAAGATCCCCTGGAGAAGGGAAAGGCTACCATCTCACAGGGTGTACAGAAGTATTGACCAGGACAACTCAGGTTCAGTTACTTGCTTGGGGGACACAGTTAGTGATGTGGAATAGGAACCCAGCAGAAATCCAACCTGCTCTTCGAGTTTTCTCACAACATCATCCCTGCTATAAAATAACATTAATGGTAACAATAGCAATAACAGATCGACTGTGTACATGTGACAAGTGGGCGTGTAAGCAGCTCACGTGCAGTCTGTGTCATTTATGAAAAGACCTCTGGTGTCTCCATGCCTTCCCTGGCTCCCTAAGTAGCCTTGGGAAAACAAACCTCAGGTGTCCAGTCCTCCCTTGAGATCTCTGGACAGAAGCTTACAGAGAGCACACGTGTGGATGTCTAGCCCTTCTTTGCAGTGTGGGAATGCCATTTCACCTATCTGCCATCCCAGTATTCACTGCAGCAAATGATACCATACTGGGAGATGCCTTTGGTCAAAACTCTGGCTCTCAAGAGAAAAGCCCACGTGATAAATTATACGCAGGAGAACTGAAAGCTGCAATGAATACATAGAAGAAAGACTTTAAAACACATATTGGAGAGGGTACTTTCCTGGCAGTCTAGCAGTTAGATTTCACCTTCCAGTGCAGGGGTAAAAGGTTCAACTTCTGGGCGAAAAGCTAAGATCCCACATGCCTCGTGGCCCCAAACTCAAAACATAAAACAGAAGCAATACTGTAAAAAAGCATATGGGGGAATTAGGAAGAGCCTCTGAGAGCCTAACCAGTAACAGGAACCACCAAGGTCATCACAATTATTGATGTCATCACCTTCATCAGAGAAAATCCGGACATGCCATTAACAGCCAGAAGAGCTTTGTTCTCTTTTCTTTGTTTTCTAAGCACAGATATAGCATCTCCAAGTGTCTACACTCACAGATTGGGAAACTGGTTTGGCCATTTGTCGTGGACAACCTCCAGATGCAAGCATGACCTTTCCAAGGGAAATAACTCCACTGACCTGCTTTCCCCTCTTAAATGTCAACTGTTGCCATTCTGTGGCTGTTTTGCAATAAATGGAGGAAATAATATCAGAATCCATCTAAAAACCGGATTTGGTCATTAAACATCAGCAACTGAAAGATGTAAAGCTCAAGTTGCTCCTCTTTGAAATGACTTCCTCATCCATACAGGCTTTCTTCCAACAGTTAAAGAGACAAGGGCAGAGTTGGGGGTCGGCCCCCTAGATCCTGCCTTGGTTTCATCGAGATGGAAAAGGCAGAAAGGAGCTGGTCTGTCTTCAAGAAATGCTGGTTGTTGAGGGCATTGGCACCAAAAATGAGAGACCCAAGTCCTGTCCATAATAATCTCGAGCATTATTATGAGGGGAATCTGAAAACCTTTGATAGACATGATGATTATTAATCAGATGATGGGGAGTGATGGCTAAAGTCCGGGTCCCTGCTGCTCTTCCGCCTCCGGTGTGCGCATGCTCAGTCGCGTCTGACTCTTTGCCACCCCACGGACTGTACCGCGCCAGGCTGCTCTGTCCATGAAATTCTCCAGGCAAGAATACTGGAGTGGGTTGCCATCCCCTCCTCCAGGGGATCTTCCCGACCCAACTGGCACCTCTTGTGTCTCCTGCATTGCAGGTGGATCCTTCACCTCTAGCGCCACCTGGCAAGCACACACTCCTCCTGCAGAAGGTGCCATGCCCTGAGCTCTGAGCCTCAGATGACCTCTGAGGAATAGATGGAGACAGAGAAGGGAGAACAGAGGGTCCTGAGATGCATATGCACTCGTCTGCAAGGAATACGCCCAGTACAGGGACAGAGCCTCTCCCCAATCCAAAAAGAAAGGGTTACCAGGTGCTGTGTGCTATTCAGAGTTAAGTAAGTGTAGGCTTGCTGAATCATCCGTACAATACTACAAGGTGGGTACTTTCTCAATCACCAAGATTTAGAAAAATAAGACTTGAAACTAAGTTTATAAGAAGTCAGGATTTGACCCTGGTTCTAACAGACTTCGAAATCTGCCCTCTCAACCTTTTTGCTCTGCTGCCTCCAGCTGAACGCAGGGGGCTAAATGCTGAGCCCAGGTCCTTCTGCTGAAACAGACAACCGGGTAAATACGACCTTGCTTCCCAGGTGTCGCAGTGGTAAAGAATCCGCCTGCCGATGCAGGAGATGCAGGTTTGATCCCTGGGTCGGGAAGATCCCCTGGAGGAGGAAACAGCAACCCACTCCAGTATTCTTGCCCAGAAAATCCCATAGACAGAGGAGCCTGGCAGGCTGCAGTCCATGGGTCACAAGGAGTCGGACACGACTTAGGGACTAAGCATGCACACGTACAACCTCTTAAGGCTGAAGGAAGGCAGGTGAGGACAGAAAAACTAAGGCCGAGAGGAAACACTGCCATTCCAGGACCCAAGCGGGCGCCTTGAGTGAGACTGCAGGCGTCAACAAGGAGGCAGCTGTGGTCTCAGCCCTCAGCTGCACCGACTTCTTCGTCTTTACTCAGACACCGTCCACCTGCCCGTTACTGACTTTTCTGTGCTCACCCGCCCAGCCTATGCATTCTTCTTTGGGCAGTGGCTTTGAGTCTTTGGGGACTGTCTGAGAATTTGTACACAAAGTCCTAAAGATACAACGGAGGGCATGAAACACTGCTGTTCGTCAGCTGGTTCACCTGGCACAGCTCTACAGGCTTCACGGCGCAATCTGTTCTGTTCCATTGCTGCTTCTATTTGTATTGATTGGCATCTGAGTCCTGTGGGTTGTTAAACATTGAATACTACCCTGGAACCTCCTTAAAATATTGAGAAGTGGGGAAAGAGGGAAGGCCTTTCCAGATCACTTTTGGGTTGAATTCAGGTCCTGGTGGCACGCCTGTCACCACTGAGCCTCCTAGCCTCAGGCTCTTGGAGAACGTAGAGTTGGTGGCTTGTTCCCTATGGAGCATGAGCTTCTCCTTTCTCTTCAGTGTCTACTGCAGTTCCCGTGCATTTGTTGGCTCTATGATGGCTGCTGAGGACCTGGACAGCATCATTAGAAAGGCATTCAGCCTCATTCACAGCTTACTCTGATGGCACTGGCATCAGCCACACAGCGTGCTGTACCCACACAAAGCTACAAGCCTCCTTTGTGCCTGATCTGATTAAGCTGAGGGCTGACTGCTCAGATGCCACAGGACTCATCACAGCACATGGAGCAGAGGCATTGAGACAAAGGAAGAACACGGGCCCCGTAGGATCTCACTTTAGCCATGAAGCTGCTCAGATTTGTCATTTCTTGAGGGATGGGAAATGCTCTAGTTGGAACTTGGCAGGTGAAAATCAGGAAACAGCTCTGCCAGCCCTGGCTGGCTATCAATAGCAAGGTTCCCTCCATCATTTATTCTAGACAGTTGAAAGTTCTTGGGAAGTCTCCACTCTCACTGGAGATGAAGAGAGAGCAACAACACCAGGCCTCGGATCTGGGATCTGACCTAGAGTTAAATACTACTCAGATGGCTTAAAGGGTTCCTTCTACAGCCTAGATCCTGGGAGCCTGACTGGTTCCTATAGCAATGGTTCCTTTCCCCCAGAACTTAGGAGCTCCTTCTGACCTGGTTCCCAGTGCAGAATGTTTTCAGGATCCAGAGACGGCAATAGGAGCAGAAATAAAGGAGAAAGAAGAAAGTAGTCTGTGAAAACTAGCATCACAGATAGGACCACCATTTGCGTGTTAGAAAGAGACTTCAATTCTTGGGTTCCTTCAGCCCTGAATCCTTAATTCAGACACTGGGCCGCATTATATTTATCAATAAAACATCTGATATGAAAGTAGTTATCCAGTGCCAGACACAAAACTCTTCCAAGGACTGAAACTCTGTACAAAGTTCAAACTGACTGGGATGAAAGTGGCAGAGGCTGAAAGATCATTATGCTTACACTAATTACCTTAGTACTGTGCATGCGTGCTTAGCCTGCCCACTCCCTGCAGCCCCATGGATTCTGGCCCACAGGGCTCCTTGTCCATATAATTTTCCAGGCAAGAACACTGGAGTGGGCTGCCATTTCTCACTCCAGGGGATCTTCCTGACCCAAGGATCAAACCCACGTCTCTTTCATCTCCTGCACTGGCAGACGGATTCTTTACCACAAGCACCACCTGAGAAGCCACGTTAGTACTCAACATATAAGAAATTCTCTCAGGTGACGGAAGAGATGGTAAAACCTCAGGCTACGAGAATGCCTCTAAGTACTTCTTTGACCACTTCTCACATGTTAAATTATGTGCTTCTCTTGTGAAATATTAATTCTCTTAATATCAATGTTATAAATGAGTTTACTGCTTTACTTCCAAAGGTTTAGAATTTTTTGTATAATAAATCTGAATCATTCATTTTTAGATCTACTGCTCTGTGCTCAAAGCGATTGCATTTTCTGTCCTTTACAATTGATTAGTTTCTTGGGGATACATACACACACACACACACACACACCATGATTACTATGATCAAAAGCAAAATTCTCATCTGTGAGGTACACAATTTGGTTTATGTTTTGCAATTCTGCCTGATAAATTGTATTAGTCATTATTTCTCTGTTCTATCCATTTGTTTACTAAGTCTGACACATCAATAGAACGAGACAAATTTTGAAAGAAAAAAATAGTAACTTGGTGCCACTACATGGGATAGCATAGAATCATTTTCAGCTCAAAGTGTGCAAAACTACAGAGCCATGAAGCTGAATTTTAAAAAATAATAAATTATTTCTAATGGCGGAATTTTTCAGCATCTTAATTTGAGTAAAGGAAAGGTTTAAATAGATTTGAGGGCTTAAATACTTCTGAGGAAATAAGGGACTGCAAAGCTGGGATGTGTAATTCACCTAAAAGTAATTAACAAAAAGTAAGTTAGATCATTATTTCCTCCAAGATCATAATTTAAAAGGAAGCTGATTTATCTGAACTGATTGGGGCTTTCAATCCCAACAGAAATGTAGATGGTTGGTTGTTATGGGGAGAACAGAAATGAGACCCAATTAAGCAAAATTCTTTCTTATGGGAAAAAAAAAAAACTTAGATAAAACGATTACTTAAATATGCTCAGAAGGGAGCTGAAAAAAGCAGGAGAACTGAGGGGGCTTTTTTTAGCCTCTGGTTGAAATCTCCACCCACTTCACAAGTAACATTCATCACAAGAAAATAAAGGAACTCCGTAGTGGTCTAGGGGCTAAGACTCCGAGCTCCCAACACAGGGGGCCTGGGTTCCATCCCTGGTGGGGGAACTAGATCCCACACGCCACAACTAAGACCCAGTGCAGCTAAATAAATGAAAATAAAAGTTTTTAAATGGGGACTCATTTCCACCTAAACATTTGAGTGTAACCAGCAGTTTAGAACTGGGTATTATGTTGACATTTGACATCTGACTGCCATGAGAGGGGCAGGGAGCTGAGGACAGAAACAATATTGGAGGAATTTAGAAGCAAGATTCCTGACCCTCTGTGAAGTGAAGTGAAGTGAAGTGAAGTGAAAGTCACTCAGTTGTGTCTGACTCTTTGTGACCCCATGGACTATCCAATCCATGGAATTCTCCAGGCCAAAATACTGGAGTGGGCAGCCTTTCCCTTCTCTGGGGGATCTTGCCAACCAGGGACTGAACTCAGGTCTCCCACATTGCAGGCAGATTCTTTACCAGCTGAGCCACAAGGGAAGCCCGACCCTCTGTGATTAGGGTCTATTATGTGCTGAGCAAATAGGGTCCCCCTAAGTCGTATGTTTGTATGTTGAAGTCCTAGCCTCCGTTCCCTCCAAATATTACCATATCTAAAGACAAGGTCTTTAAAGAGGTGGGTAAGGTAAAATGAGGTCATTAGGGCAGGCTGTCACTCAGTGTGACTGATGTCCTTGTAGGAAGAGATTAGGGCACAGACATGAACAGAGGAAAGACACAGGGAGAAGATGGCCATCTACAAGCCAAGGAGCAAGGTCTCAGAAAAACTGAGCCTGCCGACACCTTTATCTCAGACTTCTGGCCTTCAGCATTGTGGAAAAAATAAAACGTCTGTTGTTTAACCCACCTAACCTACAGTTCTTTGCTCTCGCAGTCCTAGCTGACTAACACAGGGTCTCAGATATCCCGGCTAGCCTACCAATTCTGTCTCTTCTCTTCCAATTACACTGCAGCTCCACTGAGAGCAGAGTCTGTGTTTATTTCTGCATCACTGTACCAGTGGTGAATAAAGTAGATTTATTAACTGAATCATTCTTTCCTCAGAGGATAAACTGGAAGACTCGGGAAATTATAAAGTAAATTCAAACTAGTCCTCATGATTTGGCTGGTTAGAAAGGACCTCACGGTGGTTAGGTGTGCCAGTCTGGGAGGAAATGCCCAAGTTCAGATCCCAACCAGACCACTGAGGAGCGGTGTGACCCATAGCCAGTTCCCTGACCTCTCTGAGAACTGCAGTCAGGATCCAAAGAGAGTGGCACCTGACTCAGGGGGACTCAGCTAATTCACTGCTTCATTCACCCCCACAAATACGTCCTGAGCCCACACTCCATCCAGGAACTGCTCTAGATATGAGGATGTTGACAAAAATGTCCTGCCCTGTGGGGCTAAAATTCTGGTGTGTGTGTGCTAAATTGCTTCAGTCTTGTCTGACTGCTTGCGACCTATGAACCGTAGCCCACCAGGCTCCTCTGTCCATGAGATTTCCCAGGCAAGAATACCGGAGTGGGTAGTCCCACTCCAGGGGATCTTCCCAACCCAGGGATCAAACTTGCATCTCCTGTGGCTCTTGAACTGCAGGCGGATTCTTTACCGCTGAGCCTCCGGGGAAGCCCCAATCTTCTGGTGGAGGTTAGCTAATAATTACACTGAGGGCCCTTTAGTAAGAAAGGGAAGGATGGCGTAAGTGCAAAATTCTAAAGCTTGGTCCATTTCCGTGCCCTCGAATCTCGTTTTAAACATAATCTGAGTCGCCCACTATGGGTGCCATTAATACTCTCTCCTGGCAGGCTCCCTGGCACCACAGTCACCCTCCATCACCCTGCTCTGC